>NC_041380.1:492352603-492398944 GCF_002162155.2 Triticum dicoccoides
CGGCCCTGCTCCGCCCCGCTCTGCCCGAGGCGCCACCAATCAATCCCGTAGTAGGAGCAGTCCCCGTCACTGCCTCGTTGCAGCCGCATACTGTGCTTGCTCCTCGGTAGAATTTGACGATGGCGAGAGGGGGAGGAGGAGGCGCGGCCGAGGAGGAAGAGGAGGAGGAGGAGGGGATGGCGGCGAGCGACACGCTGACGGCGGAGTCGGAGGAGTGCCGCCGCGGGAGCAGCTCCAGCGCCAGCTCCGTCGCCGCCTCCACCGACTCCTACTGCCCGCCCGACGAGTGGCAGCAGGCCGCCATCAAGACCTGCGTCACCGACGACGCCGTCGCCGCCATCGCCAAGGCCAATCCACCCGCCCCCGGCAAGGAGATCCCGCCGCTCGCCGAGAGGCACAGAGCCCCAGGTGCGTGCTTGCTAGTACTACTAGCCGAGTGCTACACGACAGATTCCTTGCTTGCTTTCGTAAGGTGGAGTGAGTCAGGGCGCGGCCTCGCTGACCGTGCGGCGCGCGAATTTTGGCTGGCTGCAGAGGTGGAGCTGATGAAGGAGAGGTTCTCCAAGCTGCTGCTGGGCGAGGACATGTCCGGGAGCGGCAAGGGCGTCTGCACCGCGCTCGCCATCTCCAACGCCATCACCAACCTCTGCGGTGAGCACATTCTGCTTTCTTCTGGGCCTGCCCGGTTCGCTGTGCAGTGTCACTAGCAGAGATGAATTCTGACGCGTTTGGTTGGGCTGCAGCGACCATATTCGGGCAGCTGTGGAGGCTGGAGCCGCTGCTGCCGGAGAAGAAGGCGATGTGGCGGCGGGAGATGGACTGGCTGCTCTGCGTCAGCGACCACATCGTCGAGCTGGTGCCCACATGGCAGACCTTCCCTGACGGGACAAGGCTTGAGGTAACTGAAAACCAACTTATACTGCCACAATCTTACTCATGTAAACCGGTGGATGTTTTATTACAGTATAATTCAGTTAGTAACACTGGAGCACTATTGATCCTAATGAATGAAATGCTTGTAGAATTGCTGTTAAAAGTTCCTAACACATAAGTGTTGGCGTAGACATTAGTAGCGCTCCAGTGTTGTTGTTCATGAGCAAGTACAGAGTTAATTTTGTGCTCTACGGATGCCCTAATGGAGGGCAAATCCAGTAATAACTCGAATTTAACTTGGGCACGGACCACTCCAAATAGCCTTTAAGTATACTCCAGTAATATCGGAGTACATGGCTGATTGTAATGGGGAGTATCATATACTAGTAGTGTATGATACTACCTCCCTAATGCATAATATTGTATCATATATTAGTATCATGTAGTACTCTATTTGTTGTCATGCATGTCACAAAGTAGCATAGCATTTATTAAGATACCGTATCATGATATGATACTCCACCCTCTTTTTCTTCATTTAATGCTATGACACTTCATCAAAATTGCATAGTTGGCATGCATGATACTAGCTGTGATACTACCATTACGACCAGCCTTAGCCTTTTATTGTAAGAACAGTTGGGCGGTGTTGCGTTTTTGAGGTCCAAAGAGTAAAGGCTACATGAATGTGCTGTCCGTTTGGTCCTTCACTTTTGCGCGTTTCATCAAATTTCAAATATACTTTTGTAAGTAGGAGTACCAGCTGCATGCACGTTGCATCCGTTACTACTTTACCTACCAAGATGTGCACTAATGATCAAACTTATGTGCCGAATGTAGCTAATTAATTTTGTCATGAACTCAAGACATGATTGCTCTGAACTTTACATTGCAATATGCGCCCTTCTCACTTGTTACTAAGTAAACACTGAAGTTACCAAAGGTAGAACATTGTGTAGAATAACTGATGTGTAGAATATCTGATTCAACTAGCTGGAAGGATTGGCCATAAATTGCAATTTGTGCTTTTACCCGAAAAACAGTCCCTGTCAGTGAACTGCTCGACACTTACGGTGGATTTTCTGTTTCAGATCATGACGAGCAGGCCACGATCCGATCTGTACATCAGTCTGCCGGCACTTCGGAAGCTAGATCACATGCTTCTTGTGAGTTCAAGAACAACAAAAACTTGTTGATTCTTCTGACGAACGAACTAGGAAACATCTTTTCTGACGAACCCCTCTGATGGCAATGGCAGGAAACACTGGAGAGTTTCAGAGACACGGAGTTCTGGTACGTGGACCAGGGGATATGCGCGCCGGACTGCGACGGCTCGGCCTCGTTCAGGAGGCCGGCGCACCGCCGCGACGAGAAGTGGTGGCTGCCGGTGCCCCGCGTGCCCCCCGGCGGCCTCCGTGACGCCACTAGGAGGCAGCTCGAGCACAAGCGCGACGCCGCCAACCAGATCCTCAAGGCCGCCATGGCCATCAACAGCAACGCCCTCGCCGAAATGGACGTCCCCGACTCGTACCACGACTCGCTGCCGAAGGTGCGCGACACGGCACACGCTCTACTTTCTTGGCTCTGGCTTGCGTTTTCTGACGAACACTTGGGGTGCCAGAACGGGCGTGCGACGCTGGGGGACATCATATACCGGTACATCACGTCGGAGCAGTTCTCCCCCGACTGCCTCCTCGACTGCCTGGACCTGTCGTCGGAGTACCAGGCCGTGGAGATCGCCAACCGCGTCGAGGCCGCCGTCTACGTGTGGCGCCGGAGGGGCACCGCTGCTGCCAAGTCGGCCGGCACCAAGTCGTCGTGGGGCATGGTCAAGGACATGATCATGGACACGGAGAAGAGGGGCGACCTGCTCGCCGAGCGCGCCGAGGGCCTCCTCATATCGCTCAAGCAGAGGTTCCCTGGCCTGACGCAGACGAGCTTGGACATGAGCAAGATCCAGTACAACAAGGTTTGCCAATGGTGTCACAGCAACATAATCTCCATCGTTTAACGACGAGATGGTGTGACATTTTACTTTGATGACCAGGATGTGGGGAAATCGATCCTGGAGAGCTACTCGCGGGTCATGGAGAGCCTGGCCTCCAACATCATCGCGCGGATCGACGACCTGCTCTACGTGGACGAGCTGAGCAAGCAGGCAGACCAGAAGCTCCCGGCCGGCGTGGCAGAGGACGGCAAGATCGCTTGCAAGAACAAAAAGGCTGCTGCCACGGCGCCGTCGCCGGCGTACGCCGTGCCCGCCTCGGGCACGACGTACGTCACGCCGAGCTTCTCGCCGGCGCAGCTGTCCAGCCCGTCCAAGATCGGGCGGGCGCTGCTGGTCGACAGGCGGGCGCACCATGGCAGGGCCTCCAAGAGGTCCGCGCTGGCGGACCACGGCGGCGGCCCGGAGGTGAAGGGGATGCTGGTCACCAGCCCCGTGTTCGACGCCCCGTTGGGCACGGAGCTGTGAGCCTGCGCGAGTGATCCGTCGGCCACGGTCGATGTGTCCATGTCCATGTGCATACTTTACCTTGTGTATCATGTGTGCATGGTTTTCACTAGTAGTGTAGTAAGCGTGAGTGTAGTAAGTGCGGTGCTTGGCAGTTTGCCGCCCTCGGTTTGTAATGTTTTGGCACTTGGAAGTAAGGTTGTCAGAATGGTGATCTTGTTATACAATTCACTGACTTTACGATCCAAACTAACCTTTTTGATTCTACAATTTTAGTTTATAGAATCTATATTTCTATGATCCTGACAGTTAAGATTCTACTATTTGTGATTTTATCATCAAAACTCTGATCTGATTCAAAATCAGGATTCAGACAATCTTGCTTGGAAGTGCCATCGCATAGACGTTTGGGAGGTACCATGTCGGGAGTGCGTGATGTTCAATCGAGTAAATTGCAAATAACCACCATATTTGGGGACGCGAAATCAAAAAACCACCACCTTTCGTTTTTTTTTTTTTTTGCAAAACACCGCCACTATTGTGCTAACAGTTTGCGGAAAACGGTGATCGGGCGATCAGCGCGGTTTGAGGGCAAACCTGACGCATAGGGCCCGCTGTCAGGTGCCACCTGGCCCGCCTCCACACGACGCCCGTCAGTTGCCGTTAGACGGTGCAAGAGAAAACCCTACCGGGTCGAACCCGGTCGACCATTCCCCCCACTCCCCCCAAATCCCACCGCGCCGCCTCCTTCCCGCTCACCCCCGTCGTGTTCACCCATGGCCGCCGACGGCGGCGGCGGCGGCTCTGCCGGAGATGGCAGGGACGACCACAGGAACTCCTCTTCCCTCGGCGGCGGGGACAAATCTTTCTCCCACGTTCAGTGTGCGCGCACGCTCGTCCCTGGTGCGGCCGCGTGCGACGGTGGAGATGAGCGCCCCCAGGAACCCGGCAGCTACGACATCGAGATGTCAGCGGCGGCAAGGTTGGCACAGGTCTGGAAGGCGAATCCGCATGACAGCCACAACTTCACTTCTGGTCTTGGCGGCATAGAGTGAGTTATGTGTCGCTATTTGTACATTTATTTGCATTATGTGTTAGAAATTAGGGTTTCCACTGCTGTTTAGGAACTATGGTTTATAAATTTGTGTTGTCACTGCTGTTTAGGAACTATGGTTTATAAATCTGTGTCGCTATTTCTACATTTTAGGAACTAGGGTTTAGAAATATTGGTTTCAGATCTTAACAAGCAGTCCAAATTTTTTGTTGAGGATAATTACTGTAATTTGGTTCACTAGATTTCAGTTAACTAAACTGAATTTAATCAATTTATTGATTCTGCAATATTGAAAACTTAAATGGGAGAGAAATATAATTTTTCATGCCACAATGTTAACTAAATTTCAGTTTACTGAATGTTGTGTTAACTGATTTGGTGTTGATTCAGTGTACTGTTAACTACATTTATGTGAATATGGTATATACTGAATTTAGAGTAGATTGAATTGTCAGTTAACTTATTTGGTGTTGATGTAGTGTACTGTGAACTGAATTACAATGAGCTGAATATATTGTTAACTGAATATGATGTGCTCTGTTTTGTGTTTGCAGTCTGGATGATGACATATGGGATGTTCGGTTTCATTTCCATGGCTATGACAATTTGGAAAGGACCTTATGTCAGTCAGATATTACCTACATCAATCTTTTAGCTCTTATTGTGACAGAGGGGTATGATGAGAAGGACTCCATGTACTATGTGAAGGAAGATGGTTTAGGAATGGAAGGAATGCAGTTGATTAAATGTACTAAAGATGTAGAAGAAATGCTGGGATTATATGAGGACAAAAGGTGTATCACTATCACAGTTATGAAAGGAAGAACATCACTTAGGCCACAGTTGCACATCAACAATGGAGATGAAGTTGAGAAGCAGATACCTATTTCAGAGATTGGTTCACCTAAAGTATATGATATAGATGATGCAGGTGTGCTCTATCCAAGTCAATCCAGTGAAAGAGCAGAGTGCTATTTTCCTACTATAAGTGTTTATACACAAGATTCTATTGGAGATTACCTTTCCACTCAGGAGAGCTGCAATGTGAGAAAAGGGAAGGACATTGCAGGTGTCAATGAGCTAGATGCATTTCTCAATGAGTTTGCTGATGACATGCCAGTAGTGCAAGAAGTTCAAATGGAGGAGGATGAAATGTTTGTGGAGAAAGAAGTTACAAATGATGACAGCTCTGAAGATGATGATGAGAGTTCAGAATCTGATTATGGCATGGGGAAGGGTGTAGCTGGAGGAGAGGAAGTGGATGATGATTGTGATCTCCACTAAAAAATAAAAGATTTGAAGAGGAAAAGAGAATTTGAAGGGGATTCGGAGCCAGAGGACTTGTTCTGTGAGTCTGAGGAGGAAGAGGAATTTGTTCCACCAGAACCTTTGCATAAATTGCCAGTGAGGAGGGGCCCAACAAGTAGATCGCATTGCAGCTCTCAATCTGCACTTGAGGCTGACTATATCCCCTCAAGTGGTGAAGATATAGATCAGTCACATCCAGATGATTCTGATGCAGAAGTGGAGGTTTATTTGCCCTCAAGTGGTGGAAAATCCAGGGCAAAGAAGAGGAAGGTCAAGCAATGGTATGATGAGAGCAGGTTAACCCCACGGGAGCAAATTTGCTGGCATTTGTGTTTTCTGGATGTGTACCAGTTCAAAAGAGCTTTGGTTAACTTGCATGTCACTCAAAGGAGGAATTTTCATTACCACAGAAACAACAAAGATAGGATTATAGTTGACTGTGTTGAGAAAGGATGCCCCTTTCACATGGTTGCTTCTGTAATTGGTAATGAAAAAACTTTCTGTATTAGGAAATTGCAACTAGAGCACACTTGTGGTCCATCTGGTGAGAACTACAAGGTACCAACAAGGTTTGTGGCAAAAGCAATTGAGGATAGCATGAGGACAGATCCTAGAGCAGGAGTTGAAACTGTCATAGAGAAGACAAAGGAGAAATTTGGTGTGGAGGTTGGAAAGAACAAGGCCTATAGGGCAAGGCAGAAAGCTCTTTCAGTTGTCCAAGGTGATCAAGAAGCACAATGCACAAGGATCAGAGACTATCTACAAACTGTGTTGGACACCAACCCTGGGAGCAGATGCATTGTCACCACAAGAGTTGTGAGAGAGCACCCTAGTCCCAATCCAAGATTTCATAGACTTTTCATGTGTCTTGGAGCACAAACAGAAGGATTTTTGAAAAGGTGGAGACCTTTCATTGGTATGTTCTTGTCACATTTATTCCACTTCATTTATTCTCTTTCATTGCATTTTTAATTTGTTCTGCTGCATTCTATTAAATCATGTTGATTTCAGGTCTGGATGGATGTTTTGTGAAGCTGAATACAGGACAACAAATATTGGCTGCTACAGACAGAGATGGAAACAATAACATCTTTCCATTGGCCTTTGGAGTGGTTGAAAAGGAAGACACCGCAAGTTGGTCATGGTTTTTAACTCAACTAAAGATTGCTATTGGTGGAGAATGTGAACGGTTTGGGTACTACACAATAATCTCATACAGGCAGAAGGTGAGTTGCTCCATTTGCAAATTTACTTAACTTAGAATATTCTTTGCAACCTTAGTTTGACAACCCAGTTTGCATTTTAACTTCGGTATTAATTGTTTCACCAGGGCCTTCTTAATGCCATAACCCACATTTTTCCCAACTGCCCACAAAGATATTGTCTAAGGCACATTTATGCAAATTTCCAAAATGCTGGGTTTAGAGGAGATGAACTTAAGAAATATATGGATGCAGCTGCATATTCATACACTGAGGATGGTTTTAATGTTGCAATGGAAGAAATGAGGAAAGAACGTGAGGATGCTTGGGCTTGATTAAAGGGAATTCCTGTTGAAACATGGGCTAGGCATGCTATGGACAAGAATTATAAAACTGACCTAGTAGTTAATAACATTAGTGAGGTGTTCAATAAGATGATTTTAGATATTAGAGGAAAACCCATTAAAACAATGCTTTAAGGAGTAAGGTCTAAGTTGATGGTCAAGTTTAATGAAAAGAGAATTGGGGGAGAGATTGCTAGATGGAAAATTACCCCTACATATTCAGAAAAACTGGCAGAGTCCAAGGAATTGGCTAGGAACTGCAAATCTTTGATGGCAGGCCCAGATTTGTACCAAGTCAATAGTGGGGAGAAATCCTATGCAGTCAATTTAAAGGATTAGACTTGTGGCTGTGGAAAATGGGACATGACAGCCATACCTTGCAATCATGCTGTCTCTGCAATTTATAAATCCAAACAGCATCCAGAAGATTCTGTGCATCAGTTCTTTAAGAAGGAAATGTATTTGGAAGCCTACAAGCCAATGATATACCCTGTTCCTGGACCTGATCTATGGACAAAAACTGCTACAAGAGACATTGACCCCCCTGTTTTCCACAAGAAGAAGGGTAGGAAACAAACAAAGAGGAGGAAGGGCAGGTATGAAGTGCCTAAACCTAAGGACACATCAAGGATGGGGACAATTACATGCAGTAACTACAGTAAGCAGGGCCACAGGTACACAAATTGTGGGGATGCTTTGAAGCCAACACTTGTTGCTAGGAAGAACAAACACAAGGTACCTTGCATTACATGTGACCCTACATAGATTTCAAAATTGTACCATCAATGCTCTGACCTGCCATTTTATTCTTGTTGCAGGAAAACAAGGGTGCACCATCTTCTGCACCAAGGGTTGCACCATCTTCTGCACCAAGGTCTGCACCATCTACTACTGCAGCTCCATCTGCTGCATCACCAGCTGGGAGGGCACCAGCAAGGGCAGCTACCTCAGCAGCTCCAGCAAGCAGGGCAAGCAGCTCAAGAGCTCCAGCAAGCAGGGCAAGCCTCTCAAGAGCTCCACCAGCAAGGGCAAGCACATCTGGTGCAGCAACAAGGAGAGCTTCAACAGCAGCAACTACCCCAGCAGCACCCTTCTTGCCACCAAGACAGAGGAAAAAAACCATCCAGGCTCAGAGATTACTTTTATGCTTCAGGGAACTAATGCTTCCTTGTTGATCATTATTCCTGTTGGTCCGATGTTGGTCTGCCTAAACTTGTTATTTTGGAACAACTTATGTTGGTCTGATGTTATGGAGCAAGAAACTCATGTAACGATCTTGCTGTTATGATACTTTATGCACTGTTATTATGATCCATATGATGTTATGCACTGTTATTATGATCCATATGATACTTTATGCACTGTTATTATGATCCATATGATGTTATGGATCAAGAAACTCATGTAACGATCTTGATGTGTGTTGCTCAATTTTTTCCTCAAATGACCATGCTGAAATGATCATGGTGTTGCTGGATTTTGGCATGAGTTGATGGCATCCTCGACAGTTGTCGAGGGGTAGGATTAACCCTACATGAGTTGATGACATCCTCGACGGTTGTCGAGGGGTAGAGTTAACCCTACATGAGTTGATGCCATCCTCGACGGTTGTCGAGGGGTAGGGTTAACCCTACATGAGTTGAGGCCATCCTCGATGGTTGTCGAGGGGTAGGGTTAACCCTACATGAGTTGAGGCCATCCTCGGCAGTTGTTGAGGGGTAGGGTTAACCCTACATGAGTTGAGGCCATCCTTGACAGTTGTTGAGGGGTAGGGTTAACCCTACATGAGTTGGTGGCATCCTCGACGGTGCCATCAAAATTCATATTAAACTTTAAGAAGTACCATCATAATTCATATTAAACTTTATCAAGTGCCATCAAATACCAAATCTTGGAATACAACAAGTAGCATCACATGGCAGATTAAAATTTAACCAGTGCCATCAAATACCAAATCTTGGATTACAACAAGTACCATAAATAAGCACCATACATAATTTTCCAACCATTCCTTCTATTATAAATAAGCACCATACATAATTATTGCAATCACTCATCACATATAGCCTTGATTCTCTTCACCTTAGACTTGTTGGCCTCTCCATCCTTAAAAAGGTCAGATATGGCAAACTCAAGCCTTTTCTTCTGCTGATTGACTTCACCAACATGTGCGTCTTTCCTCCATTTGCTAATGAGTTCAGCCTAAGTGGCCTGGATCTTCTTTAGCAGCTCTACCTCTCCCTTCAGTGACATATTCTCCTTCTCAAGATCAGTCTTGATTTCATTAGCATCAGGTGCAACCTGATCAGCGGCACTTTCCTGAACACTCTTCTGTTTTGCCTGCATCATACGCTTATCTTCTTCTAACAGGGCAATCGCATCTTCTTTAACCTTGATCTGCTCTTGGCTCTGTTCATACATATCCCAAAGCTTGCGCAGAGCATTCTTAAGTGGCTCTGGGCATTCTGGGTTAACCCACTCAACAAGACCACAGTTGTAACCTCCCTGATTAACTAAATAAATATTACAACAAGAATTTGTTGAGGAACATAGCAGAAATTCAAAATTTTCTACGCATCACCAAGATCAATCTATGGAGTAATCTAGCAACGAGGGAAGGAGAGTGCATCTACATACCCTTGTAGATCGCTAAGCGGAAGCGTTCAAGTGAACGGGGTTGATGGAGTCGTACTCGTCGTGATCCAAATCACCGATGATCCTAGTGCCGAACGGACGGCACCTCCGTGTTCAACACACGTACAGCCCGGTGACGTCTCCTATGCCTTGATCCAGCAAGGGGAGAAGGAGAGGTTGGGGAAGACTCCATCCAGCAGCAGCACGACGGCGTGGTGGTGGTGGAGGAGCGCGGGACTCCAGCAGGGCTTCGCCAAGCACTACGAGAGACGAGGAGGGACAGGGGTAGGGCTGCGCCAACAGGGAGAGAAAATCGTGTGCTGGGCAGCCCCCATACCTCAAGTATATATATAGGGGGAGGGGAGGGTCTGCGCCCCCACCTAGGGTTCCCTCCCTAGGGGTGGCGGCAGCCCCTAGATCCCATCTGGGAGGCGGCCACAAGGGGGAGAGGGGGAGGCGCACCTAGGGTGGGCCTTAGGGCCCATCTGCCCTAGGGTTTGCCCCCTTCCCCTATTGGAGGCGCCTTGGGCCTTGGTGGGAGGCGCCCTAGCCCACCTAGGGGCTGGTCCCTTCCCACTATTGGCCCATGTAGGCCTCCGGGGCTGGTGGCCCCACCTGGTGGACCCCCGGACCCCTCTGGTGGTCCCGGTACACTACCGGTGATGCCCGGAACACTTCCGATGGCCAAAACCATACTTCCTATATATCAATCTTTACGTCCGGACCATTCCGGAACTCCTCGTGACGTCCGGGATCTCATACAGGACTCTGAACAACATTCGGTAACCACGTACATACTTTCCCTATAACCCTAGCGTCATCGAACCTTAAGTGTGTAGACCCTACGGGTTCGGAAGTCATGCAGACATGGCCGAGACAACTCTCCGGTCAATAACCAACAGCGGGATCTGGATACCCATGTTGGCTCCCACATGCTCCACGATGATCTCATCAGATGAACCACGATGTCAAGGACTTAATCAATCCCGTATACAATTCCCTTTGTCTAGCGGTACGATACTTGCCCGAGATTCGATCATCGGTATCCAGATACCTTGTTCAATCTCGTTACCGGCAAGTCTCTTTACTCGTTCCATAACACATCATCCTGTGATCAACTCCTTGATCACATTGTGCACATTATGATGATGTCCTACCGAGTGGGCCCAGAGATATCTCTCCGTTTACACGGAGTGACAAATCCCAGTCTCGATTCGTGCCAACCCAACAGACACTTTCGGAGATACCTGTAGTGTACCTTTATAGCCACCAAGTTACGTTGTGACGTTTGGCACAACCAAAGCACTTCTACGATATCCGGGAGTTGCACAATCTCATGGTCTAAGGAAATGATACTTGACATTAGAAAAGCTTTAGCATACGAACTACATGATCTTGTGCTAGGCTTAGGATTGTGATCCCGTTATCAACGACATCCAATGTCCATGGTCAGGAAACCGTAACCATCTATTGATCAACGAGCTAGTCAACTAGAGGCTTACTAGGGACATGGTGTTGTCTATGTATCCACACATGTATCTGAGTTTCCTATCAATACAATTCTAGCATGGATAATAAACGATTATCATGAACAAGGAAATATAATAATAACCAATTTATTATTGCCTCTAGGGCATATTTCCAACAGAATTATAATCAATTATTCAGGATTTAAGCAGTTCATATAGTTAACAAACATAATTATGCGTGTACTACTTGCTACAAGCAGCTAGAAACCATGCCAATTAAACATAATTACTCAGGATTTGACCATTCATAATTTTTTAAATAAACCACTTGTAACATCTATTGCTTCAGTTAACAATCCTAATTCTTCAGTTAACATCTACTGCTAACAGTAAGGAGTAGAAGGCAAAACAGAGCTGTATACGTAATCACTACTGTACTCCATGAACACTGACCACTTAACACTACAAACCATTCACAAGGATCACAATTACTAACCTGCTCCGAACACCCCAAAAACCTACGGCCGGTGTGGATGCTTTAAATGCAACTCCCCTCTCCACCAGCGTCTTATGACTGCAGACCGAGCCTCTAGAAACAATGCCGCACCATTTGGGATCCACAGTGGTCTGTGGTATCTACATTATTTGAACCAGAGAAGAAAGTAACAATCAAATACAAAATCAAATCGGTGAAATCCAAGTTGAATTCGGGAAGAACCCTAACCCTAACTGACAGAGAGGAAAACTCACGTAGGGCTCCGATTGGTACGAGGGGAGAGAAATAGACGAGTCACTAGTCTCGCCGTCGTTCCAGGAAACCATGGCAGCTGCGGTCGCCGGTGGCGGCGGCGGCGGGGGAGGGGGGTGTTGGGGATATTACTACTAGACGTAAACCAGCTAGGAGTAGCCGGATTAACTTTATGAAGATGTGAAGATGATGACGCTTTAAGAAGGCCCAAGGCCCAAAGACGGATTAAAGCCTGTAGTTGTGAACCGACTTTATCATGTAAACTTGTATTGTAAGTTAGAGGAATAGAGACCAAGCCGGACACCTCTATGATCCGGCCTTGGGACTCTGTAAACCGGCGGGCGTCAACCTGTGTATATAAAGGGACGACCCGGCCACGGTTGGAGGAGAGGAAACAACAACTCGAGAGCCATACAAAGCGGATTCGCTCCCTGGCCTTTGAAACCTAAGCAATACCAATCACAACTAGACGTAGGCTTTTACCTTCACCGAAGGGGCCGAACTAGTATAAAACTCTCCGTGTCCCCTTGTCCGGTTTAACCCCTTTAAGTTAACCCGTTGCGATGGCTCCACGACTAAGTCCTTTCACAAGGACATCTGCCATGACAAACCCACGACAGTTGGCGTTGAGTCGGTTTGTGCCATGGAGGAGTTGAAATTCTATAAGGAGCAAGTTGATCCGGCAGATATGACTTCTTTGAAAAAGCCGACTACGGAACATGATCTGGCATTGCAGTTCAAATCGGCTACAGACACTAAGATGATTGATTTTGTTCCTGGCGACTCATCCAAGCAATTCAGCATCAGCGCTAACCTGGATCCCAAATAGGAAAGCGCGCTCATCAAGTTCATCCATGAGAACCGGGACATCTTTGCATGGAAACCTTCTGACATGCCAGGTGTACCAAGGGAACTCGCTGAGCACACACTTAACATTGATCCTAAGTTTAAACCAGTCCGATAGTTTCTCCGCCGCTTCAATGAAGAAAGGCGTAAGGCTATCGGCGAAGAGGTAGCTCGGTTGTTTGCCGCAGGGTTTATCGTGGAGGTCTTTCATCCAGAGTGGTTGGCTAATCCGGTGCTGGTTCTTAAGAAAAACGGCACCTGGCGTATGTGTGTGGATTACACGGATTTAAACAAGGCTTGCCCTGCAGACCCCTTTGCCCTCCCTCACATTGATCAGATAATTGATGCTACGGCTGGTTGTGACCGTTTGTGTTTTCTGGATGCTTATTCTGGTTATCATCAGATCAAAATGGCGGTTAAGGACCAGGAGAAGACAACTTTCATAACTCCCTTTGGAGCCTTTTTCTATGTCTCCATGCCCTTTGGACTCAAGAGTGCCCAGGCAACTTATCAGCGCTGCGTTCAGAATTGCCTTCATAAGCAGATTGGGCGCAATGTTCATGCATATGTGGATGATATTGTGATAAAGTCCAGAAAGGAGGAAACATTGATAGATGATTTGAGAGAAACCTTTGACAACCTCCAGGTTTCCAAGATGATGCTCAATCCGGAGAAGTGTGTCTTTGGTGTCCCTGCAGGCAAGCTCTTGGGTTTTCTGGTGTCAAACAGAGGCATTGAGGCTAATCCGGAAAAAATTTCAGCGATCACGTCTTTGGCTAAACCGACGTGTATCAATGACGTTCAATGTCTAGCCGACCGGATTACAGCTTTGAGCCGTTTTATCAGTCGTCTTGGGGAGAAGGCCATCCCTTTATATCAGATGCTCAAGAAAACAGATAACTTTATCTGGAGCGAGGCAGCTGATAAAGCGTTCGAGGATCTGAAGAGGCAGTTAGCTGAACTGCCTGTGCTTGCAGCACTGATCGACAAGGAGCCGTTATTGCTATATGTGGCTGCTAATGCCCGAGCTGTTAGCGTGGCTATCGTGGTGGAGCACAAGGAAGTTGGCAAGGAATATCCGATTCAACGGCCGGTTTATTATATCAGTGAGGTGCTCATTGAGTCAAAGCAGAGGTATCCACGTTGGCAGAAGCTGGTGTATGGAGTGTTTATGGCAAGCCGGAAGCTTAAACACTATTTTCAGGGCCATCCCATCATAGTGGTCAGTTCAGCCCCTCTGGGAGACATCATTCAAAACAGAGAAGCAACTGGCCGGATTGCTAAGTGAGCTATCGAGCTTGGACCACATGGGCTCAAGTATATACCCCGCACAGCGATTAAATCCCAGGCACTCGTGGATTTCATCAATGATTGGACGGAGTTACAGGCACCAGAAGAGAAACTAGATAATACGTATTGGACTATTCATTTTGATGGATCCAGGCAGTTGGAGGGCTCGGGGGCTGGAGTCATACTAACTTTCCCATGAGGTGACAAGTTTTGTTATGTCCTCCGATTAATGTTCCCCTGTACTAACAACGCAGCTGAATATGAGGCTTTGCTCCACGGTCTTCGGATGGCTAAGGAGATAAATTTAAGCCGGGTTAAGTGGTTCGGCGATTCAGATCTGGTGGCTCAATAGGTGTCTGGCACTTGGGATTCTAAAGACCCACTCATGGCTGCATATCGGCGAGAGGTGGATACAGTGGCTGGTCACTTCAAAGGTTATCAGGTGGACCATATAGACCGGCAGATGCTTTAAGTCGTCTTGGTTCTCAGCGTAAACCGGTTTCACCAAATGTCTTTCTTGACGTATTGCATAATCCTTCAGTCAAGGTACCAACAGAAGAAGAGTTCGCTATTCCTGATCCGGAGGCTCAATTAGTGGCAGCTTTGCACGTCATACCGGATTGGACAATCCCATATCTGGCTTACATGAACCGGGGCGAGTTACCAGACGATGAAACGTTGGCTCCACAAATAATCCAGCGTTCCAAGTCCATGACTGTCGTGGCTTTGTCACGACATATGTCCTAGAGAAAGGACTTAGTCGTGGAGCCATCGCGACGGGTTAGCTTGAAGGGGTTAAAGTGGACACAGGGACGCAAGAGAGTTTATACTAGTTCGGCCCCTTCGATGAAGGTAAAAGCCTACGTCTAGTTGTGATGGAATTGATGGGGTTTCGATGACTAGGGAGCAAACAAGCTTCGCCTATGTCTCAAGTT
This sequence comes from Triticum dicoccoides, assembly GCF_002162155.2. NCBI lineage: Eukaryota > Viridiplantae > Streptophyta > Magnoliopsida > Poales > Poaceae > Triticum > Triticum dicoccoides. Next base: position 492,367,759 of record NC_041380.1, read on the forward strand.
GTTATCTATCTCCCTGAACCGCCGCCGGGTCGTCCCCTTATATACATGGGTGACACCCGTCGGCTCACAGAGTCCCAACACCGGTCGATATTCGTATTCCGGGTTGGTCTCTCCTTATTCCTAACTTACAATACAAGTTTATATACAAATTCCGGTTTATAGCTACAAGTCTTGAACCGGCTACGGGCCTTAGGCCCTCATCTTCCTTCTTGGGCTTTATTACTCTTGAACTACTGATGAAGTTGACCCGGCCCAGATAGGCCGGTTTACGCCCAGCAGTAATATCCCCAACATTAGGCCCCAGATTGATTTGAACGGGTTCATGTCAATCCTTTAACAAAAGCTTCATCTTCAACATCTTCTCATAAATTGGTAAACCGCCATGATGTCATCTTCTCTGATTGCTGTAAACCGGAGTGACGTCACCTGTCATAATGAAGCTATCCATTATGCTTCTTTGTTTAATAGATCTGCGGAAATCGAGGCGACAGCTCCGTTTCGTGGCCCCTTGATTGTCGTGCCTGTCACATGTTCTTTCGCCTTATAAATAGGACCGAAGGGTCATTTCTTTTCTCCCCTTCGTGCCTTTCTTCTTCGTCTTCCTCGCGTCGCCAGCCTCGGAGCTCCGCCGCCGCCGTCGACCTCTGCCTCAACCTTGGCCGCTGCATCAACCTGGGCGCACCAGAGCATCGCGGCAACCTTCCGCGTCTTCCTCAGCTCCGGTAAATCTTCTATCCTTTCCCCCGCAGATCTGACCTAGGGTTTCACAGTTCTTCAGTGTTCATCGTCTGCCTCTTGCTCATACGATAGATCTTTAGATGATTCCGCAAATCTTTATTCTGTGCAATGGTAGCTGTTTACCCTCCACCTTCACTTACACATCTCAAAACCATAGATCTGTATGTACGTCTTGCTCATTGATTCGGTACTTCTCCTTTTGGACCTCTGAATATTTATCTTTTTTCTGAACTTGCTCCAGATCCATCGCTGTAGAGAAATCTTACGAAATCTATTCCTATAAACTTACTCATCTGCTTCAATGTTTAAACCAGGCGGTTTAACCTTGTAGAAAAAAATTGCCAAACCGGTATATACCATTAGTCCCCTTGTTGAACCGCCAGATGTTGTTGCTTCATAAAACTCCAGTTCAGATAGTTCTGCCTCCGGTTTAACATTGCACATACCAATGTACCTTGATCAAATGCATTTTTGAACCGGGATCTTCTACCTTGTAGGTTCCATCATGGCCAGGCAAGTATATGAGTGCAATTGGGTTCCTTCTCGCGTCACAGAGGCTCAGCTAGACGATCTAGTCCTGATCGGTGCTTTAGGCAGCAAAGATACCATCCATTGGAGGGCTCCTGGCAAAGAATTCCCTCCCACTCCTCAAGAAGGAGAGGTTGTTGTTTTCGTAGATCACTTAGCTCGGGGCTTTAAGCCGCCCGGCTCTAAATTTTACCGGGATGTTTTGGCCGATTTCCAACTCCATCCACAAGACACTGGCCCCAATTCTGTTACACATATGTGTCACTTCCAAGTGCTCTGTGAGGCGTTCTTTCAAGAGGAGCCCACAGTGGAATTGTTCAGAGACCTTTTCCATCTAAACCGTCGTACTGAGATGATATAGTTTGTCTGGTTAATATGATGAAGGATAAATACGAGGTAACTTCCGTATGCTCTTTCCTGCTTGTATGCTTCAATACTTGCTGACTCTCCTAGCCCCCAAGGGCCGGTTTGTAATCTTCTTTCAAACCGGGACTTACTTATATAAATCGTAATACTTTGAAATTCGCCGATGTAGCCCCCAAGGGCCGGTTCAACTTAGCGTAGTTAAACCGGTACTTTAAGTAATTGAGATTGCCGCATCAGAATATATATACGAGCAAATAGCTATTAGCCCCCAAGTGCCAAGTTGAATACTTGTATTGATCTTGGGACTTTGTAAGCAATTGACAGATGAAGATCGAATATGCATTAGCCCCCAAGTGCTAAGTGCATAACTTGTTATGTGGTTGGTGCTTCAATCCTTGTACCGTTTTGTTGAAGCATATAACTGTCTGCATGCAGGCGGAGCTGAAGACGAAAGAAAGCCAAGTCGCCGATCTCCAAGAAAACCTGAAAACCCAACAAGCTGAAACCTCCAAAGCAAAAGAGGAATTAGCCAACGCTTTAAGCGCCATGGAACAACTTAAGGAGAGCTTCAAGAAGAAGCGGGCGGATTGGGCCACTGAAAAGTCCGCTTTAATCAAACGAGCAGAGGATGCCGAGGCTGCACTAAAACCAGTGGCGGATGAACTGACCAGCATAAAGCGGCATGTGCATGCCATGACTACTGCTATCTTTTGTAAGCCAGTTTGACTTCTGAATTGGCTCTGCCTTCTTATAGAGTTGCCGGTTTATTAACCCTTTATGGTATTTCAGGGACACGCATTGGTCATTTGGGGTCAGATGTGCGGAAGAAACTGAAAGCCGCCTATACATTGGTTGAACAATTGTATACTGGTGCCCAGCGGATCATCTGTACCGCATCCCATAACAAACCGGCTCCCACTTTGATTCAAGACACTCTGATGAAACTGTCGGTGCTTCTTGCCCGGGTTGAAGAGCTGAAGAAATCTGCTGCTCGAACCGGTGCGATCAATGCCTTAATTCGGGCAAAAGCCTGGGTGCCAGATTTTGATCCTATTGAAGCGGCTCAGGGCTATCCCAGCTTGAAGGAAGACGGGTCAGAGTTTGGTGAAGCGGATATGCGAGCAATAAACCAGGAGGTACGTCCGCTAGCTTGTCAATTGGCTGAAAAAGCAGACTTGTCTCATTATCAAGCCCAATATGACAATCAGAACAAGCGAATAGCTACACCAATCCATGAATCGGAAAATCTGATCCCTCCAATCCGTAAGCATACTTACGCTCCCGATATTGACCCGTCATTGCTGATCCATGATGAAGCTATTTTTCAAGCATTAATGGGAATCGACTGGACAACTGTTGATTTCCAGCCACTGGGTAGAGAAACGGAGGCTGAAGCGGCACAGGATGACCCACAACCATCAGGCCAGGCTGGTGACCAAGCTTGAACTGGAAGCCAGTTTTAAAACTGCCTCTCCTTTGTGAAAAACAATGGTATTATTATGGGCACCGTGTTGCCTTGTAATAGGCTAGCTGATACTTTTGATGTTGATATGCCTTCGTGCATAATTTGTTCTTCCTGTGGTGATGAACTTTCCAAAGCACTTTCTGCAATAAGAAACTCTTCAAGTGCCACCGCGGTTGTACCGTCAGGCGGAATATGATGTGTGCATATATGAAGTCAAAACAATTTTTTTAAGTAGATGACCAAATTTTTGAGATACATAATACCTGCCATCATTGAGCGTGAAGTTGGCTTGGCCAATCTTGAAGCGGAGTTTTGCAAACCCACACTGTTAGAGGAGATAACAGCTCCTGTATATATATGACGCTGGTTTACCATGTAAACCATGCCGGGTTATAATAAACACCGTGTTACTCCATAAGAGAATGTTAACAACAAGGATCAACCCGGACAAATAGTCTACGGATTGACGTGAACTGTGTTCTGTCAATTGATTGGTTGAAAACTTTGTCGGCTTAAAGAAAAACGCAAAAAAAAGAAAAAAAGTATCTTGCAAAGAAAAGTGTGAAGCAAAAGCAATGACAAAACCGTTTGCAAAAAAGGTTTATTTGAGCTGATCAAATGGCGTTACCATGGCCGAACACGACCAAGCTCCCGTTAGGTGTAACTATGGTTCTAGTCAGCCAGGTTCCCAAATGAAACCGTGGCATTTATGCCGACCAAGTGGCATGGCAATGGTTCGGGTTCGACCAAGCCCCCAAGTGATTCTGTGGCCTTGGGCCGATCAAGAGGCATGAATGGTTCAGACGTGACCAAGTCCCCAAGTGATCTGGTGGCTCTCGCCTATCAAGAGGTATGGTATTGGTTCGGACACGACCAAACCTCCAAGTGATATAACATGATGCTTTTAAAAAGCGAACTCAAGGGGTAAACCGGAGGCCGCTTTAGAACAACTCCGTGTAACCACACATGATGTAAAAGAACAGATACCCCGCTTTAGCTGAGGTTCCGGTTTATTATATTTAATCATAATATATACATCGTTGTAATATGTACATAAGTAGAACCAATGGCTCAGGTATAATAAGGCCGAAGATGAGCTATGTTCCACGACCTGTTGGTCTCCTCCTCTGATGTACGTGAGTCCTTATGCTCTCGAATATTGATCAGATAGTATGACCCGTTGTGCAGATTCTTGCTGACCACGAAAGGCCCCTCCCAAGGTGGGGATAACTTATGCATATCAGTCTGATCTTGGATGAGCCAAAGCACCAAATCTCCTTCCTGGAAGGTTCTGGTTCTGACTCGGCGACTGTGATAACGATGAAGATCCTGTTGGTAAATTGCCGATCGGGCGGCTGCTATGTCACGCTCTTCATCCAACCGGTCCAAAGCATCTTGCCATGCTGTCTCGTTGTCCGCTTCAATATAAGCCGTCACACGAGGTGAATCATGACGGATATCACTGGGGAGAACCGCCTCCGCTCCATAAACCATGAAGAACGGTGTGTATCCTGTTGACCTGTTGGGTGTTGTATTGATGCTCCATAACACAGATGGTAATTCTTCTACCCAACAACCCGACGTTCTCTGCAAAGGAACCATGAGCCGGGGCTTGATGCCTCTCAAGATCTCTTGATTATCTCTTTCTGCTTGACCATTGGACTGTGGGTGTGCCACTGATGAAACGTCGAGCCGGATGTGCTCCCGTTCGTAGAACTCTTTCATGGCACCTTTGGACAAATTGGTACCATTATCTGTGATGATACTATGTGGAAAGCCAAACCGGAAAATCACTTTTTTAATGAACTGAACCGCCGTGGCCGCATCACACTTGCTAACAGGTTCTGCCTCCACCCACTTTGTAAACTTGTCAACCGCCACCAGGAGGTGGGTCTTCGTATCTTTGGACCTTTTGAAAGGCCCAACCATATCCTGCCCCCAAGTCGCAAACGGCCAAGTAATTGGAATCATTCTCAATTCTTGAGCTGGTACATGAGCACGTCTTGAGAACTTTTGGCAACCATCACATCGTCTGACCAGATCCTCTGCATCAGCATGAGCAGTTAACCAATAGAAGCCATGGCGAAACGCTTTAGCCACCAGAGATTTTGAACCGGCATGGTGACCACAATCTCCTGCGTGGATCTCACGCAAAATTTCACGGCCTTCTTCAGGAGACACACAGCGTTGAAATGCTCCTGACACACTGCAATGATGCAACTCGCCGTTGATAATAGTCATGGACTTGGATCGCCGGATTATCTGTCTGGCCAGAGTCTCATCCTCTGGTAACTCGCCCCGGTTCTTGTACGCCAGGTAGGGAAGCATCCAATCCAGAATAACATGAAGAGCTGCCACCAATTGAGCCTTCGGATCAGGAATAGCCAAATCCGCTTCACCAGGGATCTTGACCGACGGGTTGTGCAGCACATCCAAAAAAACATTGGGCGGAACCGGTTTGCGCTGAGAGCCCAGCCGGCTTAAAGCGTCCGCCGCTTCATTTTTCCGCCGGTCCACGTGGTCCACCTGATAGCCTTTGAAATGACCTGCAACAATATCCACCTCACGACGATATGCCGCCATGAGTGGATCCTTAGAGTCCCAAGTGCCAGACACTTGCTGAGCCACGAGGTCCGAGTCACCGAAGCACTTAACTCGACCTAGATTCATCTCCTTAGCCATCCGGAGACCATGGAGCAAGGCTTCATACTCAGCTGCATTGTTAGTACAAGGGAACATTAAGCGGAGAACATAACAAAACTTATCACCTCGTGGGGAAGTTAATACGACTCCAGCCCCCGAACCTTCCAATTGCCTGGATCCGTCAAAATGGATGGTCCAATATGTGTGATCCGGCTTTTCTTTAGGTGCTTGCATTTCCGTCCAATCATTGATAAAATCAACCAGTGCTTGAGACTTAATCGCCGTCCGAGGCACATACTTCAAATCGTGCGGCCCAAGCTCTATAGCCCACTTGGCAATCCGGCCAGTTGCTTCCCGGTTCTGGATGATATCCCCCAAAGGAGCAGAACTGACCACCATAATTGGATGCCCTTGGAAGTATTGTTTAAGCTTCCGGCTTGCCAGAAAAACTCCATACACCATCTTCTGCCAATGCGGATACCTTTGCTTGGACTCAATGAGCACCTCGCTGATATAATAGACCGGACGTTGAACCGGATGCTCCTTACTTGCCTCCTTTCGCTCCACCACAATAGCCACGCTGACCGCCCAAGCATTAGCAGCAACATATAGCAGTAACGGCTCCTTGTTAATGGGAGGGGTGAGCACAGGCGGATTGGCCAATTGCCGCTTTAAGTCCTCAAATGCTTCATCATCAGCAGAACTCCAGACAAAATGATCCGTCTTCTTCAACATCTGATACAAAGGGATTGCCTTCTCACCAAGATGACTGATAAACCGGCTTAACGCGGCAATCCGGCCTGCCAGGCATTGAACATCATTGATACACTTCGGTTTAGCCAGGGAGGTGATGGTTGTGATCTCCTCCGGATTAGCCTCAATTCCCCTATTGGACACCAGGAAGCCTAACAACTTGCCCGCCGGTACACCAAAGACGCATTTGTCCGGATTAAGCATCATCTTGTATGTCCTCAGGTTATCAAAAGTTTCCTTTAAATCACCAATCAGAGTCTCCTTCTCCCTGGATTTAACCATGATATCATCCACGTAGGCATGTACATTACGGCTAATCTGTTTGTGTAGACAATTTTGCACACAACGTTGATAAGTTGCCTGGGCACTCTTGAGCCCAAAGGGCATAGACACATAGCAGAAGGCTTCAAAGGGTTATGAATGCCGTTTTCTCCTGGTCCTTAACTGCCATTTTGATCTGATGATAGCCAGAATATGCATCCAAAAAACTTAAACTCTCACAACCCGCCGTAGCATCAATAATTTGATCAATACGGGGGAGGGCAAAAGGATCTGCTGGACAAGCTTTATTAAGATCTGTGTAATCCACACACATGTACCAGGTGCCGTTTTTCTTAAGGACCAGCACCGGATTGGCAAGCCACTCAAGGTGAAAAACTTCAACAATAAAACCAGCTGCTAAGAGCCTGGCTACCTCTTCTCCAATTGCCTTGCATCTTTCTTTGTTAAACTGGCGGAGGAACTGTTTCACCGGTTTGTATTTAGGATCCACATTAAGGGTGTGCTTAGCGAGTTGCCTCGGTACACCTGGCATGTCAGAGGGCTTCCATGCAAAAATGTCCCGATTCTCACGGATGAACTCGATGAGCGCGCTTTCCTATTTTGGATCCAAATTAGCACTGATGCTGAACTGCTTGGACGAATCGCCAGGTACAAAGTCAACAAGCTTAGTTTCTGCTGCCGATTTGAACTTCAGGGCCGGATCACGCTCCGTAGTTGGCTTCTTTAATGGAGTCATGTCCGCCGGATCAACATTGTCCTTATAATACTTCAGCTCCTCGGTGGCACAAACCGACTCTGCATAGGCTGCATCACCTTCCTCACACTCCAAAGCGATTTTGCGGCTTCCGTGAACCGTTATTTCCCTTGTGACCCGACATCTTGAGCTGCAAATACACATAACAGGGTCGTGCCATAAACTTGGCGTAGGCCGGTCGCCCAAATAGGGCGTGATATGGACTTTGGATTTTCACCACTTCAAACATCAATGTCTCCGACCTGGAATCATGATCATCCCCAAAGGCCACTTCCAGAGCTATCTTACCAACAGGATATGCTGATCTGCCAGGTACTACACCGTGGAACACCGTATTAGACGGTTTAAGATTTCTATCTGTCAGTCCCATACGACGGAAAGTCTCATAGTACAAGATATTAATGCTGCTACCTCCATCCATGAGCACCTTGGTGAACTTGTAACCTCCCACCTGAGGCGCCACCACCAGAGCCAACTGACCCGGATTATCGACCTGGGGAGGGTGATCCTCTCTGCTCCATATGATTGGCTGTTCAGACCAACGTAGATAACGGGGTGTGGCCGGTTTAACAGAGTTGACCGCCCGCCTCTGAACCTTCCGGTCTCGCTTGTCCAAGCTAGTAGTGAAGACATGGTACTGCCCACTACTCAACTGCTTTGGGTTGCTCTGGTAACCTGACTGTTGCTGCTGTTGGTTGTAACCACCCTGGTTGTTCTGACTATTTTGACCATTATGTCCGCCTGGATTACCATTAAATCCTGAACAGAACTTCCTCCACCGTAACCCGGCCCGGATCCTGAGCCACCGCCAGATTTGTGATCATACCGGAAATTATTAGAATTCTTGAACTCCTGCATAATAAAGCAATCCTTCCAAAGGTGGTTTGCTGGCGCCTCCTTCGTCCCATGTCTTGGACAGGGCTGGCTTAGCAGATAGTTTAGGCGGTCTGGGTTAGGGTTGGGCGCCCCATTACGATTTTTCGGTTTACCTTTGCGTCGCTGGCCATTGTCCTGTGCGTTGGTATTAGCCACAAAGTCCATGTTACCATCCGCTTTACGCTTGCCTCCACCATCATTGCCTGCCCAGTGATGCTGCTGACCTTTGGAGTTGCTGTTTCTCTTTCCCTTCCCTGTCTTGTCATCATCAGATTCGGGATCCTTGGTACTATCAGAATCAGCATATTTCACCAAAGCGGCCATGAGGGTCCCCATGTCAGTGCAATGACGCTTCATCCGTCCCAACTTCAGCTTCAGGGGCCCAAACCAGCAGTTGCCTTCTAGGGTTAATACTGCGGTGTCAGCGTTGATGCGGTCTGATGAGTGCAACACTTGTGAAACCCGACGCACCCAATGAGTCGTTGATTCTCCTTCCTCCTGGACGCATGCAGCTAAGTCCACTATCGACATAGGCTGTTTACATGTATCCTTGAAATTGCTGATAAACCGGGCTCGTAATTGGGCCCATGAACTGATAGAATTAGCCGGCAAGCTTTTTAACCAAGTACGGGCCGTTCCTTCAAGCATCATGGTGAAGTATTTCGCACACGCCGCGTCATCCACATCAAGCATCTCCATGGCCATCTCATAGCTCTCCACCCATGTCTCTGGAGGCTGATCCGCCGTGTAATTTGGTACCTTGCGCGGGCCCTTGAAATCCTTGGGCAGGCGCACATTGCGTAAAGCGGGGATAAGGCAAGGCACCCCCAAAGAACTAGAAGTAACACCAGGTTCGATCGAGATGGTTGGACGAACCGGCGTGAGCTGCCGAGCCTGATGCTGTGTGGCTAACTCGGCCTCCCTGCGCGCTCGGGCCTGGTTCACCACCTCCTGAGCGTTATCAGCACCAACCATCGGGTTGTTGCCACGGGGTGCTCCACGTCGTTCGTTACTCGACACTGCCAGTTCATCCATATGTCTGCTATAGCTCCGTCTTGGACGGGGGGTCGAGTGGATTCGGTCGCGGCTGTATGAGTATGCTTCCTGTTGGACCAAAGCTGTCCTCAGAAGCTCCTTGACCCGTTGCGTCTCTACTGCCTGCGGCGAATCACCTTCAATTGGAATGGCCTCCAGCCGTGCAGCAGCGGCAACGAGATTGTCCATCGGGTTGGAGTAGTGATCCGGAGGTGTTAAAACAACCTGAGGTATAACGGTGTTTTGACGAGGCGGGTCCATCTGACGAGGCTGAACCAGTGCACCGGTCCCGGGAGCTTCCGCCCGGTTTCCCTCCAGCGGATTGCCGGTTCCTACTCCTGGAGTGTTGAAAAGGTCTCTGGCCTCAAAAACCGGAGGCAAACGGGATCGGTACTTCCTCCTCATGACTTCTTGCGACGCACTCTGGTCCAACATGAGCCTGTAGGCTTGTGCGTCTAAAGCGGCCCGCTCCGTGGCCATCCTGGTGTCCTCAGCTGCCAGATCTGCCTTGTCCTGGGTGATCTGTTCCTTCACTTTTGCAATCTGGCGTTGTGAACGCCCTGATCCGCCAGATTAGCCTCCGCCATAAGCACAGCCAATGCATCAAATAGCTCTGATAGAACTTGAGCCGGCGGGCGCACAGGGCCTCCTGCCCCGGCAGCCATCGCCGCTGCTGAACCGGAGGTTGTTGCCGCAGCGGTCGAAGAATGAAGCGCTGCTTGTGTGCCAGTCATGAATATTCCAACCCGGTTGGGCAGATCAGAGGGGTCCGGAATACTGTCGTCATCGGAACAGCCCCCAATCCGGCTGTCTTGTAGCTGATAAAGAGATTCGGTTTCTCCGGTCGATGACTTGTCATCGGAACAAACGACGGTATCGCCGCGAGATTCCGATCCATCCTCATAACTTCCTCCATGGATGACTCCCACGAAGGCACGCTTCATGGCCGGTTTAACCCTTGCGGAACGCGCACGCTGAGCCGTCTCGACGAGGTCGGTGCAGATGTCCGGCTCAGGGTCCGGTTCATCGATCTTGCCAATGAAAACGTGAATGCCACCAAAGGGGACCCGGTACCCGTACTCAATTGAGCCGGCCTCGGGGCCCCAGCCTGCGTCGTCGATGTAGAACTTGCCGCGACGACTCTTAGTCATCCTGCCTACAGCGTAGCCCTCGAGTCCTTCAAAGCAGCCCTCCAAGAACGGGAAACCATCATGCGATAGCCCCATGGTGGGCGCCAACTGTCGTGGCTTTGTCACGGCAGATGTCCTAGAGAAAGGACTTAGTCGTGGAGCCATCGCGACGGGTTAGCTTGAAGGGGTTAAAGTGGACACAGGGACGCAAGAGAGTTTATACTAGTTCGGCCCTTCAATGAAGGTAAAAGCCTACGTCTAGTTGTGATGTAATTGATGGGGTTTCGATGACTAGGGAGCAAACAAGCTTCGCCTATGACTCGAGTTGTTGTCTATCTCCCTGAACCGCTGCCGGGTCGTCCCCTTATATACACGGGTGACACCCGTCAGCTCACAGAGTCCCAACACCGGTCGATATTCGTATTCCGGGTTGGTCTCTCCTTATTCCTAACTTACAATACAAGTTTATATACAAATTCCGGTTTATAGCTACAAGTCTTGAACCGGCTACGTGCCTTAGGCCCTCATCTGCCTTCTTGGGCTTTATTACTCTTGAACTACTGATGAAGTTGACCCGGCCCAGATAGGCCGGTTTACGCCCAGCAGTAATATCCCCAACAATGACCATACTCAACGGGGAGTTGCATCGTTACAGCGTTTCAGGAGCAATTCAGCATTGTGTTTCTCCTCAAGAGGGTTGTGATATTTTGTGAGAAATCCATGAAGGGGATTGCGGTCATCACGCCGGTTCAAAGTCTTTGGTTGCGAAAGCTTTTCGCCACGGTTTTTACTGGTTAACAACACATGCTGACACGGAGGATTTAGTCAAGAGATGCGACGGTTGTCAAAAATTCGAACGCCCTGCTCACATTTCGGCTCAGGAGTTGATGATGATTCCAATAACTTGGCCGTTTGCGACTTGGGGGCTTGATATGGTTGGACGCGGTCCAAGGACAAAAAGACCCATTTATTAGTGGCAGTTGATAAATTCACCAAATGGGTGGAGCCAGAGCCAGTCAGCAAGTGTGATGCGGCCACGGCGGTTCAATTCATCAAAAAGGTGATATTCCGGTTTGGTTTTCCACACAGCATTATAACTGATAATGGTACTAATCCGTTAAAGGGAGAGATGGAGGAATTTTGCCAACGTGAGCACATCCGGCTTGATATAGCATCCGTGGCTCACCCCCAGTCTAATGGTCAAGCGGAAAGGGCAAATCAAGAAATTTTGAGAGGTATTAAACCCTGGCTTATGGTTCCTTTGAAGCGGACACCGGGTTGTTGGGTGGAGGGATTACCTTCTGTGTTATGGAGCATCAACACCACACCTAACAGATCGACAAGTTACACACCTTTCTTCATGGTTTATGGAGCGGAGGCGGTTCTCCCTAGTGACATCCGTCACGATTCGCCCCGGGTGGCAGCTTATGTTGAAGCGGACAATGAGACAGCACGTCAAGATTCTCTGGACCTGTTAGATGAAGAACGTGACCTCGCAGCAGCACGTTCGGTGATTTATCAACAGGATCTCCGACGATATCATAGCCGCCGGGTTAAGACCAGAACCTTTCAAGAGGGCGATTTGGTGCTCTGGCTCATTCAGGATCAAACTGATATGCACAAGTTATCCCCACCTTGGGAAGGACCTTTTGTGGTCAGCAAGAATCTGCACAATGGGTCATACTACCTCATTGATGTTCGAGAGCACCAAGACTCACGTAAATCGGAGGAGGAGACCAAGCGGCCGTGGAACATAGCTCTTCTTTGGCCTTACTATACTTGAGCCATAAGCTCTTCATATGTACATATTTATGACAATGTATATATTATATAATAAACTGGAGCCTCCATTCAAGCGGGGTATCTGTTCTTTTTACATCATGTGTGTGCTCACAAGAGTTTATTGACCAAGCGGAGTGTTTTGTTAATTCGGTCTCTGCAGCCACACGGATATAAAGAAAATCACTAGGGGGCTTGGTTATATCTGAACCATAGCTACACCTTTTGATCGGTTTGAAACCATGAAGGGATATCACTAGGGGCTTGGTTGTTATCACACCATAGCTACACCTCTTGATAGGTGTTTCAGCCACAAAGGAAAATATGTGGGGCCAAAGAGAATGTTGTACAAAGCACAAACTCAAACATGGGCACCCACTGAGCATAGCTCACAAAGTTACTTGGGGGTCTTTTTTGCAAAGCAACAAAGAGTTTGAAAGGACCCTTGTAATTGGCTATCAAGCCACGGCTTGGAAGCCTGGTGTATTCACCTAAAAACCCGAGTTAACCTGCCTTCATCAAGTAAGCCACTCCTGTCCAGGTAATCCTGGTATGACCCGCCAAACGTTTGACAAGTCAATCTTTTACAGACCCTGAACTTGTCAGAGTTAAAATGACGATTGGTTAATTGGAGGCCCATCTTAAAAGGCTTTGTTAAATGGTTTAACTCAGAGGCCTGGCAGCCCATGAAAAGCCTCGATCTGGAGCCTAGCAGCTCGTAAAAAGCCTTGCATATTTTCTTTTTGAGTCTTATTTGTTGAAGATTTTTTACTTTATAGAAGTTCATAAATGTCTTCTGATAAACCGGTATCCTTGACCCGGCTTGCCTTTCAACTACAAGTTGTCAGTACATGATCAGTTATAAACCGGTGTTCATTGTCCCGGTCTGGTTTGACTAAATCACCAGTGCTATAAAGAAAACCCAGTGATTATTATATCCCGGTACGGTTTATTATCATAATCCGGCACTATAAGGATGGAGTTATTATTACTCCAGATTGGTGTTAGCACCTTTACCAAACAGTTGGTCAACCAACGAGGTATGTTGCACATATTACTTTTTATACAACAACTTTGATCATTCATCTAAGTATTGTATATATGTTGAGCATCATAACCCGTCCAATGGTAAACCACTAGGACACTTTGCAAGTTTTTGTATTCAGGAACGAAACTATTCCTGAGTTAAGGATAAATTGATCCCAAAAGGTGGAACAAGTTGTCACGAGGTATTACAAAACATGCTCGATGGCATGGCAGATAACGGAGTTTTGGCTATCCTATTACAAGAAGCTTTCAAAGCAGCTCCAATTGCATAATTGTTTTTCAAAGTATCGGTACACAATAGCCAGTAAACCGGCGACCGGTTTAAGATGCTTCGTCTAGACGGTTTGATGGTTTAGGGTCAGTTGGTGTGGGCACTTCTTCATCCCTCCCCAGACGCTGGAAATCAACCATCGACCAATCGATTCCAGTTAAAGCTTGAAATACTGACTCTTCATGGATAAGATTGGATGGGTCAATATCAGGAGTGTAAGTGTGCTTAAGAATCGTAGGCACAAGTTCTTCAACTTCATGGATTTCGGCAGGCTGTCTTTTCCCTTCAGCGTCATAAGCCGGTTGAAAATGGGACAAGTCTGTGTCTTCGGCCAGCTTGCTGGCCACTGGCCGCATCTCTTTGGTCAACCGCCGGAGGTCGTCATTATCGAAGTTTGAACCGTCCTCCTTCACGCATGGGTATCATTTAATGATATCCTCCGCTTCAAGGTCTGGAATCCAGGCTTTGGCTCGAATAAGTGCGGTCAAAGCTCCTGCTCTGGCAGCTGCCTTCTTCAATTCGACAATCCGGGCTGGTAACATGGCCAGCTTCTCAAGTGTTTCTTTTATCAGGGTTGGGGCCGGTTTGTTGTAAGCCGCCGTGCAAATAGCCCACTGAGACCCAGAGTACAACCGTTCAATCAAAGTATACGCCGCTTTGAGCTTCATCCGCGTGTCTGTACCAAGATGAGCAATCTGAGTGCCTGCCAAGAGTTTATATCAATGTTCTGGCTAGTGATAAGGTTCATTGAATTGCGCAAAACACATAAGGAGATACTTACCAAAGATAGCAGAAGTCATAGTGTTGATTTGCTATTTCAAGCCAGCTAGTTCATCTACAATTGGTTTCAGGGCTGCCTCGGCGTCTTCAGCTCTTTTGGTTAAACCGGATTTTTCGGTTTCCCAGTTAGCACGATCTTTGTTGAAAGATTCCTTCAGCTTTTCCATTGCGGCCAGGGCTTGGGTCAGCTCCTCTTTGGCTTTTGCAGCTTCTGCTTGTTGTGACTTCACATTCTCTTGCAAGTCAGAGTTTCAGGCATCTCTATTCCTCAGTTCAGCCTGCAACATTGAAGGTATATTAAACAATAGAATATATATATGTACTAAGTACAAAGCGTATAACAAGTTATGCACTTCATACTTGGGGGCTAATGCCTACTTGCTCTAAAGTACTACATTTTATACAAGTCTCCAGAACAATGCAAGCATTATCCTGGACACTTGGGGGCTAATGTACGTCTATTCTAAAATGGATGCATGGATTAAAACCCGGATTAACTTGCCAAGTTAAACCGGCCTTTGGGGGCTACGCTGCGGAAAGCTATCTAATTGTTAAAAGATGAGTCTTGGTTCTTATTAGAGACCTGACATTTTGAGGATCAATGACGAGAAACTTAAAGTGCTACAAAGACCCGGTTTATGATTAACATCATAAAACGGCCCTTGGGGGCTACTTGGGCTAGTGTTTCAACTTTGAATCAACGAACAAAGGGAGATGAAAATACCTCATATCGCTCCTTCATCAAATTCACGAAACCGACTTCATAGTCCCGGTTTGAGTGAAGACGGTTCAAGAAGCCAAAGTGAAGTTCTTCAGCGTTGAGATGAGCATAATTTGATAAATCACTACTCCATTTGCCTTTTTCCCTAGTAGCCTGCTCTTCTTTGGCACTATGTTGAGCCAAGATTACGGGATGGCCAGGAGAGCTGTGGCCCATTCCAGTAATGATAACTTCGTCTCCTTGGCTTTCAGTGTTTTTGGCTGGTGATAATGGAGTCTCAGCATCTCTCACCAGACTAGCCCGGTTTGGCTCTGCCGGTTCAGTGTCAGGCGTGGCAGGCTCAGCGTCTGTTGGTTCATCAGTGTTTTGGCCTTGAAGGGGCGGGTCGTCAGAGGCGGCTTCAGGATGAGGGCCCTCCGGTTCAGAAGTCTGGTCCAGGTCACCTCTTGGTTCTTCTTCAAAAGTGGCTGGGTCTTCGGGCGGATTGTTGACCCGAGCTTTCTTGCTGGGTCTGGCTTTGGCTCTGCAGACAAAATTAAAAAGAGGGTTCATTTTATTCCATATTTACAACGCATTGAGATGAAAGGTTACAAAGCTTACCCAGCCACAGTTTTCAGAGGAGGGAGTTGAGTTGCTGTTGATTCACCAGAAGATGAGGGAGGTGTCACCTGATAATTTGAATCGGACGGATTAAGAGGTTGTCTGAAATAACCTGCCTTGGTGTAAGAATTGTCAGGAGTAGGAGAGACCTCATACCGGCGCTTCCGAACCGGGGTGTCACGTAAACCGGTTGAAGTAACCTGTTGGCCACTGTGCCGGGTTGTCCGGCGAGCTTCATGCTGCTGAGTCTTCAAAATAAATGTTGGATCCAAATGAGCAAGAGGATGAGAAAAGCTTACTTTCCAGACTGCTTGACGGTTTTTTTGTGTTGGCTTAGAGTCTGAACCGGAGGAAAGGGTAATTACCTCTACATCATCAGCTTGACTGCCTTCTGCGTCCTCCTGAGTAAGTTCATTGTTAATGAGATGCATGAAAAGGGAGCCAAGTGAGTCAAGTTCTACCTCAACTTCCGGATCATCAGCATCATCATCAAGTTCCATGTTGATCCGGTCAGCCGTTTTCCGTTTTGACGTCCGTTTGACGGCTTTGGTTTTGGGGCGAGATGGTTTGATCGCTTTATCCCCGGTTGGCTTTACTGCTTTTTCTACGGTTTTCCGTTTCCAGAAGGGATCATCACCCTATACATACATACACAGAAGAAGGATTACAAGTTGCACAAATTAAAGATATCAAAGATGAAAAGGAAGTATGGTGCTTACAGCAGGCGGTTTGTTCTTGGTATAGAAGGGATTCAAGCCGGTTTGACTACAGACTAGTTCCGATTCATTCAAAATTTTCTTTACACCTTCAGTGATTTCTTCATCAGTCACTTGAATGTTGCAATGGTGTTGAGGGTCTTCAACCTCACCGGTGTACTCACACATTAAACCGGGACGCCGGCTTAGCGGCAAGATGCTCCAAGATATCCAACAGCGCACGGAATCAATACCTGTTAAACCGTTGGCCATAAAAGCCCGGAGTTTGGCGAGTTGAGGGGCATATTTCGCCCTTTCCGCGGAACTTAAGCGTTGCGGCATCGGATGGGTGTTGGAAAGCCGGTGATCACGAAAGCCTGGCAGGGGATTCTCATCTTCAGGAGAAGTGTCTCTGCAGTAAAACCAAGTCTGGCTCCATTCCTTTGGGTGGCTGTGCAGTTTGGCATGAGGAAATTCAACTTCTTTCCGCTTCTGAATTGAGACACACCAAGTTCAGTGTTGGGGCCATTTACAAATTATGTGTGCCGGTTTAAGTGAAAGAAGTCCCGGAACAGCTCCGCAGTTGGTTGTTCCTGTAAGTACACTTCACAGAAGACCTGGAAGTTGCATAGATTGGATACTGAGTTGGGCCCGATGTCTTGAGGATGGAGTTGGAAATTGGCAAGCACATATCGGTAAAACTTTGACCCTGGCGGTTTGAAGCCACGGCCTATGTGGTCGACAAAGACCACCACCTCACCCTGCCTCGGGGTCGGAGGATTTTCTGCTCCTGGAACTCGCCATTTAATCTCGGTCTTCTTAGGCAAAGTACCAATGCTAACCATATCGTTCAATTGTTCCTCGGTGACCCGGGAACGGGCCCAGTTGCAAGCGGTAAATTGCTTGGCCATTATAGAGCAAAAAAGTTGTGGAAGAAACGCCGGTTTACAAATCACTCAGGATAACACACAAGATGTAATGATATCAACATATACTGGTGCATAAGATTGCGTAAACCGGAGGCTGATATAATAATGAAGGACAAGGTTATATTAAGGATATAAACATATCACTAAACCGGATTTGGCAATTCCATACAAGAATTTATTAAATACAGGTTATAAGGGGAAGTACATTGGCGGTTCACCAAGGGGACTAATGGTGTATACCGGATTGTCATTCTTGCAAAGTTAAACCGCCTATATTGGTGTGAGGAGTACAGATCTAAAAATACCTAAGTAAGGGGAAACAGATTTCACAGAGTTATATGAAAATTCCAGATCTAAGGAATGATAGAAACTGGAATATATTCAGGTTCAAGCTTCAGATATTTAGACAGTTCAGCAGATTCAGATAAGTTGTTCCTCGTATAAAGAGAGAGTCTAGTGAGGAGAATACGATTATGGCTATGGTCGCGCAAAGATAACAGGTCCAACCTAGCCTGGGATGCTACAGAGAAGAAAAGAGAAGAACAGTACTGAGTTTTTTCGATGAACTCCGATGAGCAGTGAAACCCTAAAAACAAGATCTAGGGTGGAAGGAAAAAGGGTTACCAGTATCACAGGAACGGTGGAGAGATGCCGCAGTATTCTGGTGCGTTCAGGGTGATGTAGTGGCCGGGGTCGGAGCAGAGGCGACGGTCGACGGTGGTGGCGGAGCTCTGGAGGTTGAGCAGTGCAAGGAAGACGACGCGAAGAGGCACGAGGGGGAAAAGTGAAAATGCCCCCTCGGTCTTATTTATAAAGGCAAGGGATGGTGTCAGGCACGAAAATCGAGGAGCCAAAACATAGAAGTGAGGCGGAGCTGTCGCCTCGATTGTCGGAGGACCATTAATAAAGATGTGTCATACGCAGTTTTACAGATGACGTCACGGCAGTTTACCACGATCCGAGAAGATGACGTCACGGCAGTTTACCAAAGTATGAGAAAATGTGGAAGACGAAGTTTTTACTAAGGATTGACATGAAACCTGTTCGAATCAATCTGGGGCCTAATGTTGGGGATATTACTACTGGATGTAAACCGGCCAGGAGTAGCCGGATTAACTTTATGAAGATGTGAAGATGATGCCGCTTTAAGAAGGCCCAAGGCCCAAAGACGGATTAAAGCCTGTAGTTGTGAACCGACTTTATCATGTAAACTTGTATTGTAAGTTAGAGGAATAGAGACCGAGCCAGACACCTCTATGATCCGGCCTCGGGACTCTGTAAACCGGCGGGCGTCAACCTGTGTATATAAAGGGACGACCCGGCCACGGTTGGAGCAGAGGAAACAACAACTCGGGAGCCAGACAAAGCGGATTCGCTCCCTGACCTTCGAAACCTAAGCAATACCAATCACAACTAGACGTAGGCTTTTACCTTCATCAAAGGGGCCGAACTAGTATAAAACTCTCCGTGTCCCCTTGTCCGGTTTAACCCCTTTAAGTTAACCCGTTGCGATGGCTCCACGACTAAGTCCTTTCACAAGGACATCTGCCGTGACAAACCCACGACAGGGGGGAGGGGCGACGGCGGGGCGGGAGCGGAGGGGTCCGGCAGGCGAGGAGTGGGGAATGGCTGACTCGGTTGGGTTTGACCAGTTTGTCTCTCGCCGTCTAACGGCGCTTGACGGGCGCCGTGTGCGCACAGGCCACGTGGCACCTGACAGCGGGCCTTGGGCGTCAGGTTTGCCCTCAAACGGGACTGATCGAGCAATCAGCGTTTTTTGCAAACTGTTAGCACAATAGTGGTGGTTTTTTGCAAAAAAATTTCGAAAGATGGTGGTTTTTTGATTTCGCGTCCCCAAATGTGGTGGTTTTTTGCAATTTACTCTGTTCAATCAGATAACCAAGATAGCACTGTTTTTTTTCTGCAAATGGCGGGGCATCCAAATGGAAGATGTTTTCTTACAGTGAAATGGCCTCGCGGGCTCACGGGCTCCAGTTTCACCGTGAAATTGGAGCTCAGTACGAATGATCGACACAACCGCGTCCAGCATAACTCTGCTACTCATGCTGATTATTTGCGTCGACGGCTAAATGTCGGCATATCGAACCGGGTTTCGCGGTGCAAAGTCTGGTTCTACACCGTACAGGTTCCATAAAATTCTGGAAAAAGTAATATGCATAGTAAGAGAAAATGCAATACAGTATGTATGTATGCACCGTTCCACACAAACTCCAGTCCAAACATCGTGATATTCCGCATAAATTTCTGGAAAAATAATAATATGCATCGTAACAAAGATAGAGTGATATGTCATATGCTACAAGATTTCTCTATAAATTCTTTGGACCAAAGAGGCCTCAGGAATTCTCACGCCCATGCACGTGGACAACCAAAAACCTGAGTAACCAAGGGTCCACTAGCTAACTTCTACTCGAAAGTGTTGTACATGAGTATCTCTAAAGTGTTGTCCAAGGTTTCGATGTGTGACAATAGAACAATACTAATATTAGTGAAACACTAAGCATAATCCCTTGAAAACATAGATTATTGTTTGCTTCTCACCATGCTCAAACCAGATAAACCACACCAAGGTCTAATTTGAATTCGTTCTCATAAGTTCAGCCAATTCTGACGGTGCATGCATAAGAAATACACAGTCTCCGCTCCCAAAGCAGAGCCTACGAGACCATAAGAGCAATACCAATTCCTACTAGGCATGTCGTAGCGTGTTTCACATCATCAAAATCCCAATACATAGGTGAGAGGAGAAGAGAGGGAAGGAGAGGGCAGGAAGTGAAATAAAAGCCGACATGTAGCAAATACTAGAGTAGACTTTTATTCCCATTCCCAATTCCGTGCATCTCTCCATCCCACATATGCAAGCATGAAATGCTCAAAATTCAACCTAATAGCTAATCTAAAAGTCAACCCATCATATAAGTGTTATTTTTTCAGTGGCATACGAGTGCTAATTAAAGAAGGCCTTATGTGAAATGACACCATACCCTATATACTTAAGTAGTTGATCCCCACTAACTCTAATTATCTCAACATGCAATTATGTCAACTCACTATGTCACCATGCATGAAAATAGAACCACCTTTAACATGCACCATGCATGCTACCCATATTCAATAAATATTCTACAACTATACAATACAATACCTCACATTTTTTGTTTCAATTCTCATATTGTTAATCTAAATACCAATGGACAAACCTTATGAACTAATTGCAATTAATTCCCACAAGAATGCGTGTGTTTTCATCTCTACTACACCTAAGTAGTTGATCCATGCTGCTTGTATTTCTATCAACATGCATACATCTCACCTTACCACACATGCTATCACCCCTCCACATCATCAGGTACCTGCAAGACATCCACATCATTTTTCTATGATATGATTCTAGTTTTATTCTTGAAAGATTGATTGCTATAAATTCCCGGAGCAAGCCAAGGAGTATTATCTAGTTAGTATCGAGTCAACAACCAATTTTAATACAGTCCATACCTGGTACATTCTGAAAATTTAATACTATGAATAACTGTGTTTGGGATCATAAGAAAGAATATATTGCCTACATTAGTACTAGTAGAACTACACGACCAACCGAACACAATAAGTACATTCACTAGCAATCTTGTTTTCTACTTTCTATGGCTTTCCAACCAAGGTTACTTCATATTTTTAAAGTTCAAAGGAAGGCTTAACTGTGTAAGAGGAAAATAACCGGGTTTTTTAGTTGGATATGTAGGTGCATTCCTCGTCTCTCAACTGCCTGGCCATTAGAAAATCTTACTTTTATGAGTTTTATCTTCAACCAGTAAGCTGCTAGAAATGGATAGAATAAAATTCAAGCATGTAGCACTCTAAAGGTCATCTTCCAACATGAAGATGGTGTTCTTTTGCACATTGCATAAGTACTATCAATCTACAATAAGGTTTGGAACTAGTCCTTTGATTAAACCACGGTCTTGAGCATATTCACTAATCACACAGAGAGTCACGACCTCAACATACGTTGCTCACGATACAACGACATTGTCATATACTCAGAGGATTACTAACATTGGTTAACCTTGCACCCAACGGTCCACCTATGACTACTATGTGTTGCTCAGGGGCTCACTTGTCTCTTGGTCATGCAATGCCATTCCACATTGTGTCAATACTTTGATGATATCATGACCAAGGGGCTGCCACTGTTGACCATTGATGATGTCGAGTCTAGTCTATGAAAAAAAACAATGCATCGAGTGTAGGGTTTGCTGGTGTTGGCATATGTGACACGGTCCTTGGCGTGCTTGATTGTATGTTTTGGCTATGTTGCTATGTAATCACTTCATACATGTAATTTAGCCGAAGTGCCAATTATAGGGCTTTTTAGCAAAATGTTATAGGGCTTTTATGCATGTTTTGTACAAATACCCCAATTTGGATCGATACATATATACTACATTTCAATACTCTTGCTCCACACTACAAGCATGATGGAAGACGCCTAGTTGGATTGATGATCACGTAGCCGGACAGAGGTACCTACGCACATTCTAGTTATGCAGTATAGTAACCATCATTGCTAATTATTATTCCAAGGGCCTATTACATATCTAGAAAAAAATAAGACTCTTCTTATAGGAGGAAAGCTAGTCCACATAAGGATCCATGTAGGAACAAGCAAATCTACAACTCTATGAAGATTATCTTAGCTAGATACTATGCTTTATATTCCTAAAAGATGATTCATGTATTTAGTTTCATGCACATATGTAAGATAATTCCTTTTTACGGGAATCAAGGTGATTCTTCATTTGGGAAAGTGGCATGACCACTTGTATATGCTATTTGATACCCCATACATTGCGGTGAGCACATAAGGTAATCAAATCATATACATATGTGCAAACTTACTACTGAGTCAGAGGCATTTTGATGTTTGTCTATGCTTACTATAAATGATACTATTTAGTTACCAAGTATAGTCAACGAACGAACCCACTAGAACATGTGAAAGACATATGGCAACAAAAAACCTAATAAAGCAACATGCCAATAATTTGATTTTAGCCTCCTCACAACATTAACATGTCATATATTCTAGAATTTCTATTTGCTTATACGCAATCCTACACTAGAAGCCTCTACAAAGATAATAAGGTTTGTAATATATACAGGAACTTAGAAATAAACATATATACAATACAATTCATGCAAGTGTAAGAAAATAATGTGTGTCATTTTTTTTCTCACATTTACTGAGTTCAGGTCTAAAGAGTGATTCTGGCAATGTCTTGAAAAAGAAAAACTAACATGCGTTCTCTTATGAAATAAAATTTAAATTTACCACAATGTAAATTGTATTTTTTCGATAACAATTGGAAATGCATCACAAAGAATGAGACAATTAATATTTAGCAACATTTGTATGTTGCTAATTATGCAAAACAAATTATTTTAAAATGAATTTATTTTGATTATAAGATGATAAAAATAAAACTTCGATGGGCTCTAGCATACACTCAATTTTTTCCAAAAAAATAATGATCGTTTATGCATGACAATTTTAACCATAGATCTTATACATTAGCATTTGTAACTCTAGGAATAGGACTTGGAGTAAGAAGTGTTCCGAAGGACATGATACCCAAATCTTAGTTAGGGGAGAGTAATTTGTCAAATGGCCCAGTTGAGCAAGTAGAGGATTATTGACCGATTATACATAGCAGGGACGGGCACCATTTTTTTATTTCTACGTAGACTAGAAAATTCATTTTCTATTATCTATTTTAAAATGATTATTTTTAAATAAATGTTATACATAACAATTTTTGGCAATGAGTACTTATTTGAATCAAATTAATACACATAGTACACAGAGAAGGGATAAAGTGCTACTTATTGATTTTGTAAAACAAAATTATTATGTCTAATTGTGTAGATAATCATAAATTAAGTTATGCAACAAACTACTATCATACAAATGCCGTTTAAAAAACATGAAAATTTTACAATTATACACCATTTATTCTCTAAGATAAGATTGGGATATTATATGTTTTTCAAAACTTTAAAATACAAGGTTTTTGTAAGTTGTGGAGGTAGACCTATATGTTCGAAACTTTGAATAACATTGTTTTTGTAGTGGGATGGATAACATTGTGTGAAGCAAAAAAATGTATTGACATAAGAAAAGTTTACCAACTTAGTAAGGTGTCCCACCCTCTATCTTTCATCTACAATCGCCACTTCACTAGCCTAGAGGTAATGTATGCAACTCTTTATATGAGATGTTCTAATAATTTCATGCCAAGCTACCGTATTAAGTGTCCCGACCGAACCGACAGTTAGGCCGGAAAAAACTAGAACCGACGGTTCTGCAAGAAATTCACCCAACGTCTATTCAAAGCCTTAAGCTCCCGTTACAAGCTATCCTGCAAACAGGTGCACACACCCCTCCTTTCCTTCGATTCTAACAGGCCGGCCAATATAAGGCTGCAACAGAGAGTTATTCCTGGTTTTGGGAAGCTTCCAGAAGCTTCTCCCAACCGGTTTTCGGAAGCTTCTTGAAGCTTCCGGTTGGGTTTTTCTTCTTTTTCTTGTTTAGGTTTTTCTGGACCGTTTTTGTTCGGTTTTTATTTTTCTTTTCTTTTTTCATTGTCTTCTATTTTTTGTTCCTTTTTTGTTTGTATTTCCTTTTATTTTTTCTTTATTCCCCACAAAATTAGTGATTTTTAAAAAAAATCTAGGGACATTTTTAAAACCCAATATCTCTTTTTTAAAATTGATGAACCTTTCCAAATCCGCATTTTTTCTTTAAATCTGAGAACTTTTTTCAAATTCATGAATTTATTTCAAATTGATGAACTTTCTTTTGAAATCCGCATATATTTTTTCCAAAATCACGTGATTTTTTAATACATAATTTTTTTGGAAAGCACATTTTTGTGGTAATTCATGAATATTTTTGAATTCATTATTATTTGCTTGAAAATCCCTGATTTTTTTATTTAATGAACCTTCTTCTCAAAATTGATGAACCTATTTCAAAATTTTGAACTTTTTTTCAAGACCGATGTCTTTTTTCAAATCCATGATTTTTTTTTAAAAAAAATCTATGAATTTTCCCAAATTCTAATATTTTAATTTGCAAAATTGACGAACTTTTTCTGAGTTTGTGAGCATTTTTTAATTTGGTGAACTTTTTAAAATCCATATTTGTTTTTGAAAAACCGGCACCCCCGAGGGAGCTGCTTGCCTCCTATGTTGGGCCGGTCCACGACGAGGGACGTGTGTGTGGGCGCTGGCTACGCTCTCCCTGAGCTACTACTCTCAATACTCAGAAATTCAGGAGTATTGAGAGTAGTAGCCCAGAGCTGTCCTCAGCTTAGCTGGGCCCCCTTGTTGACAAACGTTTATATTTGACCATTTATTAGTACTACTATCTTTTGAGGCAAATAAAATAGTACTTACATTACCATATATTATATAGTTAATATATACTGTATTATTCCAACCAGTCATAACATGAACAGTTCAATCATCAGTTTGGTTTTTTAAACTATGGCGGGCAAGGGAATGCCCCATCACATATACACAACTAGATGACATCCTACGCGTTGGTTGCAATACATTTCAGAATAACTGAAACGTGAATATTAATAATATGAGACAAAAACTAAAAACACGTACGTATAATTTATGAATACAAGAATGCCTAGGATTAACAAGATACTTTTCTTTTGGCACATAACTCATATATGAATTCAATGGTACCCCCTTTCCCTCTGTTCACAAATGTAAGACGTTTTGGCAGTTTAATATCTTTTTCTGCATATAACTTTTATTTCATTGACTAAATTGACAATCTAGGAATACAAGCCATATAAACAGGAAAGAACATAGTAGTAGAATGCCAACTGGGTGCCGTGTGAAGGAGGCTAAAAGCTTAAGAAATGCACCAGGTTATAAATAACTGTCACAAGTTCATACCATGGTTCTCTCAGCAAACAAATGGTAGACCGAAACAGATGTGCAAATCCAAATATTACCAAAACACAACCACGAACCAGGATACATAACGCATACAGCAAGTGATCTCGTCAGTTGCAAAATAGCAGCAACTTTTTGTAGGACCTACCTGCTGCTGCCCTGCCAGTCCCATTACATTTCATCACTCAAATCTAGTAAGGCAAAGAAAAGATACACATAGTACGTCTACATCTGCCTAGGTGAGTGATGCATCTAAATACTGCCACCACCGACAGAACAGATGTAGTTCCACTATGACTTTTCTTATGCCTGATGACTCATGTCAACTCTACAGCCTACCAGCTCGACGTACTCCTTTTTATTCCTGTGAAAAACCACCAAATTAATTCGATGTTAGTAAAGGATGAGGCCGATGATAATGCATTAAAAGCAACACAGGTTTCAGCTGGACAATCATAACAAGCTACGAGTAACAGAGGTTGCATGTGTATTAGCACAGCTTCCTACAGACAAGAATGCATTTACAAGTAAAACAACTGCAACAACTTTTGGTCTCTATTTTCCGGCAATGGAAATCTGAAAAACTTGTATTTGGTGAGACCTATGTAGAAAACAACCAGATACTAGACTAATTGAGGCCTATGTGAAAGACTCGGGGATTAACTAAATAATATAATGCCAACCGGTTGCCATGTTAAGTGAACTTAGAAATGCACTGAGGATTAACCATTGCCAGCTCTCAACAAACAGTAAATTCATGTCATGATGAACATGAGATAAATTGCCAAAACGTAGGAGCAATATTAATAACAAGGTTATCAAAAGATTAACACATAATACATGACACCTCAAATATATGATAACACTCATGACGGGATAATAGGTCACATCACTACAATGATGTTGATGCCAGTCGTTACAAGGCTGTTAGGTAAATTACTGATTAACTGGACTTTCAATTCAGGACAGTCAATCATTTTTTCTCTGAGAGCTGTCAATGTCAACCACTACTGCTCTGCAATCAGTGCGCACAGATGTGACAACTAACAAGTAAATCTTGTGCAGATTTCAGGACCTAATTAGACACCAAAACTGTGATAACGACACAAAGAAAAATAATAATATCCATGAATCATATTATGTGTGTGTACTAGGAAACGAGAGGAGATCAAGAGTGGGTTGGAGGTTACGACTAAGGGCAGTCCACCCATAGATTACAAAACTGAATGAGCCTTAGTTGATTGCAGCTTCTCATGTTATATAATACATAGTTCGTGTACCTTGTACAAAAGACTAAGACTAAACAATCAGCTCTCTGTTACACCCACTCCCTCTGTCCTAAAACAAGTGTCTCAAGCTTAGTACAAAGTTGAGACACTTATTTTGGGACGGATGGAGTATTTTGTGACAAACGCAGAACATCCTTGTGAGCTGTTCTCCCAGAGAAAAACAGTTTTAACTTAACTCTGTCAAAACACTGACGACTAAGTAACTACACTTTCAGATACTGTTGTTAACCTACCACTGTTCAAACTAGAAAAGAAATGCTGCAGACATAGCACAAGCAACATAAGGGCACAAAACTGAGACAAATCAAACAATAAAACAGGGGGATTATAAATATGCACCTTGTTCACAGTAGGAGAGTCCATTGCAAAGTGTTTTTAGTAGTAAAGTGAACCTGACAGAAAATTATAGTCAGTACGTATGCGTTTCATCATTTCTAGATAATATCCAAATGGGCAGTAAATGCCATACCTTGCCACCAATCACCTCTGGTAGCCAGGGAGCCATCCGCATTATCCTCCTTATACTGGATTGGACATATTGGAAACATTCAAACATTAGTAATATAATCAACTAGGGGATTGATTATTTGCAATGCAGTTTCAGTGTACATTTCTGGATGACTCATCGGCTTGCTTGTGTGGAGAGCTGTCATAGAAGTCCCGGCCACCGTAATGCACAGACGAGCCAAAGTAAGGTGACTCCGAGGACTCGTTTGGATAAAACTGTTTTCCATCTTTGTAAGCAACACGACCTATGGTAGGGCTGCCTTGGGATTTGGCATCTGGAATACAAATTGAAAATTACACAGTTAGTTCACTGATGTATCACATATCAATCAATTGCCCAAATTCCCAGTCAAGCTAAGATGACTATCAACATCAGTAGTAGAAGAACTCATACAACTAATGCTTTAGAATAGCTCCTTTTCTTACACGGTGTTCACAAATTTGACATTATATGCCCAGCAATGCAGGGGGTAGACAGGATATCCCACAACTACCTGCAATGCCCCCGCCACTCTGCCCTTTGGGGTTCTGCTTGTTCAGTATCGTGTACAGGTCCATCTGCCTGGCGTCTCTTGGATTTGCCTTTCAGGTCAAACAAAAGCAGCAGCGTCATCAGAGGTACTCCCAAACAGATATCACAACAAAAAAACATACAGAACCCGCCGATCACGAAACCTGCCCCAAAATTAGTAACCGCGTAACGAACTCAAGAGGAAAAAGAATCGGGCAGGAGACAACGAGACATCAAAATCGCCGAATCACGTCCCCAAATTCACGACTAACAGATCGTAAAAGCAGGCGGCGGGAAGAAACGGTACCGCAGGCGACGGCGACGCGGAGAAGACCGAGCTGAAGTACCCGTTGGCCGCGGGCGGCGCGGCTCCGGCGGCCGCGGGGGTGGGCGGCGACCTCTTCTTGGCGTCCATGCTGGCGGCGGTTTAGGAGGAGACGAACAAAAGGGGGGAGAAGGATAGGGCACGTGAGTTGGTCGTTATTGGCGGCGGCGGCGTGGCGTGGGTCGGAGGTGAGGGAGGAGCTCGCACTTCTCTGCTTGACTCGTGGCGCTCTGCTCCGGCCTCCATCTGCCCTTTGCCTCTTATAAAGGCTCGCGGGAAGAGTCCTGCTCTGCTATTTCGTAAGATACAGAAGGGCCGGACGGGAAGAGTGCCATTTGCTTTCCTAGGCAGCATTTTTGGCCTTTTTTGAGGGTATTTTTTTCCTTTTGATTTTGAAGATGCTCATAGGCAGCATTGGGAGATACTATTGGTAATCTCAATTCCACCTTGATCATATAATTCCATCTAGGATTACAACAGGTTGTTTTTCGCAACAACCATTTGATTTGACAAAGAGAATTTGAGGAGTGGTTACAAACCCACAATTTTGTATTCCCTCTGTCTCAAAATAAGTGACTCAAATTAGTACAAACTTGAGTCACTTTTTTTCGAACTGAGAGAGTATTACATAATCAAAGTTATAATTTTTTATATAAGCTATTATGCATTTAAAAGTTTTAAAAAATTATTGGAATTTGAAGTTCCACTATTAGATATCAAAGTGAAATCATGTTTTCAAATATTTACATTTGGAATTTTATAGTTAAACAAAACTAAATTCAGAGTTTTGAATTTAATAATATGAAATGTTTTAGCTTTTGAAATATCATAGTTCAAATATTTGAAAACAAAACAACTATTGATATTTTGATATTTAAGTTGGGTCATAAAGCTCAACAACAAAGATCCATTCGCATGCCTATTACCATAGCTTTCTAAGGGAAAACTATTTCTTCGGTTTATGCTAAACTTAGTTAATGTATCAAGATTAGTAATTCCAAAAGATTGTACCATCAAATGTATGTCTGGATATTTCTGAATTCCGTCGCGACTCCACATGACTCGGGATGTCTACCATAGATGCCCCTATAGCCCAAACATCTGAGAAATGTGATCCGACATCTAATTAGTGCTACAAGAATGGCAAATGAATCGTGAAGTTTGATTTGGTTACCAAGTCTCCACTACCATGCTTCGCCCAAATTTTGCATTTTTCAGAAGTGGAGTCACCCCACAGGTGCCAAATATCATGAACTTATAAGCGCCCTAAAAATGGAGTTTTCCATGCTTGAGATGTGCGTTTGATGTGGGCCATTTTATTGCCTTGACCTATATATTGGTTACTCGTGCCGTTTGTCCATGGTGTTTTGGATCGCGTGTCATCGTATCATTGCGACGCAAATTCAGAGAAAGAGGAAATAGTGGCGCTCAGGGCGCAGCCGTGGGGCGTTTGTCTACCCTTCCTCACCCTGGCGTGTTGGCGTTTGAGGGTACCTTCAGCATGTCGTACAAAATAGTTGCGGTGTTGCCTTACTATTAAGGGTGTCGAGGTCCGGTGCCCCCCCCCCCCACCCGCGTGCGTCATCGACCAGACGACATTTGCACCGCCTTGGCCTAAATCTCAGTTGCTCATGTTATTCATCCGGGATGTCCAGGGCCACATGTCGTTGTGCGGCATATGGGGGTGGGAGGAGGCCGACGCCTCTAGGGTATGGAGCGGAGTGGGTGTGGTTGAGGGTGGGTGTGCGCCGGTGGGGATTGGACGATGACGGGGGTGGAAGAGGAGGCAAAATGGGGTGGGAAATTTTTACTCCAAGGCCCGTTGGCTGAGTATATTTAAGAGTCACGGTCGTTGTGGAGTAAATTGTTTCCTCCACTAACGGTGTTAGGGGTTCAATTAGTTTTTTTTTGTGTGCGAAGGAAACCCCGATTTTCCTTCTCTAACACTTTATTGGGATAGGGAATCGGTAGAGATGCCCTTAGCAATGGATTAAGAGTTTCTCTAATAGATGGTCCAAATGTAAAAGTAACTAACTTTTGACCGCCTGAGACCAAAAACGCAGCTCCAACAGACGGTCCATATGTAAAAAAAAATTGGACCGCGACCTTCTCATGATGTAAAATACAACACCTCACGGTGCAAATTTAGAGCATCTCCAATAGATGGTCCAAAATTTGGCGGTCCAAAACCGGAGATCTAAAATTTGGACCGCCAAAAAGTACGTTTTGGAGCTTCAAAAAAAGCTCAACTCCAATAGATGGTCCAAATAGATGGTCCAAAAGAGCAACTCCAATAGATGGCCCAAAATAAAGATGTAAATTTCTTAAAACGACAAACTACTAGTCCATTTAACATAGTTCAAACATCAAATTCAACATAGCTTCATACATGAACTTCAACTACTACTTATTCAAACTACTAGATAAACTACTCCTCATCGTCGGAGCTACGGAACTGGCCCAGAACTCCTCCTTCTCTGGGTCGTCGCACCCCTCCCTCCTCCTTCGAGAAGTTTGCCCAGTCCTCCTCGGAAGAGGACTTGATGGGGATCACCGTCGAGGGACCGGCCTCGTCCTCCTTATTTGCCCCCTTCTTCTTCTGCTCCGCCTCATACTTTCAGTAGTAGTCCAGCTCGGCCTGGACGTACTCCGGATGCTCCCGAGCAAACCTCACCATCGCCTCCTCGCCGGTCTCGCCGGCACTGATGACAACCGATGGCTTCTTCGTCGTCTTCTTCTTCGTCGGGATCTCCTTCATCTTGATGCCCTACGCCACAAGCATCTCCGCTTTCGCCCGACTCTCGATCTCTGTGAAGTTGAGATGCTCCCGAGGCCTCTTGGAACGCCACACCGCCACATCGTAGGCACGCGCGACCTCATGGGCGGAGGGGTACGTGCCGATCCACCAACGCCTCCCGGCGTCAGAGAACTACACTCCGAAGTTATCGGAGGGCTTCTGCCTCACGCCGAAGAAGCCCAACTTGCCCTTCGACGTCTTCTTCGGCGCCATCGGAGAGTGGTGAGAGCGGTGGAGCGGCGGCGGCGTGCGACCGGGGTGGTGGCGAACGGAGCCGGGCGGGGCGGAGTTGAGGGGCGGTGGCGGACGGAGCCGGGCGGGGCGAAGCTGCGGGGCGGCGGCGGCGTGCGGAGCAGTGGCGGACGGAGCC
>NC_041380.1:492400074-492476672 GCF_002162155.2 Triticum dicoccoides
TCCGCCCGACCCCGACCCATCCGCCGTAGCTCCGACCCGCCCTGGCTCTGTCCGCCACCGCCCCGCACACAACCGCCGCCCCGCAGCTCCGCCCGGCTCCGTCCGCCACCGCTCCGGCCACACGTCGCCGCCGCTTCACCGCTCTCGCCGCCCTCCGATGGCGCCGAAGAAGACGTCGAAGGGCAAGTCGTTCTTCTTCGGCATGAGGCAGAAACCCTCCGGTAACTTCGGAGTGGAGTTCTTCGACGCCGGGAGGCGTTGGTGGATCGGCACGTACCCCTCCGCCCACGAGGCCGCACGTGCCTACGACGTGGCAGTGTGGCGTGCCGAGAGGCCTCGGGAGCACCTTAACTTCCCAGAGATCAAGAGTCGGGCGGAAGCGGAGATGCTTGTGCTGCAGGGCATCAAGATGAAGGAGATCCCGACGAAGAAGAAGACGACGAAGAAGCCGTCGGTTGTCGTCAGTGCTGGCAAGACTGACGAGGAGGCGATGGCGAGGTTTGCTCGGGAGCATCCGGAGTACGTCCAAGACGAGCTGGAGTACTACTGAAAGCGTGAGGCGGAGCAGAAGAAGAAGGGGGTGAAGAAGGAGGACGATGCCGGTCCCTCGACGGTGATCCCCATCGAGTCCTCTTCCGAGGAGGACTGGGCAGACTTCTCGAAGGAGGAGTAGGAGGGGGGCGACGACCCGGAGAAGGAGGAGTTCTGGGCGCAGTTCTGCTGCTCCGACGATGAGAAGTAGTTTATATAGTAGTTTGAATTAGTAGTAGTTGAAGTTCATGTATGAAATTATGTTGAATTTGATGTTTGAACTATGTTGAATGGACTAGTAGTTTGTCGTTTTAAGAAATTTAC
Organism: Triticum dicoccoides; assembly: GCF_002162155.2. NCBI lineage: Eukaryota > Viridiplantae > Streptophyta > Magnoliopsida > Poales > Poaceae > Triticum > Triticum dicoccoides. The sequence goes on from NC_041380.1 coordinate 492,400,930, forward strand.
ATCTCAATTTGGACCATCTATTAGAGTTGCTTTTTTGGACCATTTGTTGGAGTTGAGCTTTTTTCAGAGCTCCAAAACACACTTTTTGACGGTTCAAATTTTACATTTTTGGTTTTGAATCGCCAAATTTTGAAACATCTATTGGAGATGCTCTAAGGTCAACTAATTGAATTGCTTCGGATGCCGATCGTCTCATGGAAAATCTGGCATGCAAGAAATCTGAAAGTCCTTAGGCATCTTTAGCAACATTCAAATGGCATCCTAAAAAAAGCAACATTCACATGGGTAACTCGTGCGTCCATTGCACAGGAAAAGCAACCGCTTCGTTTCAATCACCTAGCCTGCATATTCCTCACCAGAGAAGTTTTGTTCTGCTTGTGCATAACATGAGCACACGAGCATAAGAGACCAGTCGTCCATCAGGAAGCGCCGCTTCGCAAACTCGTGAACCATCCACCGCCGATTCCCTCGTCTCAATCCGGCTCCGATCCCCACCTGGCCGGCCGTCACCGTTCGTGTTGCACGCGGGGACGCCGCGGTCGGCATCGACGTACGCGCGCGGGCATCTTCCATCTTCATCCCGGCCGGCCGATAAGGCCAGCAAGACCGCAACGGAAGCCGAACAGTCCGCCGGGCAAAATGGAAGGTTCCAACCTCTAGCGCAGATATTATCATCGCGAGCGGGTGATCCCCGCGGCCGGGCCCGGGGAATATCTCGGCCCAGAGCGCACGCCCATCACACATGCGCGCACCAATAATTTTACTCACGTCGGCGTCGAGGTCGTCGACCCTTATCCCGTCACTTCCCTTTCCTGGTTTGGTCTGCTCCGATGCGATATTCCCCGGGCAAGTAGGCGGGCAGAGTAGGAGCCCATGACGGCCGCCGCCGCGACGACGACGACGAGGAGGCGTAGGTGCCCACACCCTTTTTATCCACCTGCCTTTTCAAAGCGGCCGCAGGTGGACGCGATTATATTTTATGGCATCCGTCTCTGTCTCGCCGCTGTGCTGCGTGCGGCGCGGTGGCTTCACGGACAAGAGAGGGATTTCGGATTTGGCTCCGCCACCACCAAATCGGGAGGAGAAGCTTCCATTCGGGATATGTATCAGATCACGAGGGAGCCGGAGCTGATCTTGATCTGGTTTGGGTAAAAAGGCGGGGGCGATGCGCTTAGGGGATAGGAGAGGATAAGCTAGTTTATGCGCCGGGGTGTTATCCTGATATGTCCGGCGTGACGCCGGTGGGGGCTGATCACGGCCACGGCTGAGCTCATCGTCGGTTGTTGGCAGTTGATCGATAGACACTATAGCTAAAGATAAGCAAACGTAGCTAGATATGGTACTAGTAGCTTAGGCGAGGCATGCTGAAAAACTGGTGATCGCTGCTAAGTGGAGCGGATCACTCGGACTTGCACCCCTGCAGTGCGGCGTCCCTTGACGCTGTGGAAGGCCGGATTCTCGACGTTGAGTGGGTGTGGGGGGTCCGGCGATTTGGCCATGGCCTGGTTCAGCAGTGGTAGCCTCCTCCTTTTCGTGGGTCTGTTTCAGACGACCCGAGGCTGTGTCACCTGCCAGGCGCCATAGTACGAGTTGGAACCAAGTTGCCCAAATCCCATGATCCCCGTCTCTGTCCGGAAGCCATCCTAAATCGTCCTGGACGAGCCGGCACAACGCGTGACCTCAACCGCAAAATATGTTCATTTGGTACCAAAAAGTAACTTCAACCGGACGATCCAAACACGTGTTTTGCCTGTCTTTTGTCCGTTTGGATTAGCCTAGCGGACGCCCACATTTGGATTTGTGTTTGGGTCGATGCTCAAGCCCAGCGCTGGTTCAACGCATTTTTTGTGCGCGTGTGAAAAGAAATGAAAAAACAAAAATATTTTAAAACTAAAACGTTCATTAAACATAATGCCAGCCATAAAGACCGGTGAGAGTCCACATTACATTAGTAAATATAACAAAAAAACGAGGCGCGCACTGCCCTAGGCGTCCTCGTTGCCGTCGTCGGCGTCAGGGCCGGTGAGGTTGACGAGCGTCGGCGGCGGGCCAACCAGGCGAACACCGTCTCCCAGGCTTTGGCGACGTCCTTCGCTGTCGGCTGGGCTTCCCCACTGCGGGCACACGCTCCTTGTCGGTATCAAAACCGGCGGATCTCGGGTAGGGGGTCCCGAACTGTGCGTCTAGGCCGGATGGTAACAGAAGGCAGGGGACATGAAGTTTTATCTAGGTTCGGACCCTCTTGATGGAGGTAAAACCCTACGTCCTGCTTGATTAATATTGATGATATGGGTAGTATAAGAGTAGATCTACCACGAGATCAGAGATGCTAAACCCTAGAAGCTAGCCTATGGTATGATTATATGTTATGATTGTTGTCTTACGGACTAAAACCCTTCGGTTTATATAGACACCAGAGAGGGTTAGGGTTACACAAGGTCGGTTACAAAGGAGGAGATATCCATATCCGTATTGCCTAGCTTGCCTTCCACGCCAAGTAGAGTCCCATCCGGACACGAGACGAAGTCTTCAATCTTGTATCTTCGTAGTCTAACAGTCCGGCCAATGGAGATAGTCCGGCTGTCCGAAGACCCCCTAATCCAGGACTCCCTCAGTAGCCCCTGAACCAGGCTTCAATGACGATGAGTCTGGCGCGCAGTATTGTCTTCGACATTGCAAGGCAGGTTCCTTCTCCGAATACATCACAGAAGAATTTTGAATACGAGGATAGTGTCTGACCCTGTAAAATAAGTTTCACATTCCACCGTAGAGAGAATAATATTTTCGCAGATCTAATTTGCCGGCTTGTTTTAGCAGCATGACGTTACGTCATGGCCCGGTGATTATTCGAATCGTTTCTTTTAACCAGCCCCGCACATAACGCGAGGCAGTTTTTCGACACGTCTTGTCAAAGCAGAAATCGTGTCCCCTTATTACGGGATTCTCATCAATACGGGCGTGGGTAACCCAACCGCGCCATCAATTGTGGCGCTTGGGGGATAAGCGAGTTTTACCAGGCAAGTGGGGACGCTTAGTTTCGTCCGCCCATATAAAGGGATAAGGATTCACCTTTCTATCCACGTCTTCTTCCTCCCTTACCCATCCGTCTTCGCACACTCGAGCTCTAGCGCCCAAGTCCGCACTTCCCACCTCGACCTTCTCCAATCATATCCGGAGCGGGAGGCAGGTGGTGGTCTCCTCCGTCACGGAGGGAGACATCAAGAAACTGAGGAGAGCCGGATACCTGCCCGACGACATCGCGCACCGGCTCCCAGATGAGGGGCAGCTCATCCCCACCCCCAGGCCCCATGAGAGGGTAGTATTCCTCACCCATTTCCTCCGCGGACTTGGATTCCCTCTCCATCCCTTCGTCCGGGGGCTCATATTTTATTACGGCCTGGATTTCCACGATCTGGCCCCGAACTTCATCCTCAACATCTCGGCGTTTATCATCGTGTGCGAGGCCTTCCTCCGCATCAAGCCCCACTTCGGCTTATGGCTGAAAACCTTCAATGTCAAGCCGAAGGTGGTGGGCGGCCGCCAGGCGGAGTGCGGAGGCGCCATGGTGGGCAAGATGCCCAACGTAACATGGCTCGAGGGCTCCTTTGTGGAAACCATAAAGGGGTGGCAATCGGGGTGGTTCTATATCGCCGAGCCGCGCGACCCTGCATGGGCAGCGGCCCCCGAGTTCCGATCTGGCATCCCCATGCGGCTCACCTCCTGGAAATAGAAGGGCCTGTCCTGGGGTAGTTCGAAAGAGCTGACCGGACTCCAAACATGTATTCAAAACATGGTGGACAAGAAGCTCAAGCTTGTCAACATAGTCCAAGTTATGCTCATCCGCCGGATACTCCCGTGCCAACAACGGGAGTTCAACTTGTGGGAGTTCAATCCGGCGCAGCACCGAACTCTGAACAGGCTCTTCGACACGACTCATGAAGACGCCTGGAGGGTGCTGTTCAAAAGTGCCGAGGTCCCCCCCTATTACCGAGGATCGCGGATTCATCGCGAAGCGCCAAGCCAGTGTGTAAGCTGCTTTACCTTTCACAGGATACTTATTTTTTATATAGATTGACTCTATGCGGGACCTAAACTCCCGTACCTTTGACAGGACTGGCAGAAGATGGCCGGACAGATCGACTGTCCGGCTCCTTTGCCCGAAGGCCCCGCAGACGCTCTTCTAGCGAAGATGCTGACTCCGGCCCATTATAAGGTGCCGGAGAAGACCAAGAAGGCCAAGGGAACCCGAAAGAGTTCCCGACGCCAGGCGTCGTCGGACTCACCGTCCGATGACTCTGCAGCGCACTCTTCCCCTGAAGACGAGGAAGAGGAAGAAGAAGATGCTCCCCCACCGACTGGGGGAGACAAAAAAAGAAGGCCGCCCCAACTGGGGAGGCCGGAGGGTCCAAGAAGGGAAGGACTCTCCTTCCGGACAGTTCCACCGCCGCCGACGAGGGCGAAGACGAGTGGTTGCCCAGGGTCAAGCCCTCGGGGAGATCATAATTATTCGGATACCAGAGTAACTCATAGGATTCCTTTGTGGCACTGCTTTCCCTAACGCCGAACGCAATTATGCAGGCCGCCACGAGCCAGTATCGATCTATCATCAGACGGCTCCTTAGGCTTGTCGGACATGGATAGCGATCCAGTCCCAACCGCCACCTCCCCTCATCCTGCCGACGACGCCGAGGTGTTGTCTCAAGAGGCACCGGATCGAGGGGAGACAATCCCGGAGGCGCCTCAAGGCGACCTTCCGGACTCCGGGAGCCGAGGGGACGGGGCCCCTGAGAGCTCCGAGTTCGGCCCTCAGCCGAACACCGTGCCGGGACCTCCAGCGGTTCCAGGATCGGGCAGGCGGTCTCCTTCTAAGAGGGGCAAGACGCCTGTGCCGGTGACCTCTGTCCATCCAGAGGCGCCGGACAATCTGCTGGAAGCGATTTGCAGCGCTTCCATCGACGAGGAGCACCGCACTATCATGAGTGCGGTGATCCAGAAGGTTTAGTCCGCCAAGAGCGGATTGACTGAAGCCTGTGCCAGCCTTCTAACAGGCTTTGAGGTAAGTGTTTTAAAATGTAGTAGTAAATATTACCGCATTGACAGTAGCCCCTGATACTTTGTTCGGTGTTCACAAAGAAAAGCCGGACAAAGGATCAAATAATATCGCATGAGTCTAATATAAGTATGTCAATATGCGTATGCAGGCTTCGCTGCTGGCGTCCGCCGCACTGACTGCGGAGGTCGCCATACTGAAGCAGGACCTCGAGGGGTCCAGGAAAGAGCTCGGCCTTGCCAAGAGGCAGCTCGAGGAGAACAAGGGTAAGTAATACCCCGTCTTATGTATATATATAAAAGAGGACACGGTTGCAAAATGACAGGATCATCGTATGTTTGCCAGGGGCCACGACCGAGGTGGCGACCCTAAAACAAGCGCTAACCAAGGCCGAAGATACAGTGGCCAAGGAGGGCACCGAGTGAGAGAAGCACAAGGCTCGGGTGGGCGAGGTGCAGCAAGATCTCCAGGCTCTTGTGGCGAAGCACGAGGCGTTGGAGCTGGACTCCAAGACGCGGGAGTTTGAGCTTGCCGCGGCCCTCGAGAGTGTAAAAAGTGCTAAGGCCGAAGCCCAAAAGGCCCTCCAAGAGGTCGACGCGATGAAGAAGATAGCGGCGGGTAAGGCTTTCTATATGCAAAGCAAGCATGTAAAAGTAAATTACCGATTACTTACCCGGATCCGGAGCTCTTCAGGAGCATTCGCAGATTTGCCCCGCAGTGTGTCCGATGCCGCACAATTTTACCAGGCCGAGGACGGAAGCTCAACGGAGAAGCTGTTCTGGTCTCAATATGCTGAGGCCGAACATCCGGTGCCAATGAGCGATCAGCTGAAGCAGATGGTCGAGCTACATAAGGCGGCCGATCAGGCCATGAAGAGCTTTATAGTCCGGCTGTGGCCTGGCGACGCCCTTCCGAACAGCTTCTTCGGCCTGGTGAGGCGGCTTGTGGATGCCTGCCCACGGCTGGAGGTCATCAAGCGATCTGTCTGCATTGAAGGTGCACGCCGGGCTTTCGCCCGTGTGAAATTGCAGTGGGTCAAGCTAGACGCCGTGAAGCTGATCAAGGAGGGGCCGCCGGAGGGCAAGGAGCACCGCCACCCCGAGATGTACTACGAGGGTGTTCTACCGGGTGCCCGTCTTATCGCGGATGAGTGTTCAAAAGATGTAGTATTTTAATGAGACTTGCTCGTTTTATCCTGTATTTATGAAAAATTGTTTCATATGCGCTATGCAACGCTTGTTTGAATTTAAAATATTACCTTCTATTTGGCCGTTTATCCAATCTGAGAGATGGCTAGTCCTCGGCTTCTGCCCCCATGCCACGAGTGCTGGGGTGTTCGAGATAAACCTGAGCACTCTTGTTCCCATATTTGGGTCCTTTGAGGGAGGTGCTCAGCACAACGAACAAGGTAACCGGACTAATAATGCTTTATCACTCTCACTTAGCCATAGAATTCTATAATTTTAAATTTCGGCGAAGCCCCTGATATTCGGAAGGCCGAATTCGGGGCGCGATACACGCCTGTAAGCCGGACAGGGCCGGCCCCTCGCCCTAAGCGGCATAATCTTTAGGGACTCAAAAAACCTCGCCGAACAGCGACCAGTCTCTCGCCTTATCATGACAGTCAGTTTTAGCTTTCTCTACTGAGGTGCTAAGCCCGGCAGAACTGGGGCACAATCGTAGTAGTTCTCCTAGCGCTACCTTAGCCGATAGAGCGGAACGTAAGGTACCAAAACATACGAGCCAGGCAAACCCAACATTTGACCAAAGACATGATTCGGAGCTAATGCATATATGCTATAAGTTCGGGGTGCCGCACTTGTGAAAGTGTTCGGACTTTTCACACCGTATTGTGAGGTACATAAGCCCCTGGTGTATTAGCCGTACTAAGGTGTACGGTTGCAAGGCATCATTAATGAACACACATATATATATATATATATATATTATATATATATATATATATAATAAGAATGCAATAGTAGTCGTAATGTCATGCATTGTTTATTAAAAAATTACGTTAAAGCAGAGTGATACAGATAGTGCGATAAGCAAAGAGTAGGACTGTGTCCCTTCCAAGGGCAAGCTGAGGAATGATATTAAATTGAATATTTCACTTGTTACTGTAATCAACCTGGGAATTCCGTGGTATAATGTAGCTGTGTGCCTCCTTGGTTGCTGCATCATGTGTTCGGTAATAGTGCTGCCGGACAGTGTTTCCAGAGATTAAGGTCCTGAAAGAAAAAGAAAAATAACCAAACGGGAAGCCCCTAGTGCGGTTTAGGCCACGTTTTGGGGCGTGCCGCAGTTGTGCCCCCTCCCCACCTGTGCCCATGGTATTTTTAATGCGTAATTATGTACGCGCGGCACGAATATCGTCATTGGGCTGGGATTGGGGTGGCCGCCGTATTGCTATGTGAGCTCAGATCGCGCCAGGCGGTCTATTTGCCGATTGCCCCGAGCGCGCTTGAAGGTGTCCGTGCTTTGAAGTGCCGAACTGGTTGATTGCCTTGAAAGGCTGTTTTGCACTCCTGCTGCAAGGGCTGCGGTGTGCTCCTCTGTTTGGAGAGAGCGCTCTGTGTTTCCATTGATTGTAATAACTCCGCGAGGTCCTGGCATCTTGAGATTGAGGTATGCATAATGCGGTACCGCATTGAATCTAGCAAATGCGGTTCGCCCGAGCAGCGCGTGATAACCACTGCGGAACGAGACTATATCAAAGATTAACTCTTCGCTTCGGAAGTTATCCGGGGATCCGAAGACCACTTCCAGTGTAATTGAGCATGTGCAATGGGCCTCTACACCTGGAATGACGCCCTTAAAGGTCGTTTTTGTGGGTTTGATCCTTGAGGGGTCTATACCCATTTTGCGCACTGTGTCCTGATAAAGCAAGTTCAGGCTGCTGCCGCCATCCATAAGGACTCGAGTGAGGTGAAATCCATCAATAACTGGGTCTAGGACCAGTGCGGCAAATCCTCCATGATGGATACTAGTGGGATGGTCCCTGCGATAGAAGGTGATCGGACAGGAGGACCAAGGGTTGAATTTTGGGACGACTGGCTCCAGCGCATATACGTCCCTGAGCACACGCTTCCGCTCCCTCTTGGGGATGTGGGTTGCGTATATCATATTCACCGTCCGCACTTGCGGGGGAAACCTCTTCTGTCCTTCGGTCTGCGGATGCCGGGGCTCCTCCTCGTCATCGCTATGCGGCCCCTTGTCCTTATTTTTGGCAATTAACTTGCCGGCCTGCTTGAACACCCAATAATCCCTGTTGGTGTGATTGGCTGGCTTGTCTGGGGTGCCGTGTATTTGACACGAGCGATCGAGTATACGGTCCAAGATGGACGGACCCGGCATACTTTGTTTGAATGGCTTTTTATGCTGACCAGGTTTAGAGCCTTTGAATCCGGCATTGACTGCCGTATCCTCAGTATTTTCGCTATTAATGCGGCGCTTATGCTTGTTGCGATGTGACCTGCTATTGCCGTCCTTGGTGTCTGAGATACCATGGTTCTTTGATATGTTATTACTGCGAGCCAGCCAGCTGTCTTCTCCCACACAAAAGCGGGTCATGAGCGTCGTGAGAGCTGCCATAGATTTCGGCTTTTCCGGACCAAGGTGCCCGGCTAGCCACTCGTCTCGGATGTTGTGCTTGAAAGCCGCTAAGGCCTCCGCATCCGGACAGTCGACGATTTGATTTTTCTTTATAAGGAACCGAGTCCAGAATTGCCTGGCTGACTCTTCTGGCTGCTGAATTATGTGACTCAAATCATCAGCGTCTGGTGGTCGCACATAAGTGCCCTGAAAGTTGTCGAGGAATGCGGCTTCCAGATCTTCCCAACAGCTAATGGAGTCCGCTGGCAAGCTGTTAAGCCAATGCCGCGCTGGTCCTTTGAGCTTTAGTGGGAGGTATTTGATGGCGTGTAAGTCATCGCCGTGGGCCATGTGGATGTGGAGGAGGAAGTCCTCAATCCATACTGCGGGATCTGTTGTGCCATCGTATGATTCAATATTTACAGGTTTGAAACCTTTTGGGAATTGATATTCCATTACTTCGTCTGTGAAGCATAAGGGGTGTGCGGCACCTCTGTATTGGGCTATATCGCGATGCTGCTCGAATGGGTCTTGCCCGCTGTGTTCGGCCCGGCCGGATTTGCTTTTACTGTATCCGGTGTGACGTTTGTCGTCTCGCAGAGTGGTGCGCCCTCGTGATCCGTAGATCGATCTTGAATGCTTTGCCTTGTCCTTCAATATGTCTCGCAGGTCTGGCGTATCTCCCCATGCCTTTTTATTTGAATGGCGTTGGGGTGAAGGCTGAGCTTTTGGCTGGAATGCCTCTCTATCGCGGCCATGAGGTGGCCGATCAGCCGTATCATACGCTTCTTCCTCCAGTCGGGGTAGTAACCTGCGCCTTGGGTAACTCTTGGAGGGACGCTCGAGTTTATATTCCTCGGCCGCGAGGACTTCAATCCATTTGTCAGCTAGCAGATCTTGATCAGCTTGAAGCTGCTGCTGCTTTTTCTTCAGGCTATTTGCCGTGGCCATAAGCCGGCGCTTGAAGCGCTCTTGTTCGACGGGATCCTCTGGTACGGCGAATTCATCATCGCCGAGGCTTGCCTCGTCTTCGGAGGAGGGCATGTGATCATCCTCCTCCTCTTTGTCTGCCGCTCTCTCAGGAGAGCTGGCTCCTCCGTCCTCCTGCTCTAAATCTTGCTGGAGGGGTTTGTTGTTTTCTTCGGCACTATCCGGAGTGTTATTATCTCCTGTGCCGGTATCACCACTTTTGCTTTGGCGGGACTTAGAGAGGCGCCGCTGACGTCAGCGTTGGGTTGCTTCTTGGAGGGGTCATCCTCTGCTATCCCGTCGCCATTGCCTTCTTTGGGTGTATCCACCATGTATATGTCATATGACGAGGTGGCTTTCCAGTGCCCTATAGGTGCTGGTTCATGTTCGTCTCCTACATCGTCGTCCATACCGTCGATGTCTTCGGAGTCAAAGTCGAGCATGTCGGTTAAATCATCGACAGTGGCTACGAAGTGGGTGGTGGGTGGGCGTCGAATTTCTTCGTTGTCCGCATCCCAATCCTGTTGGCCATAATCCGGCCAGGGCTCTCCTGACAAAGAGAGACCTTAGTGAATTCAGAATGTCACCGAAGGGTGAGTGCTGAAAGATATCCGCGGCGGTGAATTCCATGATCGGCGCCCAATCGGATTTGATTGGCAGGGGCGCGGATGGTTCGGAGTCCGGAAAAGAGTCCGCCACCTTGGAGTCACGGGCTGCGCAGAGAATTATGCTGGTGTTTGGCTTGATCGCCATTGAGACTGCAGCCCCTAAGGCGGTGTCTAACCACCCGTCCTTGATTGGCGCGATTGTCTCCGAGCTAAGGGTCGGAGCTGATGCGGGCGCGGCGTCTGGGGTACTGTTCGGCGGCAGAGCTAGGTCATACCCATCGCGACAGTGCGGCGCGCCCGGCTGTGGCTCGAATCCGTCGAAGATCAAGTCTCTGCGGATGTCGGCCGTGTAATTCAAATTTCCAAATCTGACCTGATGGCCAGGGGCGTAGCTTTCAATCTACTCCAGATGGCCAAGCGAATTAGCCCGCAGTGCAAAGCCGCCGAATACGAAGATCTGTCCGGGGAGAAAAGTCTCACCCTGGACCGCATCGCTATCGATGATAGTAGGAGCCATCAAGCCTAACGGTGACGACACAGAGGAACCCTCAATGAAAGCACCAATGTCGGTGTCAAAACCGGCGGATCTCGGGTAGGGGGTCCTGAACTGTGCGTCTAGGCCGGATGGTAACAGGAGGCAGGGGACACGAAGTTTTACCCAGGTTTGGGCCCTCTTGATGGAGGTAAAACCCTACGTCCTGCTTGATTAATATTGATGATATGGGTAGTACAAGAGTAGATCTATCACGAGATCAGACAGGCTAAACCCTAGAAGCTAGCCTATGGTATGATTGTATGTTATGATTGTTGTCCTATGGACTAAAACCCTTCGGTTTATATAGACACCGGAGAGGGTTAGGGTTACACAAGGTCGGTTACAAAGGAGGAGATATCCATATCCGTATTGCCTAGCTTGCCTTCCACGCCAAGTAGAGTCCCATCCGGACACGAGATGAAGTCTTCAATCTTGTATCTTCATAGTCTAAAAGTCCGGCCAATGGAGATAGTCCGGCTGTCCGGAGACCCCCTAATCCAGGACTCCCTCACTCCTCCTCCTTCACCCGCGGCACTCCTCTTCCGCCTCACGCCCCCATTGCATCTGGCGCTCGCCATCGACACGCTCCTCCGCCAGCTAGCACATCCGCCACTGTTCGAGGTAGAGCTGCTCATGCGCCGGCATCGCCCCAAGCCACATAGGGCGCGCGCTGACCCACTCGCGCACCACTCCATCCCAGGTGAACCACTGGGTCACCGGCATAGGGGATGGCGTCGGCTCGGCCTTGACAGGGGACGACGGCATTGGCGGCGGCAGGACGCAGTCGCCGGAAGCGGAGAGAGCAATGGCCTCCTACAGTCGTGCCTGGTACGCCGCGTCCTCCTCCTTCTTTGTCTTGCGCCGCTCGTCCTCCACACTGTTCTGCATGGAGGCCGCTAGTGCCGCCTGTTAGGCGGCCTCCTCCTCCTAGTCATCCTCGTGCACGACAGGGGCGGTGGGGTGCCAGCACGAACGTGTTGGACGCCACGCTGGCGCTGCTCCTCGTGCTCGAGGGCGAACCAGACCTTCCAATCGGGAGAATCTGGGGCGTAGGCCGGGTTGAGGTGTTGCTCCGGCGTCAGCAGCTCCCGCCGGTGCTGTACCTCCTCCACGTGCACCCGCGACGTCCACAGCACTGCCGACACCGGGATCTGCTCTGGATCCAAATGCAAGCCATGTGGTAGTGTCACGTCGGGATACGTGAGGGGGATGCGTTTCACCCAGTGCCACCTCGCTTGGTGCACTGGCACATGTAGCCACTGCCTCACCAAGCGGGCAGTCGTGGGCGGAGGCAGGGGGAGCGTGCACGAAGAGCCGGCGGGGGCCTTGCCCTTGTTCTTGCCGGCTAAGAAGCCCATGGTGGCACTAAGGTTGACACCGACGGGGGAGCAAGGTGTCTAAATGGGGACGAGAAGCTGGAAGCAGATGAGCCCCCCAAGCTTGGATTGAAAAAGGATGCCCACAGTTGCTGACGCGTTAGCCCGCGGTAGGTGGTCGCCTTTCATAAAGATGCGGGTGTGATGACCCACAAGTATTGGGGATCAATCGTAGTCTTTTCTATAAGTAAGAGTGTCGAACCCAACAAGGAGCATAAGGAAATGACAAGTGGTTTTTAGCAAGGTATTCTCTGCAAGCACTGGAATTTTAAGTAGCGAGTAGTTTGATAGCAAAATAATTTGTAACGATCAAGTAACGGTAAGACAAATAATATGCAGCAAGGTAGCCCAATCCTTGTGTGGCAAAGGACAGGCCAAAACGGTCTCTTATGATAGGCAAAGCATTCTTTGAGGTACACGGGAATTTCATCTAGTCACTTTCATCATATTGGTTTGATTTGTGTTCGCTACTTTGATAATTTGATATGTGGGTGGACCGGTGCTTAGCTGATGTTATTACTTGAACAAACCTCCTACTTATGATTAACCCCCTCGCAAGCATCCTTAACTACGAGAAAAATATTAAGAATAAATCTAACCATAACATTAAACTTTTTGGATCCAAATCAGCCCCTTACGGAATAGCGCATAAACTAGGGTTTAAGCTTCTGCCACTCTCGCAACCCATCATCTAATAACTACTCCACAATGCATTCCCTTAGGCCCAAATATGGTGAAGTGTCATGTAGTTGACGTTCACATGACACCACTAAGGGAATCACAACATACATACCATCAAAATATCGAACACATATCAAATTCACATGATTACTTGCAACAAGATTTCTCCCGTGAGCTCAAGAACAAAAGTAACTGCTCACAAATGATAATCATGCTCAAGATCAGAGGGGTATTAAATAGCATAATGGATCTGAATATATACTATCCCACCAAATAAACGATATAGTAATCAACACAAGATGTAATCAACACTACTAGTCACCTACAAGCACCAATCTAAGGTTCCGGTACAAAGATTGAACATAAGAGATGAACTAGGGTTTGAGAGGAGATGGTGTTGTTGAATATGTTGATGGATATTGCCTTCCCCAAGATTGGAGAGTTGTTGGTGATGATGATGGCGATGATTTCCCCCTTCGAGAGGGAAGTTCCCCCGGCGGAATCACTCCGCCGGAGGGCAAAAGTGCTCCTGCCCAAGTTCCGCCTCGAGATGGCGGCGCTTCGTCCCGAAAGTACTCCCCTTATTTTTTCTAGGTCAAAATGACTTATATACCAGAAGAGGGGCACCGGAGGTGGGCAGATGAGAGCACAACGCACCAGGGCGCGCCTGGTCTCCCTGGCGTGCCCAGGTTGGTTGTGCCCACCTGGTGGGCCCATCTGGTAGTTATTTTCTCCAATAATTCTTATATGTTCCATAAAATTATCCGTGAAGTTTCAGCTCATTTGGAGATGTGCACAATAGGTGGCCTGAAGTTGCTTTTTCAGGTCCAGAATTCCAGCTGCCGGTATTCTCCCTCTTTGTGTGAACCTTGCATATTATGAGAGAAAATGCATTAGAATTACTCCAAAAAGCATTATTATGCATAAAAACATCATAAATAACAGTAGTAAAACATGATGCAAAATAGATGTATCAGGGTGGTAGTTGGCCGTCCGCCATGTGGGGACGCGGCGAATGTCGGTGTCAAAACCGGCAGATCTCGGGTAGGGGTCCCGAACTGTGCATCTAAGGATCGATGGTAACAGGAGACAGGGACATGATGTTTACCCAGGTTTGGGCCCTCTTGATGGAGGTAATACCCTATGTCCTGCTTGATTGACTTTGATGAATATAGGGGTTACAAGAGTTGATCTACCATGAGATCGTAATGGCTAAACCCTAATTGTCTAGCCTGTATGATTATGATCGCCTCTACGGACTAAACCCTCCGGTTTATATAGACACCGGAGGGACCTAGGGTTGTATAGAGTCGGTTTACATAGGGAGGAATCTTCATATCTGAACGCCAAGCTTGCCTTCCACGTAAAGGAGAGTCCCATCCGGACACGGGAGGAAGTCTTCCGTCTTGTATCTTCATGACCCATTAGTCCAGCCCACATCACATAGCCCAGACGCCCGAGGACCCCTTAATCCAGGACTCCCTCAGTAGCCCCTGAACCAGGCTTCAATGGCGATGTGTCTGACGCGCAGATTGTCTTCGGCATTGCAAGGCGGATTCCTCCTCCAAATACTTCAAAGCATTTGACATGAAGAGTTATACTCGAATTTTCATTTAATGTCATATCCTTCAGCTTCTGCGCCTCCGTTGCTTCCGCTTCCACGTGTCGAGCAAATACAAAAGGTCAGAGTATTTTTTGCACATAACACCCCGACCATGTAAAAAAGGCATCTATTTAAAGGGATTGGATCTCAGATGCCATTCCACACCAGGCAGAAAATCCTTAGAGCTCGCTAGGAGAAACCATTCAAACATGGCTAGCACTCCCAGTTCCTCCTCCCGCCCTCATGGCTCCGAAAAAGGTGATTGGGAGAGATGTTCAGTATCGCATGACCAGCTGGTTAAGCTCCAAACGCAGGGATTCCTTCCCCCCGCGGATCTAGTCCCCGTTTGAGTAGGATTAACCTCTTTCACTGGCGAATCCTTGGCGGAAAATTTCCCCAATCCAACCAAGGGGGAACGAGTGTGCTTCGTCTCCTTTTTTATTAAGAGGCATCGGATTTCCAACCCATCCTTTCCTCCGGGGTCTCCTGGAGTACTACGGTCTCCAACTGCACAATCTTACGCCGGCCTCTATCCTGCACATTGCGGGTTTTGTTGCTCTTTGCAAGCTATTCCTGGGCTGCGAGGCCCATTTTGAGTTATGGAGGAAGCTTTTCAGCCTCGTCCCCCGCTCCCAAAAGGGATCTATATTCGAGGTGGGCGGCGCCGAGATATGGCATATAGCCGGGACCAGATACTTGTCCGGCACGCCGAAGAAGGCGTCCGAAGAGTGGGCCTCAGAGTAGTTTTATATTGAAGACGTCGCTCTCCCCGACCCATTCCTAATGGGCCTTCCTGAATTTTCTAGCGCTCCACCGAGAAAACACCATAGCTGGCGCCCTCGGAGCTTCGAGGAGGAAGATAGCGCGGAAGTTCAACAATTAATGGGCAAGATAAGGACACTCGCCCAGTCCGGATTATCAATAATCGAGGTAATGGCGACTTCCATAGCGAGAGGTGTTCAGCCACTCCAATTCAGAGGGCTCCCTGCTATGTGGCATTACAACGGGGAAGATGACGCCTCACGCTGCGGACGAAAGGGCCCAGACACCCCTGCCGCCCTGGCCACAATATTGGCAGATCTGTACAAAGGGGAGAAAGAGGAATTTACTCGTCTTAAGTGCCGAGAGGGATTCTTCATGTACAATCCCCCTAACTGGGTGAGTTTTAATCCCACCACCTTACTCAATCCTCTCCTTGAGTCATGTTTAATTGACACTAACCCGTCCATTTTTGACAGGAATGGCGGAAGGTTATCGCGGGGATCCATAGCCCCGCTCCATAGCCAGAGAACCACAACTGGGACCTCGATCCCGAATTCGAAGAGGACCCAGACATATTTGTAGAGCTCAAGGAGGGAGTCTTCTACCAGGCGAGCTATGACGACACAGAAGTGGCCATCATGGTTGATTATCCTGGCCTCCTTCCTGCCTCATATGTAAGTAGTCAGGAGACATCTCCTCCAAAAGAGCTTCCTTATTATGCCTCACCCACCGCACTGTCTCGTGCTCCAAAGGGGAGGCGCTCGGCGCACCATGCTACACCAGAGGCGTCTCATAAGAGAGCGGCGCCTGCGCTGGGCGGATCTTCGAAGAGGAAGGCAAATGACAACTCGGCCGAGCCTTCATCAAAGAGGCATGGCTTTAAATACGCCCCCTGGCGGTCACATCGAACTGTGACATTGTCCGCTGTGTTTTATCAGGAAGAGTATTCGCCGGACTATGTCCGGGGATCCTGCCGGTCGCGCCTCCACCAATCAGGTTCCAGACCCTGCCTCTAGGGCGGGGGCTGACACGGGAGTGACGCCGGATTGTCCTCCCTCAGAGGATTCGGATGATGTATCCGTCACGAACTCTGAAGTAGAGAGCGCCATGAATCATCGGCGACGGAGGGGCACTCTTCGCGACCCCAGCTTTACTAAAGAGGCGTTCGATGCCTTCAGCTCAGCTGATGCGTACATCCGAGCTGCTCGGGATGGGCTTGCAGAGCCACTGACCAATATTTGAAAGATATACGGGTAAGCATGCATTGTATAGATCTGGTAATCATACACCAGTAGCCCCCGAGACTTGAAGCAGTTGAGACAACTGATTTAAGGATTATTGTATAATCAGGCACTCACGTAGAAGAACAACATGCTGTCTTATGAGCTGGAAAAGTGTCGGACCCAACTAGCTGTTGCCACCGCCGAACTGGAGAAATCCAAGGAGGCACCGCCTGGTAATGTTCTCCTCCGTCCAGAAAAATATCAATCATATACCAGTAATGTCAACACTGTTGTATTTCCCATGGCAGGATCGTTAGATCAACTGAAAGAGGAACTGAAGGTCGCACAGGCGGGTAAACATCAGGCCGAAAAGCAATTGGGCGCTGGCGAGCGTGTGTTGACACGGACCAGGGATGATAAGAACAAGCTGCAAGATTCCAACACCCTGCTGGGCGAAGAGCTAAAAGACGTGCGAGTCTAGCTAGTGGACACCGTAAAAGAGAACAGGAAGCTATGGGGCGGCATATTCAGTATGCTTTTGAACTTACCTTCGTGTAGTGTGGTAAAAAATGAGTTGACAGATTTATGTCTGCGGGTATGCCGACTGGCTGGCCCGAAGAGGAAATGTCCGGAGCTCAAGGCGATCTGCTGCAAGAGCTGTCACAAGTGCACGAGTGAGCTCGGAAAGCGATGCGGAGTGTTGCCAAGGCTTTATGGCCATCCACATCCCCTCTAGGAATTATGGAGGAGCTTGTGAAGCTATTCAAGGGAGCTCGGCCCCGCTTTGGATTATGGAAGATATCAACTTGCCGGGAAGGCGCACGAGAGGCCTGGGCCATGGTGAAAACGCGGTACACCGGACTTGATCCGAATCATATGGCCCAGGCCGGACCTCGGGGGTCAGATGGACCAGAGATTCCAGTGAGCTTGGTATATGACCAAGTAAAGATAGCTGCCAAGTTTTCACAATAGGATTGTAAGCTAGAAAGCCTGTTAGATGGTATAGAGGAAGAAGCTTTTGAGTCCAAGTGACTATGTGCTTCAATTGACAAATTTGTCCCTAGCCGAATAGTAAAACGATTGTCATGGCCGACCTTTTCGCTTTGACCTCCGGCCCCGAGGGTGCGGAGTGTTTCCGAATACCGGACTGGCGATGAATACCGGGGCATGCGTGGAAACCAGGCATAGGGGTCATAGTTGCTTCAATAGACAAGTTGTGTTCGGCTAGCTATGTTATATTACTTATTGATTGTAAGAAACATCTTCCAGAGAGAATAGTTCCGTTAAGGGTTCCTTTCCCTGGGTGAACATGCGTTAGTGTGCATGCCCAAACTTTGATTCGAAAAAATTGCAGTATATATAATATCTGGGGGTTTGTGATGCAACAAAGGTAAAATATCTTTAGTCCAACGACTGATTATTCCCTTAAGAACACTAGCTTTCGGCTTCACCCAATCTGAGGTACAAGTCTGGATGACCCGGCTGTAACAATCGCAGAGGTGCTCCCTTTATGCCCTAGCCGAACAAACGGGGACGTAGGGCATAAGCACAGGAGCCAAGCAACCCAGCTTGGCAAAAACTTAAGTCATAAAGGTGCGTATAATGGTGAAGAAAAGGTATATATGATAAAAGGACACATATGTGGTGAGCTTGATGCTCGGAAAATGATAATAAGCTTCTGTAAAAGAAACCCCCAGGTATTATGGGCGTATACATTTAAGGATGTGTACCTCATAAGTGTGCGGTCTAGCCGCATAAGAGCTATAAAGCTAAAGAAAAAAATTTAAAGAGAGAGAAAATGAAAAGAGGAGAAAAAGAAAATGAACAATGAGTCCGGCTCTAGGCGTAGAATCTTCGGAGTTTGGCCGCATTCCACGGGTTCGGCTCTAAGCGATTATCCGATGCATCACATAGACGGTACGCACCTCCAGTGAGAACTTCATCTATAATGAAGGGACCTTCCCACTTGTGCTTGAGTTTGTCCTTTTTCTTTTCTAGCAAGCGTAGAACGAGTTCACCAACATTATAAGTCTTGGCCCGCACTTCTCTGCTTTGATATCTGCGAGCTTGTTGTTGATAGAATGCGGAACGGGCTTTTGCAACATCACGGTCCTCCTCCAAGGCATCTAGACTGTCCTGCCGATCAAGCTCGGCTTCTCTCTCTTCGTACATGCGCACTCGAGGTGAGTCATGAATGATGTCGCAGGGAAAAGTAGCCTCCGCGTCGTACACCATGAAGAATGGTGTGTAGCCGGTAGTGCGATTGGGCGTGGTCCGGAGCCCCCAGAGTACGGAGTCGAGCTCCTCGACCCAGTGTTTCTCTGACTCTTTTAAAGATCGTACTAGTCTAGGCTTAATGCCGCTCATGATAAGACCATTAGCTTGTTCGACTTGACCGTTTGTTTGGGGGTGATAGACGGAGGCATAATTGAGCTTGATGCCCAGGTTAGCACACCATGTTTTCACTTCGTCGGCTGTAAAGTTGGAGCCGTTATCGGTGATGATGCTGTGTGGGACACCATAATGGTGTACGACACCGGATATGAAGTCTATCATTGGTCCGGCTTCGATCGTTTTAACTGGTTTGGCCTCTATCCACTTAGTGAATTTATCTACCATGACCACCAGATATTTTTTCTTATGGCTTCCCCCTTTAAGGGGTCCGACCATATCAAGCCCCTAGACCGCGAAAGGCCAAGTAATGGGGATTGTTTGTAAGGCGGTAGGCGGCATATGGCTTTGATTAGCGAAAATCTGGCATCCCACACAACGTTGGACAAGGTCCTATGCATCTGCTCGGGCCGTTGGCCAGAAGAAAACGATACGGAAGGCCTTGCTTACAAGAGCTCGAGCCGTGGTGTGGTGACCGCCAAGACCAGCATGGATTTCGGCCAGGAGCTGTCGTCCTTCTTCTTCGAAGATACATCTTTGAAGTATTCCGGTAGTGCTCTTCTTGTAGAGCTCTATTTCATGAATCTTGTAGGCTTTTGAACGCCGAACGATGCATCGAGCCTCATTCTGATCCTCAGGGAGCTCTCGCCTATTAAGGTAGGCCAAGAAGGGTTCGGTCCATGGGGCAATTACTGCCATTATTAGATGTGCAGATGGTGTTATTCCAGTGATAAGCCCCCGATGCTATCGGTATTGTGTTCGGAGTCTGGGGGTATAATTGGATCCGGACTAGTGTTGCCGCTCTCATCCTGCCACACCGCAGATGGCTTGAAGAGCCTTTCCAAAAAGATGTTAGGTGGGACGGGGTCACACTTGGCGCCCATGCGAGCAAGGACATCCGCCGCTTGATTACTTTCTCGAGCCACATGATGAAACTCGAGTCCCTCGAACCGAGCTGATATTTTGAGTACGACGTTACAATAGGCCGCCATCTTTGGATCTTTGGCGTCGAAGTCTCCGTTTATTTGGGATATTGCGAGGTTCGAATCTCCGTGCACCTCCAGGCGTCGTATTCCCATGGAGACAGCCATCCGAAGACCGTGCAATAAGGCCTCGTATTTGGCTGCGTTATTGGAGTCTGTGTATAATATTTGGAGTACATACTGGACTGTGTCTCCTGTGGGGGACGTTAAGACAACGCCCGCTCCTAGACCGGCCAGCATTTTAGAGCCATCGAAGTGCATGACCCAATAGGAATATGTGCCGTACTCTTTAGGGAGTTCGGCCTTTGTCCATTCGGCGACGAAGTCAGCCAATACTTGGGATTTAATGGCTCAGTGTGGTTTGTATGTTATATCAAATGGCAAGAGCTCAATGGCGCACTTGGCAATCCGTCCTGTACCTTCGCGGTTGTTTATTATGTCATTGAGTGGTACTTCGGAAGCCACCGTGATTGAGCACTCTTGGAAGTAGTGACATAGCTTCCGGGATGCCATGAAGACCGCATATGCTATCTTTTGGCAATGAGGGTACCGGGACTTGCATGGTGTGAGGATAGTGGATACATAACATACCAGTTTCTGAAGTGGGAATTTATGTCCGTCCTCCTCTCGTTCAACGACGAGCACCGCACTCACCACCTGGTGTGTTGCAGAGATGTATAATAACATGGGTCCACCGACGTTCGGCGCGGCCAGGACTGGATTGCTCGCTAAAAGAGCTTTTATTTCTTCTAGTCCGGTCGTTGCCACGTCCGTTCACTCAAAACGGTCAGTGCGTCGGAGTAGGCGATATAGTGGCAATGCTTTTTCTCCTAATCTGGAGATAAAGCGGCTTAAAGCTTCCACACATCCTGCTAGTTTTTGGACCTGTTTGAGGTCTGTTGGTGTAGCCAATTGTGACAAAGCTCGGATTTTGGCTGGGTTTGCCTCAATTCCTCTATTGGAAACGATGAAGCCCAGCAGTTTTCCGACGGGGATGCCGAAGACACACTTTTCTGGATTGAGCTTGATGTCATATGTACGGAGGTTGTCGAATGTGAGACTTAGGTCGTCTACTAGTGACTCAATGTGCTTAGTTTTGATGACGACATCGTCCACATATGCTTCGACCGTTTTGCCGATTTGTTTCTCCAGACATGTTTGAATCATGCATTGGTAGGTTGCGCTGGTGTTTTTCATCCCGAAGGGCATAGTGTTAAAGCAGAAAGGCCCGTATGGGGTAATGAATGCCGTCGCGGCTTGATCAGATTCCTTCATTTTGATTTGATGGTATCCGGAGTATGTGTCGAGGAAATACAATGAGTCGTGTCCTGAAGTAGCATCAATGATCTGATCGATGCGGGGGAGCGGGAAGGGATCCTTGGGGTAGGCCTTGTTGTGGTCTTTGAAATCGATGCACAGGCGCCAGGATTTATCCTTCTTTGGTACCATCACCAGGTTTGCTAGCTAGTCTGGGTGTTTTATTTCTCTGATGAACCCATCCTCAATTAACTTGCCTAGCTCCTCCCCCATAGCTTGTTGTTTGCGTTCGGAAAAGCGCCTCAGTATTTGCTTGACCAACTTGTATCCCTTTAATATATTGAGGTTGTGTTCGGCCAATCTGCGTGGGATTCCTGGCATATCAGAAGGGTGCCAGGTGAATATGTCCCAGTTCTGGCACAGGAACGCGCGTAATGCGGCGTCGACTGTCGGGTCCAGCGGTGCTCCGATGGAAGCTGTCTTCTTGGGGTCCGTCAGGTGAACTTGAAATTTAACTATTTCGTCTGCTGGTTTGAAGGAGGTGGATTTGGGCCGCTTATCGAGGATTACACCATCCCTATCCACCGTGGAGCATAGTTTGGTTAATTCTTCGGCCGCATGGGCCTCAGATAGTGCTTCGAGGGCCAGGGATGCGGTTTTGTTTTTGGCGCGGAGCGCTATGTCCGGTTCATTGGCGAGAGTGATAATACCGTTTGGCCCAGGCATCTTGAGTTTCATATACCCGTAGTGAGGTGTGGCTTGAAAGCGCGTGAATGCGTCTTGCCCCAACAGGGCGTGATATCCACTGTTGAAAGGGACCACTTGGAAGGTTATCTCTTTGGACCGATAGTTCTCCGGTGTGTCGAATACCACGTCGAGTTTAATTTTTCCCGCACATCTTGCTTCCTGATTGGAGTGATTCCTCGAAAGGTCGTATTACTTTGCTCGATACGGATCCTATCCATTTGCATTTTATTGAGCGTGTCCTCGTAGATGAGGTTCAACCCGCTGCCGCCGTCCATGAGCACTTTAGTGAGCTGAAAGCCATCCACAATTGGATTGAGAACCAAGGCAGCTGGTGCCCGGACTGACCAGACTTTTGGTTCGTCCTCGGCATTAAAAGTTATAGCCGTGTCATTCTAGGGATTTATTGTTGCGACTTGGCAGACTTCGGCAAGGTCACGGAGTGCCTTCTTGCGCCGATTGTTTGAAGCAAAAGTCTCGAAGACCGTCAATACTCTGAGGTCGTTGTCTTCCGAAGAGTACTGCTCTGAGATGTTTTTGATGAGGATATCCTCGCCGCTCTTGGCCACTTGCCGGAGTATCCAACATGCTCTGAGGCTGTGGGTTGGTTCGTTATCCGGTGTCATGTGTATTTTGCATGGCTTATCGAGCCATCCCTCAAGTACGGTTCCTCGTGCCGTAATGGGTTTAATTTTCTTGCCTACAGTGTCGGGTGCCCCGTGAGAGTGCATCTTTTTGCCTGCCAGGGAGGTGGCATGCAGGCCGGTGGTTCCCAGTAAGTTGTCTGAGTTTTCCAGACGCTTTCCATTGCGCAATACTTCTGTACTATGGTTGCCAAGTCAGTGAAGTGTAGTACGCGACGGTGGTTGAGGGCGTTGAGGATTCCTTCATTCGTGCAATTATTGCAGAATACTGAAATCGCATCCTCATCGCGACAATCTTTAATCTTGTCCTTGACAAGGAGGAATCTGGCCCAAAAGTGATGAACTGCTTCCTGAGGCTATTGTCGTACGTACATGAGGTCGCGTATATCCGGGAAACCGGAATTTCTTGGCGAATATTGCTTGTAGTGGGTGGGTGGCGTTAAATCCGAACCCTGACCCAATGTGGAGTCCGGAGTTTATAAAACTTCCGAGTTTATTAGTTCGGACTCCGGGGTGTCCAATGATTCTTTAGGCCCAACGCCCGATTCTAAGTTCGGAGGATTGGAAGTGTCACCCTACAGACGGGTATCCGGCTCTCCGAGCTCAGAAATCCGAACACAACTTATTTTTAGCATAGGGGAAGAGTTGTTGTTTTGCTCCTCTACAACCGCTATCTGATGGGTGACCGGCGGAGATTTGATTTCTCTCTGATCGGGTTTAAGCCCAATCCGATCATAGTCTGTAGCGACCCCCAGGGCGGCGATGCGATCTAGGAGTTCGTTTAAAAACGACAAATCCGTCAGGTCCATCCATTTAGAGTATTCGGGGTCAACACAGAGACGTACGATGACTTGGGAAGTCATCATTGGCTTAAAGGCCGAACGGGCGGCCATGGTAAAGCTACCTAGCCGGAGGGTTTGGCCTGAGGCTAGGGCTTCTCTGGAAGTGATACTGTGCTTGATAACAAGGCGAGCCATCGATCCTATTGTCGACACCACCGAGGAACTCTCAATGAAAGCACCAATGTCGGTGTCAAAACCGGCAGATCTTGGGTAGGGGGTCCCGAACTGTGCGTCTAAGGATCGATGGTAATAGGAGACAGGGACGCAATGTTTACCCAAGTTCGGGCCCTCTTGATGGAGGCAATACCCTACGTCCTGCTTGATTGACTTTGATGAATATAGGGGTTACAAGAGTTGATCTACCACGAGATCATAATGGCTAAACCCTAATTGTCTAGAATGTATGATTATGATCGCCCCTATGGACTAAACCCTCCGGTTTATATAGACACCGGAGGGACCTAGGGTTGTACAGAATCGGTTTACAGAGGGAGGAATCTTCATATCTGAACGCCAAGCTTGCCTTCCACGTAAAGGAGAGTCCCATCCGGACACGGGAGGAAGTCTTCTGTCTTGTATCTTCATGGCCCATTAGTCCTGCCCACGTCACATAGCCCGGACGCCCGAGGACCCCTTAATCCAGGACTCCCTCAACGGACACTAAGGGGACGTCCGGCGCATCTGCTTCGTGTCCGCAACAACACATTTGAGGCCCAAATTTTGGCCTGAAATGGGTTGGCACGGACATGAAACAGACGCATTTTGGGTTTGGGTCAGCGCGTTGGGACGGAGTTTTTGTCCGTCGCGACCCAAATAGACATGGACGGATGAAATGGGTCACCTCATTGGAGTTACCATAAGGGCAACTTCAACCGCCGACCCCAAACAGACGTCTGATTTTGTTTGGATTTTGTCCGTTAGGGGTAGAAAAACTGACACCACGTCTGCATGCGGTTGTCCAGTTGTCGGTGCATCCAACGCGGCCGACCCATCCCAAAATATGTGTGGCTTTGTCCGGCTTAGACATTTCACCGAACACTTCACGGACGACCACCATCGGCGTCGACGACGAGCACACAGGCGCTGGACAAATTCACCGTAATCGTCGCGCCTGTTCCCTGCCAGTGCCCGCCTGTCGCCACTCACCGCGGCCGCCTCACCCCAGCCCACATGCTCGCCGCCCGTGCCTTGCCCGTGCCACGCTCACCGACGCACCGTGGAGCTCACACACTACGGCCGCTGGCTAGATAGCTAGCTAGCACGTGAGGGAGTCCTGGATTAGGGGTCCTCGGGCGTCCGGGGTATCTAACATGGGCCGGACTGGTGGGGGCATGAAGATACAAGATAGAAGGCTTCCCCCATGTCCAGATGGGACTCTCCTTGGCGTGGAAGGCAAGCTTGGCGTTCAGATATGAAGATTCCTTTCTCTATAAACTGACTCTGTACAAACCCTAGCCCCCTCCGGTATCTATATAAACCGGAGGGTTTAGTCCGTAGAGGCAGTCATAATCATACAGGCTAGACATCTAGGGTTTAGCCATTACGGTCTCGTGGTAGATCAACTCTTGTAACCCCTATACTCATCAAAGTCAATCAAGCACAACGTAGGGTTTTACCTCCATCAAGAGGGCTCGAACCTGGGTAAACATCGTGTCCCCTGCCTCCTGTTACCTTCAATCCTTAGACGCACAGTTTGGGACCCCCTACCCGAGATCTGTCGGTTTTGACAGCAACATTGGTGCTTTCATTGAGAGTTCCTCTGTGCTGTCGACAAAGGATTTGATGGCTTGTTCGATCATCCACAATGATGCTGCTTCAGGGAAGATTCCCCCCGGGCCAAATTTTCATATTCGGCAGATTCGCACTACGTGCCAATTCAATTGCCACCTCGAGCAGATCGATAGCTACGCCCCTGGTCGTCAGATCAGTTTCGGGAACCTAAACTATGTCGCTAATATCCAAGGAGATTTGATCTTTGAAGGGTTTGCGGCCCCGATTAACGCTCTGGCCTTAGATCCAGAGTAGGCCGACAGGTCCGAAGATGGGAGTCTAGAGCCTGTCGGACTCTCTACAATTATGGAACTTGTTATCGGAGACCCGGAGGGGATGACATCATCGGCTAACCCGAAGATGAACCGAACTCCTCTTGTCACTCAAGCACCGGATACTCCACCGGACCCTAAGTCCGAACTCTCGAGGTCTGTGTCAAGCGGACACCGCGAGGAGGGCTCCAACTCTGGACAGCCCCATGGACTCTCGTTTCTCCGGCCGACCCTCTCCTTTAAACGAGGCTCTGGACTTAATGTGATCGCTCGCCATTACGAAAGGATCACTGGTACGTCTCCTACGTATCTATAATTTTTGATTGTTCCATGCTATATTATATTATGTTTGGGATATTATTGGGCTTTATTATACACTTTTATATTATTTTTGGGACTAACCTATTAACTGGAGGCCCAGCCCAGAATTGCTGGTTTTTGCCAATTTTAGGGTTTCACAGAAAAAGAATATCAAACGGAGTCCAAACGGAATGAAACCTTCGGGAACGTGATTTTCGGAACGAACATGATCCAGAGGACTTGGACCCTATGTCAAGACATCAACCAGGAGGCCATGAGGTAGGGGGCGCGCCTACCCCCCCAAGCGCGCCCTCCACCCTCGTGGGCCCCCTGTTGCTCCACCGACGTACTCCTTCCTCCTATATATACCTACGTACCCCCAAACTACCAGATACGGAGCCAAAACCCTAATTCCATCGCTGTAACTTTCTGTATCCACGAGATCCCATCATGGGGCCTGTTCCGGAGCTCCGCCGGAGGGGGCATCGATCACGGAGGGCTTCTACATCAACACCATAGCCCTTCCGATGAAGTGTGAGTAGTTTACTTCAGACCTACGGGTCCATAGTTATTAGCTAGATGGCTTCTTCTCTCTTTTTGGGTCTCAGTACAAAGTTCTCCCCCTCTCTTGTGGAGATCTATTCAATGTAATCTTCTTTTGCGGTGTGTTTGTTGAGACCTATGAATTGTGGGTTTATGATCAAGTTTATCTATGAACAATATTTGAATCTTCTCTGAATTCTTTTATGTATGATTGGTTATCTTTGCAAGTCTCTTCGAATTATCAGTTTGGTTTGGACTACTAGATTGATCTTTCTTGCAATGGGAGAAGTGCTTAGCTTTGGGTTCAATCTTGTGGTGTCCTTTCCCAGTGACAGTAGGGGCAGCAAGGCACATATTGTATTGTTGCCATCGAGGATAACAAGATGGGGTTTATTTCATATTGCATGAGTTTATCCCTCTACATCATGTCATCTTGCTTAAAGCGTTACTCTGTTCTCTTGAACTTAATACTCTAGATGCATGCTGGATAGCGGTCGATGTGTGGAGTAATAGTAGTAGATGCAGGTCGGTCTACTTGTCTCGGACGTGATGCCTATATACATGATCATACCTAGATATTCTCATAACTATGCTCAATTCTGTCAATTTCTCAACAGTAATTTGTTTACCCACCGTGAATACTTATGCTCTTGAGAGAAGCCACTAGTGAAACCTATGGCCACCGGGTCTATCTTCCATCATATTAATCTTCCAATACTTAGTTATTTCCTTTGCCTTCTATTTTACTTTGCATCTTTATCATAAAAATACCAAAAATATTATCTTACCATATCTATCATATCTCACTCTCGTAAGTAACCGTGTAGGGATTGACAACCCCTTATCGCATTGGTTGCGAGGATTTATTTGTTTGTGTAGGTGCGAGGGACTCGTGCGTGGCCTCCTACTGGATTGATACCTTGGTTCTCAAAAACTGGGGGAAATACTTATGCTACTTTGCTGCATCACCCTTTCCTCTTCAAGGGAAAACCAACTGTCGGAGTATTGGGCCACGGGTAGGCTAACCCGACACCCATAACCTTTCGAGACATCGGGGCTGACCGCGCCCCTCAGGATGCTAAGGTAAAGAGCCGCCTTCTGGAAGCCGGCTGGAGAAATAGCCGGCTCCCCGTAGACGGCCGAGTCCAGAAGGCGAGGTCGAGACAAGCCGACTCCTGCCAGGCGGCTTCCAGAGAAGCCGGCTCCGAGGAGTCGGCCCGCGGACCCTTCGAAGCCCATACCCACATCAAGGGGGACGGGACAGGGAATGGCTACAGTGCAGCCCATCCCCTCCCCTTCCTAAGGGCTGGCGGGCCACAATGCGCTGTACCAATGAGGAGCCCTGCCCGATGCGACACTGTTGCTATGCCAGCCCTGACATAATTACGGGCAGGCGGAGTCCTGCTCCCACGACGGCCTGTCTGAACGGCCCAAAGACGACGGGCCCCACCAGTCAGCGAGAGTCTAGAAGACGGCAAAGAGCCCTACCAATCAGACCCGATGGGAGTCGACCCCTAGGAGTTGGCCTGCTCATCCAACGGGCCCCACGCGTGATTAACCAGACAAGACGGGGAGTGGCTAGAGTAATCTCCCGCCATGACGGCGGTGCTGTAGCCATGATCCTTCGACCAAGCCCGCGTCATTAGAAGCACGGCTACAGTGATCAGCAGCCGGCAAGACCCCCAAGCGGCGGGTACGGCCTGTCGGCTCCGTACCAGACCAGTCGGCGGGGCCCCCCCAATCGGCGGGCCCCAGCAGTCGGCGGAAAATTCGGCGACCGAAGAGACTGACGGCTGGGCCTGCGCCCAGTCATATTACCCTTGTACCCCTAGGGGGTAGGCCTATATAAACCCCCCAGGGCACCCATGCAAAGGGTTCGGACCCATTAGAACTAGACCAGAGATATAGGAAGGAGAAAGCTAGCCTTGCCTTCTCCTACCTCCAGCATATAGCTCGAGGAGCACCCTTGTACTCACTTTGCCTTAGTGATCATGCGGAGACCCCGCAGAGCATGTCTAGGGGTGTTATCTCCTAGGAGAGCCCCGAACCTGGGTAAAGTATGCCGACGTTCATGTCTACGCCTAATCCCGCTTCCGGGCACCGGTGACGTCCTACTCGCTCCCACCATGATAAGCCATATTTTGGCCTATGTCGCACCCAACCCCCGACATTTGGCGCCCACTGTGGGGCCAGGTGCACCGTCGTCCGGAGACCTGTTCTGGACGGGAACCCTTTTTCTCCCTGGCGAGCGCAGCCAGCCTGGCACGCCAGACGGAGTCTGTGCCGACGCGCTGCTTGGCACGGAAATCGCCTGCGCGGCCAGTTGCCTCGCCGATCTTGTCGGCGAGGTCCGCCTCTCTGACGAGCCCGCATTCGACGCGGGCACAGGCGGTCCCGAGAGCCTCCTCGCGGGCCTCCTCGACCAACTCCATGTCGCCAGTGAGCCTGCTGTGGACTTGGAGTCCGTAGGCTCCACCGACCCGATGCTGGTTGACTCCGACACCGCGTCGCTCGACGCGTTCCTGCTACGTCTTGAGCTTGTGTTGGTTTTCCCCGAAGAGGAAGGGATGATGCAGCAGAGTAATGTAAGTATTTCCCTCAGTTTTTGAGAACCAAGGTATCAATCTAGTAGGAGCCCACGCTCAAGTCCCTCGTACCCGCACAAAGCGATAGCTACTCGCAACCAACGCGATTAGGGGTTTCAAGACCTTCACGGTCACTTACGAGAGTGAGATCTGATAGATAGAATATTTTTGGTATTTTTGATATAAAGATGCAAAGTAAAAAGTAAAAGCAAAGTAAATAGCAAAACAATATAAAAGTGATGGAGATTGATATGATGAGAATAGACCCGGGGGCCATAGGTTTCACTAGTGGCTTCTCTCAAGAGCATAAGTATTCTACGGTGTGTGAACAAATTACTGTTGAGCAATTGATAGAATTGAGCATAATTATGAGAATATCTAGGCATGATCATGTATATAGGCATCACGTCTGTGACAAGTAGATCGAAATGATTCTGCATCTACTACTATTACTCCACTCATCGACCGCTATCCAGCATGCATCTAGAGTATTAAGTTAAAAACACAGTAACGCCTTAAGCACGATGACATGATGTAGAGAGATAAATTCATGCAATATGAAATAAACCCCATCTTGTTATCCTCGATGGCAACGATACAATACGTGCCTTGCTACCCCTTCTGTCACTGGGTAAGGACACCGCAAGATCGAACCCAAAGCTAAGCACTTCTCCCATGGAAAGAACTACCAATCTAGTTGGACAAACCAAACGGATAATTCGAAGAGACTTGCAAAGATAACCAATCATACATAAAAGAATTCAGAGAAGATTCAAATATTATTCATAGATAGACTTTATCATAAACCCACAATTCATTGGTCTCAACAAACACACCGCAAAAGAAGATTACATCGAATAGATCTCCACAAGAGAGCGGGAGAACTTTGTATTGAGATCCAAAAAGAGAGAAGAAGCCATCTAGCTACTAACTATGGACCCAAAGGTCTGAGGTAAACTACTCACACTTCATCGAAGAGGCTATGATGATGTAGAAGCCCTCCGTGATGATGGCCCTCTTCCGGCGGAGCTCCGAAACAGGCCCCAAGATGGGATCTCATGGATACAGAAAGTTGCGGCGGTGGAATTAGGTTTTTGCCTCCTGTTCTGATCGTTTGGTGGTACGTGTGTATATATAGGAGGAAGGAGTACGTCGGTGGAGCACCGAGGGGCCCACGAGGCAGGGGAGCGCGCCCTTGGGGGGGGGCACCCCCACCCTCATGACCACCTCTTTGATCCCTTGCAGTAGGGTCCAAGTCTCCTGGATCACGTTCGGTGAGAAAATCACGTTTCCGAAGATTTTATTCCGTTTGGACTCCGTTTGATATTCTGTTTATCCGAAACACTGAAATAGGCAAAAAAAAAACAGCAATTCTAGGCTGGGCCTCCGGTTAATAGGTTAGTCCCAAAAATAATATAAAAGTGGAAAATAAAGCCCAATATAGTCCAAAACAGTAGATAATATAGCATGGAGCAATCAAAAATTACAGATACGTTGGAGACGTATCAGGCATCCCCAAGCTTAATTCCTGCTCGTCCTCGAGTAGGTCAATGATAAAAAGAGAATTTTTGATGCGGAGTGCTACTTGGCATAATTTCAATGCAAATCTTCTTAATTGTGGTATGAATATTCAGATTAGAAAGATTCAAGACAAAAGTTTATATTGGCATAGAAAATAATAATACTTCAAGCATACTAACAAAGCAATTATGTCTCCTCAAAATAACATGGCCAAAGAAAGTTATCCCTACAAAATCATATAGTCTGGCTATGCTCCATCTTCCCCACACAAAGTATTTAAATCATGCACAACCCCGATGACAAGCCAAGCAATTGTTTCATACTCTAACTTTTTCAAAACCTTTTCAATCTTCATGCAATACATGAGCGTGAGCCATGGATATAGCACTATAGGTGGAATAGAATGGTGGTTGTGGAGAAGACAAAAAGGAGAAGATAGTTGTCGGTGTCAAAACCCGCGGATCTCGGGTAGGGGGTCCCGAACTGTGCGTCTAGGCCGGATGGTAACAGGAGGCAGGGGACACGATATTTACCCAGGTTCGGGCCCTCTTGATGGAGGTAAAACCCTACGTCCTGCTTGATTAATATTGAAGATATGTGTAGTACAAGAGTAGATCTACCACGAGATCAGAGAGGCTAAACCCTAGAAGCTAGCCTATGGTATGATTGTATGTTGTGATTGTTGTCCTACGGACTAAAACCCTTCGGTTTATATAGACACCGGAGAGGGTTAGGGTTACACAAGGTCGGTTACAAAGGAGGAGATATCCATATACGTATTGCCTAGCTGGCCTTCCACGCCAAGTAGAGTCCCATCCGGACACGAGACGAAGTCTTCAATCTTTTATCTTCATAGACTAACAGTCCGACCAATGGAGATAGTCTGGCTGTCCAGAGACCCCCTAATCTAGGACTCCCTCAGTAGCCCCTGAACCAGGCTTCAATGACGATGAGTCCGGCGCGCAGTAGTCTTCGGCATTGCAAGGCGGGTTCCTTCTCCGAATACATCATAGAAGAATTTGAATACGAGGATAGTGTCCGACCCTGCAAAGTAAGTTCCACATCCCACCGTAGAGAGAATAATGTTTTCGCAGATCTAATTCGCTAGCTTGTTTCGGCAACACGTCGTTACGCCATGGCCCGGTGATTATTCGAACCGTTTCTTTTAACCAGCCCCGCACATAACGCGAGGCAGTTTTTCGACACGTCTTGTCAAAGCAGAGATCGTGTCCCCTTATTACGGGATTCTCATCAATACGGGCGTGGGTAACCCAACCGCGCCATCAATTACGACGCTTGGGGGATAAGCGAGTTTTACCAGGCAAGTGGGGACGCTTAGTTTTATCCGCCCATATAAAGGGATAAGGATTCACCTTTCTATCCACGCCTTCTTCCTCCTCTGCTCATCCGCTCCCGCACACTCGAGCTCTAGCGCCCAAGTCCTCACTTCCATCTCAACCTTCTCCAACCATGTTCGGAGCGGGAGGCAAGTGGATGGTCTCCTCCGTCACGGAGGGAGACGTCAAGAAACTAAGGAGAGCCGGATACCTGCCCGACGACATCGCGCACCGGCTCCCAAATGAGGGGCAACTCATCCCCTCCCCCAGGCCCCATGAGAAGGTTGTATTCCTCACCCATTTCTTCCGTGGATTGGGATTCCCTCTCCACCCCTTCGTCCGGGGGCTCATGTTCTATTACGGCCTGGATTTCCACGATCTGGCCCCAAACTTCATCCTCAACATCTCGGCGTTTGTCGTCATGTGCGAGGCCTTTCTCTGCATCAAGCCCCACTTCGGCCTATGGATGAAGACCTTCAACATCAAGCCGAAGGTGGTGGGTGGCTGCTAGGCGGAGTGCGGAGGTGCCATGGCGGGCAAGATGCCCAACATAACATGGCTCGAGGGCTCCTTTGTGGAAACCATAAAGGGGTGGCAATCGGGGTGGTTCTATATCACCGAGCTGCGCGACCCGGCATGGGTAGCGGCCCCAGAGTTCCGATCTGGCACCCCCATGTGGCTCACCTCCTGGAAGGAGAAGGGCCTGTCCTGGGGTAATTCAAAAGAGCTGACCGGACTCCAAACATGTATTCAAAACATGGTGGACAAGAAGCTCAAGCTCGTCAACATAGTCCAGGTCATGCTCATCCGCCGGATACTCCCGTGCCAACAACGGGAGTTCACCTTGTGGGAGTTCAATCCGGCGCAACACGGAACTCTGAACAGGCTCTTCGGCACGACTCATGAAGATGCCTGGAGGGTGTTGTTCAAGATTGCCGAGCTCCCTCACCCCATTACTGAGGATCGCGGATTTAGCGCGAAGCGCCAAGCCAGCGCGATAAGTTGTTTTACCTTTCACAGGATACTTATTTTTATATAGATTGACTCTATGCGGGATCTAAACTCCCGTGCCGTTAACAGGACTGGCAGAAGATGTCCGGACAAATCGACCATCCGGCTCCCTTGCCTGAAGGCCCTGCAGACACCCTTCTGGCGAAGATGTTGACTCCGGCCCCTTATAAGGTGCCGGAGAAGACCAAGAAGGCCAAGGGAGCTCAAAAGAGTTCCCGACGCCAGGCGTCGTCGGACTCACCGTCCGATGACTCTACGGCGCACTCTTCCCCCGAAGACGAGGAAGAGGAAGAAGAGGCTCCCCCACCGACTGGGGGAGACAAGAAAAGGAAGGCCGCCCGAACTGGGGAGGCCGGAGGGTCCAAGAAGGGAAGGACTCTCCTTCCGGACAGCTCCACCGCCGCCGATGAAAGTGAAGACGAGTGGTTGCCCAGGGCCAAGCCCTAGGGGAGATCGTAAGTATTCGGATACCAAAGTAACCCATAGGATTCCTTTGTCGCATTGGTTTCCCTAATCGCCGAACATAATTACACAGGCCGCCACGAGCCAATATCGAGGTATCATCGGACGGCTCCCTGGGTTCGTCGGACATGGATAGCGATCCAGTCCCGACTGCCACCTCCCCTCATCCTGCCGACGATGCCGAGGTGTTGTCTCAAGAGGCACCGGATCGAGGGGAGACAGTCCCGGAGGCACCTCAAGGCGACCTTCTAGACTTCGGGAGCAGAGGGGACGGGGCCCCTGAGAGCTCCGAGTTCGGCCCTCAGCCGAACACCGCGCCGGAACCTCCAGCGGTTCCGGGCTCGGGCAGGCTGTCTCCTTCTAAGAGGGGTGAGACGCATGTGCCGGTGACCTCTGTCCATCCAGAGGTGCCGGACAATCTATTGGAAGCGCTTCACAGTGCTTCCATCGAGGAGGAGCACCGCACTATCATGAGTGTGGTGATCCAGAAGGTTCAGTCCGCCAAGAGCAGATTGACTGAAGCCTGTACTAGCCTTCTAACAGGCTTCGAGGTAAGTGTTTTAAAATGTAGTAGAAGTATTACCGCATAGACAGTAGCCCCTAATGCTTTGTTCGGTGTTCGCAAAGAAAAGCCGAACAGAGGATCAAATAAAATCGCAGGAGTCTAATATAAGTATGTCAATATGCATATGCAGGCTTCTCTGCTGGCGTCCGCCGCACTAACTGCGGAGGTCGTTGTACTGAAGCAGGACCTTGACGGGTCCAAGAAAGAGCTCGGCCTTGTCAAGAGGCAGCTCGAGGAGAACGAGGGTAAGTAATACCCCGTCTATAGATATATGTATATATAAGAAAGGACGCGATTGCAGAATGACAGGATCATTGTATGTTTTGCCAGGGGCCACGGCCGAGGTGGCGACCCTGAAGCAAGGGCTAACCAAGGCCGAAGAGACAGCGGCCAAGGAGCGCACCGAGTGGGAGAGGCACGAGGTTCGGGTGGGCGAGGTGCAGCAAGAGCTCCAGGCTCTCGTGACGAAGCACGAGGCATTGGAGCTTGACTTGAAGACACGAGAGTCTGAGCTTGCCGCGGCCCGTGAGACCGCGAAGGGTGCCAAGGCCGAGGCCCAGAAGGCCCTTCAGGAGATCGACGCGATGAAGAACATAGCAGCGGGTAAGGCTTTCTATATGCAAAGCAAGCATGTAAAAGTAAATTATCGATTACTTACCCGGATCCGGAGCTCTTTAGGAGCATTCGCAGATTTGCCCCGCAGTGTGTCCGATGCCGCACAATTTTACCAGGCCGAGGACGGGAGCTTGACGGAGAAGCTGTTCTGGTCTCAGTATGCTGAGGCCGAACATCCGGTGCCAATGAGCGACCAGCTGAAGCAGATGGTCGAGCTACATAAGGCGGCCGATCAGGCCATGAAGGGCTTCATAGTCCGGTTGTGGCCTGGCGACGCCCTTCCGAACAGATTCTTTGGCCTGGTGAGGTGGCTTGTGGATGCCTGCCCACGGCTGGAGATCGTCAAGCGATCCGTCTGCATTGAAGGTACACGCCGGGCTTTCGCCCGTGTAAAAACGCAGTGGGTCAAGCTAGACGCCGTGAAGCTGATCAAGGAGGGGCCGCCGGAGGGAAAGGAGCACCGCCACCCCGAGATGTACTACGAGGGTGTTCTGCCGGGCGCCCGTCTTGTCGCGGATGAATGTTCACAAAATGTAATATTTGAATGAGACTTGCTCGTTTTGTCCTGTATGTATGAAAACTTGTATCGTATTCTCTATGCAACGCTTGTGTGAATTTAAAATATTACCTTCTATTTGGCTGTTTATCCAATCTGAGAGATGGCTAGTCCTCGGCTTCTGCCCCCATGCCACGAGTGCTGGGGTGTTCGGGATAAACCTGAGGACTCTTGTTCCCATGTTTGGGTCTTTCGAGGGAGGTGCTCAGCACAACGAACAAGGCAACCAGACTAATAATGCTTTATCACTCTCACTTAGCCATAGAATTCTATAATTTTAAATTTCGGTGAAGCTCCTGGTATTCGGAAGGCCGAATTCGGGGCGCGATACACGCCTGTAAGCCGGACAGAGCCGGCCCCTCGCCTTAAGCGGCATAAGTCTTTAGGGACTCGAAAAACCTCGCCGAACAGCGACCAGTCTCTCGCCTTATCATGATAGTCAGTTTTAGCTTTCTCTACTGAGGTGCTCAGCCCGGCAGAACCGGGGCATAATCGGAGTAGATCTCCTAGCGCTACCTTAGACGATAGAGCGGAACGTAAGGTACCAAAACATAGGAGCCGGGAAAACCCAACATTTGACCAAAGACATGATTCGTAGCTGATGCATATAATGCTATAAGTTCGGGGTGCCGCACTTGTGAAAGTGTTCGGACTTTTCACACCATATTGTGGGTACGTAAGCCCCTGGTGCATTGGCCGTACCAGAGTGTACGGTTGCAAGGCGTCATTAATGAACACACACACACACACACACACACACACACACACACATATATATATATATATATATATATATATAACAAAAATGCAATAATAGTCGTAATGTCATGCATTGTTTATTAAAAAATTGCATTAAAGCAGAATGATACAGATAGTGCAATAAGTAAAAGAGTAGGACTATGTCCCTTCCAAGGGCGAGCTGAGGAATGATATGAAATCTGTAATCAACCTGGGAATTCCGTTGTATAACGTAGTTGTCTGCCTCCTTGGTTGCTGTATCATGTGTTCGGCAATAGAGCTGCCGGACAGTGTTTCCAGAGATTAAAGTCCTGAAAAAAAGAAAAATAACCAAACGGGAAGCCCCTAGTGCGGTTTAGGCCATGTTTTGGGGTGTGCCGCAGTTGTGCCCCCCTCCCCACCTGTGCCCATGGTATTTTTAATGCGTAATTATGTACGCGCGACACGAATATCGCCGTTGGGCTGGGATTGGGGTGGCCGCCGTATTGCTACGCGAGCTCAGATCGCGCCAGGCGGTCTATTTGCCGATTGCCCCGAGCGCGCTAGAAGGTGTCCGGGCTTTGAAACGCCAAACTGGTAGATTGCCTTGAGGGGCTGCTTTGCGCTTCTGCTGCAAGGGCCGCGGTGTGCTCCTCTGTTCGGAGAGAGCGCTCTGTGTTTCCATTGACTGTAATAACTCCGCGAGGTCCTGGCATCTTGAGCTTGAGGTATGCATAATGTGGTACCACATTGAATCTAGCAAATGCGGTTCGTCCGAGCAGCGCATGATAACCACTGTGGAACGGGACTATATCAAAGATTAACTCTTCGCTTTGGAAGTTATTCGAGGATCCGAAGACCACTTCTAGTGTAATTGAGCCTATGCAGTGGGCCTCTATGCCTGGAATGGCGCCCTTAAAGGTCGTTTTTGTGGGTTTGATCCTTGAGGGGTCTATACGCATTTTGCGCACTGTGTCCTGATAAAGCAGGTTCAGGCTGCTGCCGCCGTCCATAAGGACTCGAGTGAGGTGAAATCCGTCGATGATTGGGTCTAGGACCAGTGCGACGAATCCGCCATGACGGATACTAGTGGGGTGGTCCCTGCGATCGAAGGTGATCAGACAGGAGGACCAAGGGTTGAACTTTGGGGCGACTGGCTCCAGCGCATATACGTCCCTGAGCGCACGCTTCCGCTCCCTCTTGGGGATGTGGGTTGCGTATATCGTGTTCACCGTCCACACTTGCGGGGGAAACCTCTTCTATCCTCCAATGTGCGGCTGCCGGGGTTCTTCCTCGTCATCGCTATGCGGCCCCTTGTCCTTGTTTTCGGCAATTAACTTGCCGGCCTGCTTGAACACCCAACAATCCTTGTTGGTGTGATTGGCTGGCTTGTCTGGGGTGCTGTGTATTTGACACGAGCGATCGAGTATACGGTCCAAGCTGGACGGACCCGGCGTACTTTGTTTGAATGGCTTTTTCCGCTGACCGGGTTTAGAGCCTTTGAATCCGGCATTGACTGTCGTATGCTCAGTACTTTCGTTGTTAATGCGGCGCTTATGCTTGTTGCGACGTGACCTGCTATTGCCGTCCTTGGTATCTGAGGTACCATGGTTCTTTGATATGTTATTACTGCGAGCCAACCAGCTCTCTTCTCCCGCACAAAAGCGGGTCATGAGCGTCGTGAGAGCTGCCATAGATTTCGGCTTTTCCTGACTAAGGTGCCGGGCTAGCCACTCGTCTCGGATGTTGTGCTTGAAAGTCGCTAAGGCCTCTGCATCCGGACAGTCGACGATTTGATTTTTCTTTGTAAGGAACCGAGTCCAGAATTGCCTGGCCGACTCTTCTGGCTGTTGAATTATGTGGCTCAAGTCATCGGCGTCTGGTGGTCGCACATAAGTGCCCTGAAAGTTGTCGTGGAATGCGGCTTCCAGATCTTCCCAACAGCTAATGGAGTCCGCTGGCAAGCTATTAAGCCAATGCCGCGCTGGTCCTTTGAGTTTTAGTGGGAGGTACTTGATGGCATGTAAGTCATCACCGCGGGCCATGTGGATGTGGAGGAGGAAGTCCTCAATCCATACTGCGGGATCTGTTCTGCCGTCGTATGATTCAATGTTTACAGGTTTGAAACCTTCTGGGAATTGATGTTCCATTACTTCTTCTGTGAAGCATAAGGGGTGTGCGGCGCCTCTGTATTGGGCTATATCGCGACGCAGCTCGAATGGGTCCTGCCCGCTGTGTTCGGCCCGGCCGGATTTGCTTTTACTGTATCCGGCGTGACGTTAACCGTCTCACAGAGTGGTGCGCCCTCGTGTTCCGTAGATCGATCTTGAATGCTTTGCTTTGTCCTCCAATATGTCTCGCAAGTCTGGCGTATCCCCCCATGCCTTTTTATTTGGATGGCGTTGGGGTGGAGGCTGAGCTTTTGGCTGGAATGCCTCTCTATCGCGGCCACGAGGTGGCTGATCAGCCGTATCATACGCTTCTTCCTCCAATCGGGGTAGTAACCTGCGCCTTGGGTAACTCTTGGAGGGATGCTCAGGTTTATATTCCTCGGCCGCGAGGACTTCAGTCCATTTGTCAGCTAGCAGATCTTGATCAGCTTGAAGCTGCTGCTACTTTTTCTTCAGGCTATTTGCCGTGGCCATAAGCCTGCGCTTGAAGCACTCTTGTTCGATGGGATCCTCTGGTACGGTGAATTCATCGTCGCCGAGGCTTGCCTCGTCTTCGGAGGGGGGCATGTAATTGTCATCCTCCTCCTCTCCACCAGCCGCTCTCTCGGGAGAGCTGGCTCCTTCATCCTCCTGCTCTAAATCTTGCTGGAGGGGATTGTTATTGTCTTCGGCGCTATCCAGAGTGTTATTATCTCCTGTGCCGGTATCACCACTTTTGCTTTGGTGGGACTTAGAGCGGCGCCGCTGATGTCGGCGCTTGGGTTGCTTCTTGGAGGGGTCATCCTCCGCTATCTCGTCGCCATTGGCTTCATTGGGTGTATCCACCATGTATATGTCATACGACGAGGTGGCTTTCCAGTGCCCTATAGGTGCTGGTTCATGTTCGTCTCCTACATCGTCGTCCATACCGTCGATGTCTTCGGAGTCGAAGTCGAGCATATCGGTTAAATCATCGACAGTGGCTACGAAGTGGGTGGTGGGTGGGCATCAAATTTCTTCGTCGTCCGCATCCCAATCCTGTTGGCCATAATCCGGCCAGGGCTCTCCTGACAAAGAGAGAGACCTCAGTGAATTCAGAATGTTGCCGAAGGGCGAGTGCTGAAAGATATCCGCGGTGGTGAATTCCATGATCGGCGCCCAATCGGATTTGATTGGCAGGGGCGCGGATGGTTCGGGGTCCGGAAGAGAGTCCGGCACCTTGGAGTCACGGGCTACACAAAGGATTATGCTGGTGTTTGGCTCGATCGCCGTCGAGACTGCAGCCCCTGAGGCGGTGTCTAGCCACCCGTCCTCGATTGGCGCAGTTGGCTCCGAGCTAAGGGTCGGAGCTGATGCGGGCGCGGCCTCTGGGGTACCGTGCGGTGGCAGAGCTATGTCATACCCATCGCGACAGTGCGGCGCGCCCGGCTGTGGCTCAAATCCGTCGAAGATCAAGTCCCCACGGATGTTGGCCGTGTAATTCAAACTTCCAAATCTGACCTGATGGCCAGGGCCGTAGCTTTCAATCTGCTCCAGATGGCCAAGCGAATTAGCCCGTAGTGCAAAGCCGCCGAATATGAAGATCTGTCCGGGGAGAAAAGTCTCACCCTGGACCGCATCGCTATTGATGATAGTAGGAGCCATCAAGCCTAACGGCGACGACACAGAGGAACTCTCAATGAAAGCACCAATGTCGGTGTCAAAACCGGCGGATCTCGGGTAGGGGGTCCCGAACTATGCGTCTTGGCCGGATGGTAACAGGAGGTAGGGGACACGATGTTTTACCTAGGTTCGGGCCCTCTTGATGGAGGTAAAACCCTACGTCCTGCTTGATTAATATTGAAGATATGTGTAGTACAAGAGTAGATCTACCACGAGATCAGAGAGGCTAAACCCTAGAAGCTAGCCTATGGTATGATTGTATGTTGTGATTGTTGTCCTACGGACTAAAACCCTTCGGTTTATATAGAAAGTAAATTACCGATGGAAGTGGACGAAAGAGGGGATGCCTTCCGGGGCATCCCCAAGCTTTGAATTTTTGGTGTCCTTGGATTATCTTGGGGGTGCCATGGGCATCCCCAAGCTTAGGCTCTTGCCACTCCTTGTTCCATGATCCATCAAAAGAATTCACCCAAAACTTGAAAACTTCACAACACAAAACTCAAAATAGAAAACTCATGAGCTCCGTTAACGAAAGAAAACAAAAGACCACTTCAAGGTACTTTAATGAACACATTCTTTATTTATATTGGTGTTAAACCTACTGTATTCCAACTTCTCTATGGATTATAAACTATTTTATTAGCCATAGATTCATCAAAATAAGTAAACAACACACGAAAAACAGAATCTGTCAAAAACAGAACAGTCTGTAGTAATCTGTAGCTAGCGCAATATATGGAACCCCAAAAATTCTAAAATCAACTTCAGTACGTGAGGAATTTATCTATTAATCATATTCAAAAAGAATTAACTAAATAGAACTCTTCAAATAAAAATTACAGCAGTTCTCGTGAGCGCTAAAGTTTCTGTTTTTTACAGCAAGTTCAACAAGACTTTCCCCAAGTCTTCCCAACGGTTCTACTTGGCACAAACACTAATTAAACACAAAAAACACAACCAAAACAGAGGCTAAATAATTTATTTATTACTAAACAGGAGCAAAAAGCAAGGAATAAAAATAAAATTGGGTTGCCTCCCAACAAGCGCTATCGTTTAACGCCCCTAGCTAGGCATAACAAGCAATGATAGATCTAGGTATTGCCATCTTTGGTAGGCAATCCATAAGTGGCTCTCATGATAGTTTCATATGGTAATTTTATTTTCTTTCTTGGAAAGTGTTCCATGCCCTTTTTAATGGAAATTGAAATCTAATATTCCCTTTCTTCATATCAATAATCGCACCAACCGTTCTAAGGAAAGGTCTACCAAGAATAATAGGGCAAGAAGGATTGCAATCTATATCAAGAACAATGAAATCTACGGGAACACAATTCCTATTTGCAACAATAAGAACATCATTAAATCTTCCCATAGGTTTCTTAATAGTGGAATCCGCAAGATGCAAGTTTAGAGAGCAATCATCAAAATTACGGAAATCTAGTAAATCACACAGAGTCTTGGGAATAGTAGAGACACTAGCACTCAAATCACACAAAGCATAAAATTCATGATCTTTAATTTTAATTTTAATAGTTGGTTCCCACTCATCATAGAGTTTTCTAGGGATAGAAACTTTCAACTCAAGTTTTTCTTCATAAGATTGCATCAAGGCATCAACAATATGTTCAGTGAAGGCTTTATTTCGACTATAAGCATGTGGAGAATTTAGCATGGATTGCGACAAGGAAATACAATCAATCAAAGAGCAATTTTCGTAATTAGATTCCTTGAAATCCAATATAGTGGGTTTAGCAACATCTAGAGTTTTATTTCTTTCAATCCCACTTTCATCAATTTCATCATTAAGATCTAAACACTCCGAATTTTTAGAACGCCTTCTAGGTAAAGGAAGATCATATTCAGTTTCATCAAGATTCATATTGCAAAATAAAGATTTAATTGGAGACACATCAATAACTTTTAGATCTTCATCTTGATTTTCATAGGAATTGGAAGAACACGCTTTAATAAAGGCATCTTTGGAAGCACGCATCCTAGCGGTTCTTTCCTTACACTCATCAATTGAAATTCTCATGGCTTTTAGAGACTCATTAATATCATGCTTAGGTGGAATAGATCTAAGTTTCAAAGCATCAACATCAAGAGCAATTCTATCAATGTTCCTAGCCAAATCATCAATCTTAAGCAATTTTTCTTCAATCATAGCATTAAAATTCTTTTGCGAAGAAATAAATTCTTTAATATTAGATTCAAAATCAGAGGGCATCTTATTATAATTTCCGTAAGAGTTGTTGTAGGAATTCCCATAATTATTAGAAGGATTACTAGGATATGGCCTAGGATTAAAATTCCCTCTATAAGCGTTGTTACCAAAATTATTCCTACCAACAAAATTCACATCCATAGATTCATTATTATTCTCAATCAAAGTAGACAAAGGCATATCATTAGGATCAGAAGAAACACTCTTAGTAGCAAATAATTTCATAAGTTTATCCATCTTTCCACTCAACACATTAATTTCTTCTATCACATGCACTTTTTTATTAGAAGTTCTTTCAGTATGCCATTGAGAATAATTAACCATAATATTATCTAGGAGTTTAGTAGCATCTCCTAAAGTGATTTCCATAAAAGTGCCTCCCGCGGCCGAATCTAAAAGATTTCTAGAAGCAAAATTCAATCCGGCATAAAATTTTTGTATAATCATCCACAAATTCAAACCATGAGTAGGGCGATTACGTATCATTAATTTCATTCTCTCCCAAGCTTGTGCAACATGTTCATGATCAAGTTGTTTAAACTTCATTATATCGTTTCTAAGAGAGATGATCTTAGCGGGAGGAAAATACTTAGAGATAAAAGCATATTTGCATTTGTTCCATGAATCAATACTATTCTTAGGCAAAGACGAAAACCAAGCTTTAGCACGATCTCTAAGCGAAAAAGGAAATAGCTTCAATTTAACGACATCATTATTGACATCTTTTTTCTTTTGCATATCACATAAATCAACAAAGCTATTCAGATGAGTAGCGGCATCTTCACTAGGAAGGCCGGTGAATTGAACTTTCATAACAAGATTCAACAAAGCAGTATTAATTTCACAAGATTCAGCATCGGTAAGAAGAGCAATCAGAGTGCTAAGGAAATCATTATTATTGGTATTGGTGAAGTCACACAATTTGGTAGTATCTTGAGCCATCGCGATAAACAAGCAATCTAACACACAGGCAAACAAAAAGCAAGCGGACAAAAGAGGCAAACAAAGAGGGAGGATAGAGAGAGAGAGGGTGAATAAAACGGCAAGGGTGAATTGGGGGGAGAGGAAAACGAGAGGAAAATGGCAAATAATGTAATGCGAGAGATAGGGATTGTGATGGGTACTTGGTATATTGACTTTTTGCGTAGACTCCCTAGCAACGGCGCCAGAAATCCTTCTTGCTACGTCTTGAGCTTGCGTTGGTTTTCCCCGAAGAGGAAGGGATGATGCAACAGAGTAGCATAAGTATTTCCCTCAGTTTTTGAGAACCAAGGTATCAATCCAGTAGGAGCCCACGCTCAAGTCCCTCGTACCCGCACAAAGCGATAGCTACTCGCAACCAACACGATTAGGGGTTGTCAAGCCCTTCACGGTCACTTACGAGAGTGAGACTTGATAGATGGAATATTTTTGGTATTTTTGATATAAAGATGCAAAATAAAAAGTAAAAGCAAAGTAAATAGCAAAACAATATAAAAGTGATGGAGATTGATATGATGAGAATAGACCCGGGGGCCATAGGTTTCACTAGTGGCTTCTCTCAAGAACATAAGTATTCTACGGTGGGTGAACAAATTACTGTTGAGCAATTGATAGAATTGAGCATAATTATGAGAATATCTAGGCATGATCATGTATATAGGCATCACGTCCGTGACAAGTAGATCGAAACGATTCTGCATCTACTACTATTACTCCACTCATCGACCGCTATCTAGCATGCATCTAGAGTATTAAGTTAAAAATAGAGTAACGCCTTAAGCAAGATGACATGATGTAGAGAGATAAATTGATGCAATATGAAATAAACCCATCTTGTTATCCTCGATGGCAACGATACAATATGTGCCTTGCTGCCCCTTCTGTCACTGGGTAAGGACACCGCAAGATCGAACCCAAAGCTAAGCACTTGTCCCATGGCAAGAACTACCAATCTAGTTGGCCAAACCAAACGGATAATTCGAAGAGACTTGCAAAGATAACCAATCATACATAAAAGAATTCAGAGAAGATTCAAATATTATTCATAGATAGACTTGATCATAAACCCACAATTCATCGGTCTCAACAAACACACCGCAAAAAGAAGATTACATCGAATAGATCTCCACAAGAGAGCGGGAGAACTTTGTATTGAGATCCAAAAAGAGAGAAGAAGCCATCTAGCTACTAACTATGGACCCAAAGGTCTGAGGTAAACTACTCACACTTCATCGGAGAGGCTATGATGATGTAGAAGCCCTCCGTGATGACGGCCCTCTTCCGGCGGAGCTCCGGAACAGCCCCAAGATGGGATCTCGTGGATACAGAAAGTTGCGGCGGTGGAATTAGGTTTTTGGCTCCTGTTCTGATTGTTTGGGGTACGTGTGTATATACAGGAGGAAGGAGTACGTAGGTGGAGCACCAAGGGGTCCACGAGGCTGGGGGCACCCCCACCCTCGTGACCACCTCTTTGATCCCTTGCAGCAGGGTCCAAGTCTCCTGGATCACGTTCGGTGAGAAAATCACGTTTCCAAAGATTTTATTTCGTTTGGACTTCGTTTGATATTCTGTTTATCTGAAACACTAAAATAGGCAAAAAAACAGCAATTCTGGGCCAGGCCTCCGGTTAATAGGTTAGTCCCAAAAATAATATAAAAGTGGAAAATAAAGCCCAATATAGTCCAAAACAGTAGATAATATAGCATGGAGAAATCAAAAATTATAGATACGTTGGAGACGTACCAGTTCCCCGCCA
Source organism: Triticum dicoccoides (assembly GCF_002162155.2). Classification (NCBI taxonomy): domain Eukaryota; kingdom Viridiplantae; phylum Streptophyta; class Magnoliopsida; order Poales; family Poaceae; genus Triticum; species Triticum dicoccoides. Next base: position 492,445,222 of record NC_041380.1, read on the forward strand.
ACGTGGTGGTCTACGACGAGCCGCTCCCTCGTGCGGAGAGCGGCGGAAGCACCGTCACGGAGGTAGTTGTCATCGGTCACAACAAGCACTCCGACGGAGGTGCTCGCGACCCGCTTGATGCGGCACTACAAGACCTGACCGCGCCCATTCCCGAAGACACCGGCACCGAGACACTGGAGGTGCGCCGCCTTCAGCTTGTCGAAGGCACCAAGAAGCTGGCCAGCATGAGACGCCTGTCAGAGGCCTATCAACGCGAGATGGACCGCGCTGTGGGCGGCACGCCGGCGCCCGCCGGGCCTAGCCGCCTTGCCGTAGTCCAGCAGCGTGACGTGGCCATCGCCAACCTATTCGGGGCAGATCGCCCGTCTACGCCACGCCGGCGGAAAACATCCGAGCTGCCCAAGCGGCAGCAGACGAGCTGGACAAGTTCGAGGGTGAGGAGCGTCGCCTGATGGCGGAGCGCGTTCAGCGGCTCCTCGACACGGCTGCCGAGCAGAACGAGGCCGGCTGCTGCACTGATGCGCTGCATCGGCAGAATGACGACCTGCATCCCCGCTGAGACCAAGGCGCGACATCTCGGACACCGACTGGTGGCGTCCGTGGAAGAAAAGACAAGGAGCTGGCTGCTAGCCGCAGTCGGACTCGTATCACCATAGAGCGCGACCAAGACGGCCGCCAAAGAGCAGTGGAACGACGGGACGACTGTCCGCCTTCTCCCCTTCGCAGGGAAAGGCGAGTCTCCCTGTAACGCCCCGAGACCGATGTGCCAGGTGTCTTCCAATTATTCGCTGTTGTTGCCTTGTCATTTGCTTGCGTGTCATGCATTTCATACCATGTCATCACGTGCATCGCATTTTCATACATGTTCGTCTCTCGCATCCGAGCATTTTCCCCGTTGTCCATTTTGCAATCCGGCGCTCCTATGTCCTCCGGTGTCCCCTTTTACCTCTTTTCGTGTGTGGGTGTTAAACGTTCTCGGATTGGACCGAGACTTGCCAAGCAGCCTTGGTTTACCACCGGTAGACCGCCTGTCAAGTTTCGTGCCATTTGGACTTCGTTTGATACTCCAATGGTTAACCAAGGAACCGTAAAGGCCTCGTGTGTGTTGCAGCCCAACACCCCTCCAAAGTGGCCCAAAACCCACCTAAACCCCCTCCATCATCTCGGTCGTTCGATCACGATCGTGTGGCCGAAAACCGCACCTCATTTGGACTCTCCTAGATCCCTCTACCTATAAATATGCCCTCCCCGTCCATTTTCGCGGACGAAACCCTAGATCCATCGTCCTCGCGCCGCCGGACATGTCCGCCAGGCGGCCGGACACGTCCGCCACCTCCCGCGCCCTATCCGCAGCTGCTACCTGTCCTCCGCCGCCGTCTCCACCGCGCCGGCCCGCGCAGCACATTGCGGGCCTGCCCGGGCCAAAACCGCCCCGCCGCCTCCGCCCGTTGTGCCCGCTCGCCGGAGCACCGCGCGCCACCCTATTCATCGTCGCACACGCTGGCGCCACCCGCGCCCCGAGCCGGCCCCGCCGCCGCAGCGCTCGCCGGCGCCGTCCGCGCCCGCGCGCGCCTCCCCGCCGCCCATCGCCGCCCCGGCGAACTCTCCTCTGCGGCCCTGAGCTCCGGCCGCCGCCCTCCCCCCTCTACTCCGGCGAACCACGAACTCCGGCGAGATCCAGATCCAGATCCGCTTTCGAGGTTGACCCCGAGATATTTCTAAGTCCCAGTATTTTTTGCATAGTTCATCGCATCATAACTTTGCACCCGTGGCTCCGTTTTGGGCGTGTAGCATATCAAATTGTTCATCTCGACGAGTACTTCATTTCATTCCATTGCACCATGTTCATTTGAGCTCATCTTGATGCCCTAAATGCTGTTGCAAAAGTGCTATGCAATATTAGTTTCAGACTCTTATCAGTATTTGGACATTTGTCATTTTTGCCATGATTAATGTGTGCCTCCGATGAATTTGAGCCCTACATGTGTTTTGAAGTATTCCATGCCATCTTTACACGGGTGTATGCCATGTATTTTTGGGATCTTTGTGGTGACTAGCACAAGCATGCAAAGTAGCTCTCGTAATGTTGCTGATTTCAGGGACTTAGAATTTCACTAAGTCCTTTTCCTGCTATTATTTTTATGCCATGTATTCATGTTGCTACAGAGTGATCCATGCCTCTTTTGAGAATGATCAGTAAGGATGTTTTGTAGATATTGTTGTGCTCTTTCCATCCATGTATTTGTTTGCAATTATGGAGTGCCCTAGCTTGACTCAATCGAGCTCTACTTTTGTTATAAAATGTTCCTGGTAGAATGTTTACATGTTAAGCATTTTTGCCGAGGTTGTTGTAGTTGATCCATGCATGCTATGATGTTGCTCTTGCCATGTTTAGCTTCTATGCCATGTCTACTTGCTGGGTGTATGCTTAGTTTATCTTGAAATGCCTTGTGGTGAGTGCATCGAGCTCGTAAACATGCCTACTTAATATCTATTTTGCCATGTTCCAGTTTTCTGCTAAGTCTGAATCTGTTAACGAAAGTTGCGATGTTCACATGGTTGCCATTGTATTTTTTGATCCCTTTTGGCTTATAGTCAGTAAGGGACTTTTGTTGTATGATTTGAGTAGCTTCATGCCATGCCTTGCTTTGCCATGATATGTTCCTGTATCATGTTGTCATCTTGTTCTAAACATTGCTTCCTGATGTTAAATTCCTGCCATGTTGTTAATTTCACTAAGTCTGTAACCTGTTATCTTTTGCACTTTTGCCATGCTTGTTTGAACCTGCTATTGTGTGAATTAGCCGTAGCTCAGTGTTCATCTTTTGTCAAGAATCTTGAGTGGATCCCTGCCATGTGCTTTGTTGTTATGTTAGAGTGCATAGCTTGTTGTTCTTGATGCATTTAGATGTCCTCGTGCTGTTAATCGCAGTTCGTGCCATATTTGTTTTGCTTGCCATTTGCAAACCATGCATCCGATTCCGGTGATCTTTATATCAATTTCGACCGAAATCAACTCATCTTTCTAGAGGCACTCTTGGTTTTCCAAGTTGAGGCCTGATTCAATCTTTCCTTTCCGAAACATGCATATGCATTGCATACCACGTCTCACATATCATGCCATGTTTTGCATCATGTTGCTTGCGCATTGCACCATGGTTGATTATGTCTCCCTTTGCTTGTGTTCTTGCTTTGGGTAGAGCCGGGAGACGAGTTCATGTTCGAGGACCCGTTGAGTACGTTTTCGAGGATCAAGCTTTCGTCTTCTCGGAGAACTTTGCAGGCAAGATGACCATACCCTCGAAATCACTTCTATCTTTGCTTGCTAGATGCTCGCTTTTTTGCTATGCCTATGCTACAATACCTACCACATGCTTTATCATGCCTCCCATATTGCCATGTCAAACCTCTAACCCACCTTGTCCTAGCAAACCGTTGTTTGGCTATGTTACCGCTTTGCTCAGCCCCTCTTATAGCGTTGCTAGTTGCAGGTGAAGATTGGAGCTTGTTCCTTGTTGGAACATGATTATTGTTGGGATATCACAATATATCTTATTTACTTAATGCACCCATATACTTGGTAAAGGGTGGAAGGCTCGGCCTTATGCCTGGTGTTTTGTTCCACTCTTTCTCCCCTAGTTTTCCGTCATACTAGTGTTATGTTCCTTGATTTTGCGTTCCTTACACGGTTGGGTTATAATGGGAACCCCTTGACAGTTCGCCTTGAATAAAACTCCTCCAGCAAGGCCCGACCTTGGTTTTACCATTTGCCACCTAGCCTTTTTTCCCTTGGGTCGGCCAGCCCAAGGGTCATCTTTATTTAAACCCCCGGGCCAGTGCTTCTCTAAGTGTTGGTCCAACCCAGAGCACCGTGTGGGGCCGTCCCTTGGCAACTTGGGTTACGTTGGCTCCCATATGCTTAGCTTATCCGGTGTGCCCTGAGAACGAGATATGTGCAGCTCCTATCAGGATTTGTCGGCACAGCGGGTGGTCTTGCTGGTTTAGTTTTACCATTGTCGAGATGTGTCGTGGAATTGTCACGGCAGATGTCCTTTTGCAAGGACTTAGTCGTGGAGCCATCGCAACTAGGAAGCTTAAAGGGGTTAATCGGGACAAGGACACGCGAGGTTTATACTAGTTCAGCCCCTTATGGTGAAGGAAGGCCTACGTCTAGTTGGGTTGGAATTGCTTGAGGTTTCGATGACCAGGGAGCGAGATACGCTATGCCTGGTTCTTGATTAGTTGTTTCTCGCCCTAAGCCGCTGGCGCGTCGTCCCCTCATATAGACGGGTTGACGCCCTGCGGCCTACAGAGTCCCGGCCGGCTCATAAACAGTCTCCGGCTCGGCGACTAGTTACTTCTACCTTACAGTACAAGTTATACCATCATGGCGGTTTATCTTTACGGGCCTCAGAGTCGCCTGTGGGCCTTTAAGCCTTTTAGTGAACCGCCATCTTCATGCCTTGGTCTTGGGCTTCTGATGAACCTCTATTTGCGTAACCCGGCCTCTCCTGGATGGCTTACACAAATAGTCATATCCCCAACATTAGGCCCCAGATTGATTTGAACCGGTTCATGTCAATCTTTGAAAACCTTATGAACTGGCCTTTAGTCTTCTGTCTTGCGTGAAAATTGTAACCCACCGTGACGTCATCCTCTGGCTCCGAGTTAAATCATCGTGACATCATCTTCAATAAAACTTATATTTTAATTCATCATATCTTTAACGGATCTTTGCCTTTACTGACCCTCCCGAAAATCGAGGCGTCGGGGCCGCTGGATAATGATGTCTTGGTCTCCTTGTTTCTCACGCCGTCTCAGTCGGTCCTCCTTATAAATAGGTGTGACCTAGGTCTTTTTCATTTCCTACGATCGTCTTCTTCCTCGCACTCCCTCTTCTGCCGCTCGAGCTCCGCCGCCGCCACCGTCGGAAACCTCGTCTTCACTGACTCAGGCCGCTGCATCACCCTGTTTTTTGACCAGAGAACAACGGCAACCCTCCGCAGTTCTTCCACATCGGTGAGTTCTCTTTCCCCCCTTTCTCAGATCTACATTAGTACTGTCTTGAGTTCGTCGACATTCATCATCGCCGACGCAACCTCCATTAGTTCTTACCTCTAATACCTTTTTCAGATCGTAAAAGCCACATAGAACTGCTGCGGAGGATGTTGTGTGATTATTCTGTATGAAAACAGATCTCATTTCCTTGTTTTGGAAGCCCTCCTTGAGTATATGAACTTCCCTGTACTATTTTAGGTCTAGAAATTTTTCCTTTCCAGAGCATCGTTTGATTCAAAATAATAATTGCAATTTGTGAAACCTGTTTGCTCCACACTTAGCCAAAAACTGTGTCTGTTGACTCTGTTTCAGCCATAGTAGTCCGTGTAACCGGTTTAAGATAATACCGGCTGTCAGCACCGCTTGCCTCTGGCGACTTAAGAAAACCTTAATCATCTTTAATACCTGCATCTGTTAAACATTATCACATAGTTACCTGTATGTCATTAGGCCCCTTCTTAAGCCGCCATCTTAAATAACCCAATAATGTTTATTCTCTGGGTTATAATAAACCGGAAAATTTCCTTTATCGTGTTGTAGGCTTAAATTTACCCAATGGCACCCAAAGCTGTTAAACCTCCGGTTACCTGCAACTGGGTCCCATCCATTGTTACAGAGAGCAAACTGTCCGAGTTTGTAAAGTCTGGCCATCTTCCCAAGAAGGATGTCATGTCTTATCGTGCTCCTGACCCGTCTGAAGAGAAACCTCAACCCAAGGAAGGGGAGGTGATCATTTTTACCGATCACATGAGCCGGGGATTTGCTCCTCCCGGTTCAAAATTCTTTAGAGACGTTTTGCACTTCTTTCACTTAAGACCTCAAGACATCGGGCCCAATTCCGTGTCAAATATCTGCAACTTCCAAGTTTTCTGTGAGGTCTACCTTGGAGAAGAACCGAACCTACTTTTTTTTAGGGAATTGTTCTATTTGAACCGGCAGAATGAGCGGGCCAACGGGCCCAGTCTGGAGCTTGGTGGCATATCGATTCAAAGGCGGAGAGACTGCCTGTTCCCTTATGTTGAATTGCCGAGTCATCCAAAGGACTGGAACCAGGCATGGTTCTACTGCCAAGATACTTCTCCGGCTGGTGAAAGCCCGCTGCCCGGCTTCCGTGCATTGCGCCTTGAACCTACTCACCCGCTGCCGGAAAAGTTGACTGTTATTGAACGTCTGCCACTCACCCCCAAGATCAAGAAGATTAAAGCTCTTTTAGGGAATGGCTTAGATGGCATTGACCTGGTCCGAGTCTGGGTTTCTTGGAGAATAATTCCGTTAAGCCGCCGCCCCGGCTTAATGTGTAATTATTCAGGCGAGAAAGATGACCCTCAGCGTCATAGTCCTGACGACTTACCAGATGACGTAGTGGAAGCTACAACTCAGTCTTTGTTGAAAGAGGGCACAGTGAATAGTAACGCTTTCGGCTTACTACCTTTTTGCAAGAAGAACCTGGCCCCTGCAGTAAGTTTCCAGCCATCGGGTTATTTTTTATCATGTTATACTGTATTCTTACGCATAACCCTTTATAACCTTTTACAGGCAAATGATAACTTCTGGAAAATCCAATATGATCATGAAGCGGCCAAGAAAGCCAGGGAGGCCTAGAGAGCCGAAAGGAAAACCGCCAAGCCCACCACTTCAAGGAAAAGGAAGCCAAGCGCTTCTGAGCTGTTTCAGCTTGATGATTCTGATGATAATGAGGAAGAGGTAACTTTTTAATTTCCCTTTCTCGTTTATCACTACCTTACTGATATTAACCTTCTTTCAGGAAGACACGGGCAACAGCCAACCTGTCGAGGAAGAGGTAACTATAATCTCCTCCGACTCCGAGCTTCGGCCGCGTCAGAAAATTCAAAGAGTAACCCGGAAAGTAAGATTTTCACACCCTTTGGCTTACCAAGATCCTGACTTTCTTTTGAAGCAACAGCAATTTGAAAACCGGAGGCAAACCCGAACCAGCAAGGATGCAGAGCTATCCTCCGGCTTGCCTGACACAACCTGGAAGCGTCGGACTGAGGTTATCTCCAACTTATACCCTTTTTTACCTTTGGCGGGTCTAATCTGTCAACCTCTCAATTCCTCTGACTCCAATTACCAGGATACCTCTCCTTCATCCGGCGAGTCCATGCAATCAAACATGTCGGCTTTTAAGACTGCCCCTGGGTAATATCAATTTATTCACCTTATGTTTTTCTTTCTTCATGTTTCTTTACTTATTTCTCTGCTTTGCCCACAGCGTGCAGGTTAAGCCCAGGAAGAAAACCAAGAAGGATAAACCGGCCCAAACCCCTGTGGTGACTGAACCAGAACAGGGTATAGCCGCTCCCGACTCTTCCACACATCAACCGCCGCCTGAGCCGGCTCAAGACATTGCAGCACCAACTTCTGACCCGCCTGCTGAAGATATTCTTAATGGTTCTGTTAACCCGGAGGCACCTAGCCCAGTCAAAACGGCTGACCCAGAAGTGGAATTTCTCAAGGCTCAATTCGTTGAGCCGGCCAGACCCACCGTCCTTGCCAAATGCTCGGCTAAAGAGGAGTTGCTAGAAAGCCGTAAGGCCAAGATGGATATCACCGACTATACTCATTTGAGTATTGGAGAGATCGTCTCGGGCTATATCAACCAGGTGCAAAACAGCCGTGACTTGGAAATTGACATGGTGAAGAAAATACAGCAAAAATCTGAGGTATAACTTATGCTTCCTTACTTTCAATCATACTTACTGTACCAGCCCCCAAGTCTATTGCTTATGAATAAATATGTTGTAGACTTAGAACAATTGTTAGAGCTGCTTGCCCGGCTTAAAGAGAAATATTTAAACCGGATGCAACACAATACCTTTAACTTGCGATACACATTAGCCCCCAAGTGCCAAGTATCTTTGCTTGCAAAGTATTTGGGACTTAATATCCAGGACCGGCTTAATAATTTAGGAAGCTTCAGTATACATTAGCCCCCAAGTGTCAAGTATCTTTGCTTGCAAAGTGCTTGGGACTTAATATTATTTACCGTAATCTTGACGACTATCCGGTGCAATGCAGCCACCATAAGTCAATTTGAATCGGAGATTGCTGACCTGAAGAACCGCCTGGCAGCCCAGGAGATTGAAATTCAAAAGGCTAACTCCAAATTTGAATTCAGCGTCTCTGAATGAGAGAAGCTGAAGAAAAATTTTGAGTCGGAGAAGAAAATTTGGACTGACGAAAAGGCCGGACTGGTGACCCGGGCCGAGACAGCAGAGGCGTTGCTGGCAAATGCAATAGCCGAACTGACCGACTTACAACGCCAGATATCTCGGATGGTCTCAGCGATATTTGGTAAGTTATCTTAAGCAAGCATTAAATATTGTAAACATTCCTTCAATTGTTACCTGAGGTTTACCTTATACTTACCAATACAGGCCTCAGGAGCACAAACCTCAAGCAGAATATGCTGATCAAATTGAAGGCGGTGTATACTCTAGTAGAGCAACTGTACATCAGGTCACAACGTGCCTTGGCTGTTGTAGCCTTATCAAATGATGTGCCCCACCTCTTGCAATATGTGTTACAACGGCTTGCTGTACTTCCTCAGCGGATTCAAGAGTTGAGACGGGCCCAAGCAAGAGCCAGAGCAATAGCCGCTTTGAGTCGGGCCAAAGCCTGGTTACCAGCGCTAGACCCGGCCGACATCGCTCTTGGGTATCCAAGTTTAAAGGAGGATGGCACTCCATTTGATGAAAAGGATTTCACCACCTGCGTGAGGGATATACGCCCTGTGGCCACTCAAATTGGAAACGACACTGACCTCACCAAGTATCAGCTGGGTTATGACAAGGAGAATCGGAGAATCCCCACGCCGCATTATGATGATGTCAGCTTGATCCCTCCAATCCGTAAGCACACCTTTGGCCCTGAAGTCGACCCAACCGGTTTAATAGATGATGAAGCTGAGTTTGAGGCCTTGAGTGGCATTGACTGGGCCTCATCATCCTTCCAGGACAAAGCAGCCAGCGGAGAGGCGGAGAAGGATAACCCGGAGGCTTCAAGTCAACCCCAAGAGTAGATTGCCAGGCGCCACCTGCTTATGTCATCGTAGAAAAACAACGCCGCATCATTCAGACTCGGGGAGTCTTGTAATAGAGTAGAAAATACTTTGAGTTTTGCTATGCCTTTGCGCATGCTTATGGCCCTTAATACTTGCATAAGCCGCCGTCACTATGCACTTTGTAGTTTATATGAATCTGTTATGTCCTTTGCAGAAATGTCTTGCACTGCCCTGTGATGCTTACGGCTGCTTTTCCGGCTTATATAAGCCAACCCCTGAGGGTAAGTTTAACTCCTGAAAATTGGCACATAAAAGTTCACCTGGTACTTAACAACCTGATGTAACCAATTTTAATCCTGGAGGATTGCAATGTACTCCATTGTATTTTCAAGAGGGTTGCAAGATATCCAATCTTGATACTTGTAAAATATGATGAAAAAAAGGGTTTCATATTCGAATACGATCAGTGAACCATTCCAAAGGGGTTGAGCTAAGATTCGGATATGATCTGTTAGCCCCCAGTGGCTGTGGCAATGCCGATGAAGTGGGTATCGACATCTATGTTCTCTTTGGTTCGAATACGACCTATGTTTGAACAGGAAGCCCCCAAGTGACCATAAGAGTTGTTTAATGACGCTGATTCGAATACGATCCATGTCAGACCCAAAGGGGTTAAGCTATGATTAAAATATGATCAAGAAGCCCCCAAGTGGGGTTGGCAGTATGCCGATCAAGTGGGTATCGACATCTATGTTCTCTTTGGTTCGAATACGACCTATGTTTGAACAGGAAGCCCCCAAATGATCACGGCTAGATTCAGATATGATCATAAGCCGGACCAAAGGAAAGCCGGATTCAGATATGATCCGCTTCTCCTTAGTTATCTCCACCTCCTGACAAAGAAAACACTTAAACCTTTTTTGGGAGTGGAAAAAAGGACAGAGGTCCTGCTTTATTGCTTTATGTAATATACATAGTATAAATATATACACATTAGAGCCAATGGCTCAAGTATAATAAGGCCGAAGATCAGCGATATTCCACGGCCGACGGGTCTCCTCCTCCGACTTACGTGAGTCTTTGTGCTCCCGAACGTCGATAAGGTAGTATGATCCGTTGTTCAGATTCTTGCTGACCACAAAGGGTCCTTCCCAAGGAGGGGATAGCTTGTGCATGTCAGATTGATCCTGGATGAGTCGGAGCACTAAGTCGCCTTCCTAAAAGGTTCTGGACCTAACCCGGCGGCTGTGGTAGCAGCGCAGGTCTTGCTGGTAAATCACCGAGCGGGCTATTGCCAAGTCTCGCTCTTCATCCAACAGGTCAAGTGCGTCTTGCCGAGCTTTTTCGTTGTCTTCCTCAACATAAGCCGCCACACGGGGTGAGTCATGACGAATGTCACTTGGCAGGACCGCCTCTGCTCCATACACCATAAAGAAATGCGTGTAACCCGTAGATCTATTAGGTGTAGTATTAATGCTCCAAAGTACAGAAGGTAACTCCTCCACCCAACAACCCATCGTCCGCTGCAAGGGGACCAAGAGCCGGGGCTTGATACCCCTCAAGATTTCTTGATTAGCTCATTCTGCTTGACAATTGGATTGAGGGTGAGCCACAGCTGAAACGTCAAGCCGGATATGCTCTCGTTGACAGAACTCTTCCATAGCTCCTTTGGAGAGGTTAGTGCCATTATCAGTTATGATGCTGTGTGGAAAACCAAAGCGAAAAATCACCTTTTTCATAAACTGGACCGCGGTGGCTGCATCACACTTACTGACTGGCTCCGCCTCCACCCACTTTGTGAACTTGTCAACCGCCACCAAGAGGTGCGTCTTTTTATCCTTAGACCTTTTGAAAGGCCCGACCATATCAAGCCCCCAGACTGCAAACGGCCAAGTAATTGGAATCATCCTCAATTCTTGAGCTGGCACATGGGCTCATCGTGAGAATTTTTGACATCTGTCACATTTACTGACCAGGTCTTTTGCATCAGCATGAGCCGTCAGCCAATAAAACCCATGACGAAAAGCTTTGGCCACAAGAGATTTTGAGCCGGCGTGATGACCACAATCGCCTTCATGAATCTCACGAAGGATCTCCTGACCCTCTGTAGGTGACACACAACGTTGAAACGCTCCAGTGATGCTGCAATGATGTAACTCGCCATTGATAATTGTCATGGACTTGGACCGCCGGGCGATTTGTGTTGCCAAGGTCTCATCTTCAGGCAACTCTCCCCGGGTCATGTAAGCCAAATAAGCACTGTCCAATCCGGGATAACGTGGAGAGCCACCACCAGCTGTGCCTCCGGGTCTGGTATTGCCAGATCTTCCTCTGTAGGTAACTTAACAGAAGGATTATTCAAAACATCAAGAAAGGTGTTAGGCGGCACCGGCTTACGCTGAGATCCCAGCCGGCTTAAGGCATCAGCCGCCTCATTCTTCCTTCGATCAATGTGTTCCACCACATAACCCTTGAAATGTCCAGCCACAGCATCGACTTCACGATGGTAAGCCGCCATAAGGGGATCTTTAGAGTCCCACTTGCCTGACACCTGTTGAGCCAAAAGGTCTGAGTCTCCCAAGCATCTTACCCGGCTCAAGTTCATCTCTTTGGCCATCCAGAGACCATGGAGTAGGGCCTCGTACTCAGCTGCATTGTTAGTACAAGGAAACATAAGCCGGAGCACATAACAAAATTTGTCACCTCGAGGGGAAGTTAACACGACTCCAGCCCCCGAGCCTTCCAACTGTCTGGACCCATCAAAGTGAATAGTCCAATAAGTGTTATCGGGCTTCTCCTCAGGTGCCTGTAGCTCTGTCCAGTCGTTGATGAAATCCACCAAAGCTTGAGACTTAATGGCAGTGCGTGGTACGTCCTTCAGACCATGAGGCCCGAGCTCGATGGCCCACTTGGTGACTCGTCCTGTAGCCTCTTTGTTCCGAATAATGTCTCCCAAGGGGGCAGAACTTACCACAGTGATAGGGTGACCTTGGAAGTATTGCTTCAGCTTCCGGCTTGCCATGAACACCCCGTAAACAAGTTTCTGCCAATGAGGATATCTTTGTTTTGACTCGATGAGTACCTCACTGACATAATAAACCGGCCGTTGAACCGGATGTTCCTTACCAGCCTCCTTGCGCTCTACCACAATTGCCACACTGACGGCTCATGAATTAGCAGCCACATATAACAGCAAAGGCTCTTTGTCAATGGGAGCTGCAAGAACTGGCGGCTCAGATAACTGCCTCTTCAAATCCTCAAAAGCAGCATTAGCAGCATTACGCCAGACAAAGGTGTCTGCCTTCTTCATCAGTTGGTACAGCAGTAGGGCCTTCTCACCTAACCGGCTTATGAACCGGCTTAAAGCGGCAACACGACCCGCTAGTCGCTGAACATCATTGATACATGCCGGTTTAGCCAAAGAATTGATTGCCTTAATCTTCTCTGGCTTAGCCTCGATGCCCCTGTTTGAGACCAAGAATCCCAAAAGCTTGCCTGCAGGCACACCAAATACACACTTCTCCGGGTTAAGCATCATTTTGTAAACCCGGAGATTGTCAAAGGTTTCTCTGAGATCAGATATCAAGGTTTCCGCCCCTCTGGATTTCACCACTATGTCATCCACATAAGCATGAACATTGCGCCCAATCTGATTGTGGAGACAATTCTGTAGACACCGTTGATAAGTCGCCTGGGCACTCTTGAGCCCAAAAGGCATAGACACATAGCAGAAGGCTCCAAACGGAGTGATGAAAGCCATCTTCTCCTGGTCCTTAACTGCCATCTTGATCTGATGATAACCAGAGTAAGCATCCAAAAAGCTCAAACGCGCACAACCCACCGTAGCATCAATGATTTGATCAATACGGGGGAGAGCAAAAGGATCAGCCGGACAAGCCTTATTTAAGTCTGTGTAATCCACACACATCCGCCAGGTGCCGTTTTTCTTGAGCACGAGCACCGGGTTAGCCAACCACTCCAGGTGAAACACTTCGACAATGAACCCAGCCGCCAAGAGCCGGGCGACCTCTTCTCCTATGGCTTTTCGTCATTCCTCATTGAATCGCCGCAGAAACTGCCTGACCGGCTTATACTTCGGATCAATATTAAGAGTGTGCTCAGCGAGTCCTCTCGGTACCCCGGCATGTTAGAAGGCTTCCATGCAAAGATGTCCCGGTTCTCACGGATGAACTCGATGAGCGCGCTTTCCTATTTAGGATCCAAGTTGGCACTGATGCTGAATTGCTTAGACGAATCACCCAGAGTAAAATCAACAAGCTTAGTCTCTGCAGCCAATTTAAACTTCATGGCCGGGTCATGCTCCGTAGTCGGCTTCTTGAGGGAGGTCATATCCGCCGGTTCAACATTATCTTGATAAAATTTGAGCTCCTCTACTGCACAGACAGACTCGGCATAAGCCGCATCGCCTTCTTCGCATTCCAGGGCCACCTTTCGGCTTCCATGCACAGTGATGGTACCCTTGTAACCCGGCATCTTGAGCTATAAATAAACATAACACGGCCGCACCATGAACTTGGCATAAGCCGGCCGCCCGAACAAAGCGTGATATGGACTCTTGATTTTTACCACTTCAAAAGTTAACTTTTCCGCCCTAGAATCATGCTCGTCTCCAAAGGCCACCTCTACCTCAATCTTACCCACAGGATACGCCGACTTACCAGGCACCACTCCATGGAAGACGGTGTTGGAAGTCTTTAAATTCTTGTCAGTTAAGCCCATGCGCTGAAAGGCCTCGTAATAGAGGATGTTGATGCTACTACCTCCATCCATGAGCACCTTAGTAAATTTATAACCACCAACCTGCGGTGCCACTACCAGGGCCAGTTGACCCGAATTATCAACCCGGGGAGGGTGATCCTCCCTGCTCCAGACAATACGCTGTTCCGACCACCTCAAGTAACGAGGGACTGCCGGCTCAATAGAATTCACCGCCCTCCTATGAACTTTCTGATCACGTTTACACAAACTTGTGGTGAACACATGATACTGCCCACTGTTTAGCTATTTTGGATGGCTCTGATAACCCGACTGCTGCTGCTGCTGACCTCCTTGACTAGACTGCTGTTGATTATAACCACTCTGGCTTCCCTGAAAACCGAATCCTGAACCGCCGCCCGGGCCATGAAAGCCGCCAGCTCCTGAGCCGTCGCCTGGGCCTTGATGGCCATCAAACGTATTAGAATTCTTGAAAGTCTTCATGATTGCGCAATCCTTCCATAAATGAGTCGCTGGTCGTTCCCGGGTGCCGTGTTTCGGGCAGGGCTCATTGAGTAGTTGCTCAAGAGACGGACCTGACCCGCCAAACCGAGGGGGTGGATTTCCTTTGCGCTTTTGATTGTTACCCTGTGCATTGGCCACAAATTCCGGGTTACCGTCCGCCTTATGCTTATTGCCTCCTTGACTCGCCGGGTTATGCTGCTGACCCTTTCCATTACCGTTCTTCTTTCCCTTCCCTGTCTTTTCCTCATCAGACGCGGGATCCTTGGTACTATCAGAATCGGCATACTTGACTAAAGCTGCCATCAGCTTCCCCATATCATTGCAATCACGCTTAAGGCGCCCCAGTTTCTGTCTCTGTCGGGGGTTTGGTGCGACATATGCCAACGGATGGCTTATCATGGTGGGGGCGAGTAGAACGTCGCCGGTGCCTGGAAACGGGATGAGGCGAAGACATGCACGCCGGCGAATCTTACCCAGCTTCGGGGCTCTCCGGGGAGATAATACCCCTACTGCTGCTCTGCGGGGTCTCCGCATGATCACTATGGCCAAGTGTTTACACGGTCGCTCCTTGAGCTGTTTCTGTTGGTAGAAGAGGGCAAGGCTAGCTCTCTCCTTCTATCTGGTATGGTCTAGAACTACTGGGATCCAACCCCTTGCATGGGTGTCCTGGGGGATCATATAGGCCTACCCCCCAGGGGTACAATGGTAAATCGACTGGGCGCGGGCCCAGCCGTCAGTGCCTCCGACCTCCGACTTCTCCGCCGTCTGCTGGGGCCCGCCAACTGGTGGGCCCCGCCGACTGGTCTGGTAGGGAGCCGACAGGCCGCGTCCACCGTGGGCGGGTCTTGCCGGCCGCTGATTACTGTAGCCGTGCTTCTGATGACGCAGGCTTGGTCATGGGGTCATGGCAACAGCCCCGCCGCCTGGCGGGCGATCACTATGGCCACTCCCCATCTCATCTTGATTAATGGCGCGTGGGCCCCGGGGGAGGGCTCGGCCGACTCCCCCGGGTCGACTCCCGACGGGTCCGACTAGCGGTTCTCCCGCCGTCTCCCGAGGTCTCGCTGACTGGTGGGCCCCACTACCTCCAGGCCGTACAGACAAGCCGTAGTGGGTGCAGGACTTGGTACTATGGTGCTGATGTCAGGGCCGGCCGGGCAACAGTGCCACGCCGCACGGAGATCTTCCCGGGTAAGGCATGCTGTGGCCATGCCTGCCCTTGGTAAGGGGCGGGAGTGGGCTTCACTATGGCCACGCCTCTGCCCCGTCCCCTTTGATGAGGTCATGGGTTTGCTGGAGTCGCGGGCCGACTCCCCAAAGCCGGCTTCTCTGGAAGTCGTCCCTGGAACTCGGCCGTGAGCGGGCAGTCGGCCGCCCTGCCGTGGACTCCTCAGGAGACGGCTCTTCGTCCTAGGGTCTTGAGGGGCACAGCCTGCCCCGATGTCTTGAAAGGTCATGGGACTCGGGTTGGCCTACCTGTGGCCCATTACTCCGACAGTAGTCCCCGAAGCTAGTGAGGCGCCACGGACGATCGGCCGAGAAGCCTCAGCAGTTTCTCTTTCCGGGCGCTCAACGCATGGTCTTGATTGACTTCTGCCGGGCCGTCTAGAAGGAGTCGGACTTGCTCAACTCGGACTTTACTCGGTATTTCGAATGTCGCGGCGGGATTTTAAGTGGCGTGCTAGCTAAGCCTCCAGGCTGCCGCCCGTTCTTGGCCTGTCACGCGAGGGCACGTGGCTAGGCCGTCTTGCCAGCCCACGCATGCGACAGGACAGGCCCACAGGCGGGGCCCGCCACTACCACGCCTCGCCGCCCGAGCAGATCCGCTTCGGCCCCGGTGGACGGTTGGGATTCCCGTGGAGTTACTGCGTGCAGTAACTTTATGTGGATCGTGGGGGTCGTGGGGTTATGGGCGCAGTAAATCCCCACGTCCGCCCCCTCGGCTTCGCAGCCCACAGGGCTATAAGTAGGGGGAAGAGGGGGCACGCGCGCCCCTCCTTCCCACTACTCCTCGTTCTCTTTCTCCTTGCCGCTCCTCGCACTCCTCCTTCCTCTCCTCTTCTTCGCTCCGCCGCACGCCCAAGCTCCGGCGAACGCTATGGCGACAGCTCGCGATGAGTTCTTCCTCCGCTACCGCGCCTCCCCCAGTGCGTTTCGGCACGTGGGACGGTTCCGAGGTTCATGAAGACCACATTGAGTTCCTCCGCCGGACCCATCGGCTTCCCGGCGAGGATCGCGTGCTAGTGCGTCTTGCGCCGGAAGGGGAGATTTCCCCCGCCCCGCAGGAGGGTGAGCGGGTCATCTTCCGCTCGCACTGCCTGCACGGGCTGGGGCTGCCGGCGAGCAGCTTTTTCCGGTCTTTCTTGGAGTTCTACGGCCTCCAGCCGCACCACCTCACCCCCAACATAGTGGTGCTGCTGTCCGCCTTCATGGCCTTGTGCGAGGGCTTCCTCGGAGTCCTCCCCACCCTCGAGCTCTGGGGGGAGTTCTTCTTATCCAAGCTCGGCAGCCAGGCCGCGGGCGTGCCGGCTCAATGCGGCGCCTTCATCACCGTGTGAAGGTCAGGAGCCGACAACCCCTTCCCCTCCATCTCGCTGATAAAGTCAGTGAAGATGTGGCAGAGATCCTACTTATACGTCAGGAACGTCGCCACGAGGGGCGACTGGGTCAATCTGCCGGCTTTCGAAGCCGGCCCGCCGGCTGGGAGACTGCCCAACTGGTCGTACCGGGCCAGGTCGCTGACGCCTGCAGGAGCCGGCGCCATCACGCGACTCCGAGTGCTGACGTAGTCAGAGGGTCTGACTGGTCCGGACCTGCTGGCCGCCTTCGTCTCGCGCTGAGTTCTCCCACTCCAAGGCCGCCCTCACATGATATGCCAGATGAGTGGGCGCCGTGACCCGAGTCGGATGTGCACCAAGGACATGCCTCACGAAAAGGTGGCCCTCATGGTGAACTACCTCTCGGACAGTAGGCTCCCGGAGGAATGGTGATTCGGCAAGGAGCCGTACTCTCGCGCCAACCCCCCGCCCGTGGTGAGTCGCCTTTCTTTTCTTTCTTTAGATTGTCTTCTTCTTGCCGAGTTTTGTTTTTGACCAGTCGGCTTTGGTTAGAATCCCCTTCTTCACCCACCAGCCGACACCTTGGGGCCGGCCCGTGAGTTCGTCGCCGACCGGGCGGAGAGCGACGTCGACGACCCCGATCTGGGGGCGGCGGCTCTAGAAGACGACGCCGAGGGAGGAGGAGGGACAGCAGGCGACTTTAGGCCTTCGGCTACCTTCGCCGACTGGCCTGAAGACAGCGCCGAGGGAGAAGTCGCCCCTCGCCATCGGCCAGGAGCCAGCCAGCCTGGCGCGGGCTCTTCTGCCGCGCCGGGTGCTCTAGGCGGCGGGAAGAAGCGCAGGGCCGTGCCGACCTTGTTCGGCAGTCGACCGAAGAAGCCCAAGGGCTCGGCCACGGCGACCCGGCGGGACGAGGCAGCCGCGAAGGCCATCCACTTTCGTAAGGAAGTGAAAAAGCCGTCGTTGGTCTCCGCGTAAGTATTCTGTCTTCAAAGTTTTATTCTTTCTTCGTGATTTGTCTGAGTCTCTGCTTGCCCCTCTTTCTTCAGGGCTCCCCTCTCTCTTGAGCGGGTCACCGCCGCCTCCGTCATGGGGTCAGCGGAGACGTCCGCCACCACTCGGCGGATTAACCCCGCTGCTGACCTCCGGGAGGCAATGGAGCGGAATGCGCAGGAGAGGCGCAACGAAGAAGAGGCCCTCCGCCTGGAGAAGGCGGAGGCCGACAGGGCGGAGGCCTCCGCTAAGAAAAAACCACCAGAGGCCGAAACCGCCGCCGCGGCAAACTAGCAGGCTGAGGAAGCCGCACGCCGCTAGTCGGCCTTGCTTGTCACCCCGCTGAACTCTGCGCCGCCACCTCCGGAGTTCACGGGGCCAATTGGAGAAGCCGGCGGGGAGAACCTCGTCGAGGAGAGGGAAGGCGGCGACCCCTCTACTCCGAACACGCACGTTCCGCCGCCGCCTCCGCCGCCGTCGTCTGGAGAAGGCGACTTCGGCACCCCGCCCCCTGAAAGCCGGCACCGCCAGCTCGGCGGCCCCAGACGCCGAAGCGACAAGCGCCGCACCTGTTGGGTGGGTGCGAGGAGGCGACACAGGGCCGTTCAACCGGGCGCTCCTGGACGTCTAGGCGAAGCTCCGTGCTGAGGGCGACACTCTCCAGAGTTGCACCAAGGGGTTCCTAGCGTCGCGGGCAGCCGTCCGGGTATGTTTTTTCCTTTGGTCTTTGTTTTCTTGCTTCTCTCTGTGGGGGCGCGCCAGCGCACCCACTGGGTGTAGTCCCCGAGTTTTGGGCCGGCTGCTGAGCAGGCGGCCCGGAACTCCAATTGATGAACTTCTGGGTACTAACTTTGTCTGAAATGCTTGTAGCAGGATTACCACAACCTCCGCGTCACTGCCTTCAACCGTAACGTTGAAGAGCTGGGCAAGCGGACCGCCGACTTGGCGGAGAGCCGGAGTAAGTCCTTTTTTCTTCTCTGCGGGGGCGCGCTACTGCACCCGTGGGCTGTAGTCCCCGAGATTCGGGCCGACTGCTGAGTAGTTGGGCCGGATCTCCCCGGTGACCTACTTTATTGACGACTATTATCTTTCTTCCTTTTCTTCAGGAGCCAACGCTACTCTTCAACAGCAGCTGAGCAAAGCCAACTCTGCCCTGCGCGCCAAAGGGGAGGAGTGCAGCAAGCTCACCACAGAGCGCGATCTGCTGGCCACTCAGTTGGCAGAGCAGAAGGAGCTGTTGTGAAGTCGCAGAGGGAGGCGAAAGAGACGGAAACCGCCCTCTTGGCCGAGTTCGCGAGCGAGCGCTCCTCCTGGTCTGACAAGGAGGCGCTGTTGTCCTCCGGCTTCCACGAGATTGAAGACATCGTTGATGGTGAGTCTCTTTATTTTCTTTCTTCGAGTTGCTGACTTAGATCGTGCGGACTCCTGGTTTTTGACTAGCTTCTGCGTTTCTTCGTGTCTTTGCAGACTTCTTCCCTGGGCAGTCGCAGGCCGCCATCCAAGCCATCGAGGCCGATCATGAGAGTTGGAGGGCGGAGGGCGCAGGGATCACCGCCGATGCCCCCCGAACTCTTGACGAGCACATCCTGAGCATCGAGGCTCGCCTCCGGCCGGCTCACCGGATGCTGCGTCGGCTCTAGCGCGTCGGTGCCCAGGCGATTGCCGCCCTTTGGCCGGATATGCAGGCTCCGCGCACCCCCAGCCTGACGGCTAACTGGCTGGTCGTCTTGAGGCCTGGAAGGGCTCTTCGGCCCGGGCTGGAGTGCGCCGGGCCTTGGAGTTCGTCAAGGCGTGGTACCCGGGGCTGGATCTAGACCGGTTGGCCACGCTTCGGTCGGAGGCCCAGCCGGAGCTGGCGGCTGCGGAAGACGCCCTCGTCAAACGTGCTGCGGCGATCGCCGAGTACACCGACACTAGCATCTTCGTCCCCGAGCGGTCTGAAGACGGCGAGGAGGTACCGCCAGAGTGGTTTGGAATGAACCCAAACTACGACGAAGACTCGGCGGAGGTGATTGGCTCCAGCGTCGAGGAGGAGGAAGAGGCGGAGGATGGGGGCGAGGCGGAGGCACCAGAAGACGGAGCAGACGGCCAGCCTCAGCCCGACCGCGCCTCCAGCAATGAGCCGCGTGCAACCGAGTCGACTGCCACCGGAGGTGATCAAGCCGAGACTAGCCAGCCGGCTGCCCCGACGCCTGACGCTGGCGCCTCCTCCGAACCTCCGAATCCGTCTACTGCCTCCTAAGCTGCCGCTGTATCTTTTATTTTATCTGCTTCAGTAGTCTTTGAAGAACTTGTTAATTCGTACAATTCCACCCGCGGGGTGTATTTTGAACCTCTACTCGACAATTCGGCCAAGGGCCTGTGTTATGTAAATATACATATCTATCTTTTCTTGCTCATTGTTCTTTTGGCTTTTTCCTTTGCCGCTTTCTCTTAGTTGGCTGCCTTGCCAATCGGACAGCCGCTCTGCAGACTGTTGCTGGATCAAGTGCTAGGCTACTTTGGGAAAGCAAGTACTTAGCCGATTTCAAGATTGTTTGAGCAAGTTGGATAGAAGGCGACAATCCGACTGTCTGAGAGTCGATTTGCGAGAAAGGCTAGAAACCGTCTTGAGCTATGTTTTACGCTTTGAGTCCTTAGCCATTTTTCATGCGAACACCCATTCTACCTTACCTCCGCCACCGTACAGTCGCTCTGCGAGCTACGGCTTCTGAAGAAGACGGTTTAGGTGTTACACACTACTTGTCTGGCTGCAGGAAGCATTTCATAGTGCAAGGCGGCAAGTCCCCGGGCCGACTTGTCGAGCCCGGTGCCAAGCGACATGACAAAGAGTAACATACTTGCATGTATAATTTTTATCATACAGACAAAAGAGGGCAGTCCCCGAGCTTGTAGTGTGGTACATACTGCATCATTGTAAAATCTTCGAAGGAGATTTGAATTCCATGGCCGCTTTGTCTCCTTGCCGGAGTCGTCCCTCTTGCGTGCTCGGGGCTTCTGAGCGTCGATCATGTAGTAGGAATCGTTGCCCAGTACTTTGCTGATGATGAAAGGGCCTTCCCAAGGCACCGACAGGTTGTGCTGGCCGGTTGTTCGCTGGATCAGCCGGAGCACAAGGTCGCCTTCTTGGAAAGATCTTGGCCTGACCTTCCTGTTGTGGTATCGGCGCAGGCTCTGCTGGTAGATGCTGGACCGGCTGAGTGCCAACAGCCGGCCCTCTTCCAGCAGATCGATGCCGTCTTGTCGTGCTTCTTCTGCTTCCTCCTCGGTGTACATGGTGACTTGTGGGGAGTCAAACTCTATGTCCGTTGGGATGACGGCTTCGGCACCGTAGACGAGGAAGAAGGGCGTGAAGCCGGTTGACTTGTTTGGAGTCGTGCGCAGACTCCAGAGGATGGCTGGCAGCTTGTCGAGCCAGCAGCCAGCCGAGCGCTCCAGAGGCTCGATCAACCGAGGCTTGATGCCGGACAGGATGATGCCGTTTGCTCGCTCCACTTGGCTGTTTGACTGCGGATGGGCGACGGACGCTAGGTCCAGTCGGATGCCCTGTGTTGCGCAGAAACGGGCCAAGGCGCCTTTGGAAAAATTTGTGCCATTGTCGGTGATGATGCTGTGTGGTATGCCGTACCGAATTGTGATATCGGTGATGAAGGTCACTACAGTCGGACCATTCAGTTTATTAATTGGCTTCGCTTCCACCCACTTGGTGAACTTGTCCACTGCAACAAGTAGGTGAGTTAAACCACCTCGTGCTGTCTTGAATGGTCCCACCATGTCTAGACCCCAAACTGCGAAAGGCCAGGCAATAGGGATGGTCTTCAGCGCAGAAGCCGGCTGGTGCGGCTTGGAGCTGAACTTCTGGCACCCTTTGCATTTTTGGACCAACTCCTTGGCCTCTTCCAAGGCAGTCGGCCAGAAGAAACCTTGCCAAAAGGCTTTGGCGACGAGTGCTCTTGAAGCCGCATGGTGGCCGCATTCACCTTGATGGATGTCTTTGAGAATCGCCTGGCCTTGCTCTGGCTCTACGCAGCGCTGGTAGACACCAGGGACGCTGCGCCTGACCAGCTCTCTGTTGATTATGGTATAGGCTGCCGCCCGGTGTTGTACTTGCCGAGCTGAGGTCTCATCAGTTGGTAGCTCTTTGTTCACCAGGAATTTGAGGATGGGCTGGGCCCATGAGGGTGCTGCTATTTCTTCGACTACCAGAACTGCGACTTGGACGAGGGCGGCCAGGCTGGGAGGCAGCGGGTTGGAGTCAACAGCCACTTGCTGGGTTGATGAAGTCCCCAGGCCGACTGGCGCGGTCCTTGGGCCGAGTTCTGGAATCTTCGAGTCCGCCACCGCAGTCCCCGGGCCGGGCTCGACTATGGCGGCTTTGGAGTCATCCACCAAAGTCCCCGTTCCGTCTGCCGGAGCTCTGGAGTCGGATCCGCCGTCTTCGGGAGGATCCGGCACAAAAATGGAGTCTGATTCTGGTGAAGGCTTGACAGACGGCTTGAGGAGGCATTGAAGGGTGACGCCAGATGGTATTGCTTGGCGGGTAGAGCCGATTCGTGCCAAGGCGTCTTCTTGGTCATTGTCGTTTCTTGGCACATGGAGGAACTCGCACCCTTCGAAATACCCGCTGAGTTGCTGCACGAGGAAACGGTAGCTCGCCATGTTTGCGTCTTTCGCGTCCCAGTCACTAGATGACTGCTGGACCACTAAGTCCGAGTCGCCATAACACAAGATCCGGCGGATGCCAAGTTCTTTGGCAAGCCGGAGCCCATGAATGAGCGCCTCGTACTCGGCAATGTTGTTGGAGGCGGCAAAATGGATTTGCAGTGCATATTCGAGCTTCTCGCCTTTTGGAGAGGTGAGGACGCCGCCGGCTCCCAAGCCGGTGCGCATATTGGAGCCGTCGAAGTGCATCCGCCAATGGGTGGAGTCAGGCGCTGGAGGCAGGTACTGGGTCTCGGCCCAGTCGACAAGGAAGTCGGCCAGCGCTTGTGATTTGATAGCGGTGCAGGGCTGGTAGTAGATGGTGTAAGGAGCCAGCTCTATGGCCCACTTGGCCACTCGACCAGAGGCATCTCGGCTACCGATGATCTCGGCAAGTGGGGCCGTGCAGACCACTGTGATTGGATGCTCTTGAAAGTAAGGCTTCAATTTCTTGGCAGCAAAGTGTATGCCATAGCACATCTTTTGGTAGTGAGGGTAGTTCTGCTTGGAGGTCGACAGTACCTCGCTCAGGTAATATACTGGTCTCTGGACAGGCAGCGCCTTGCCTTCTTCCTTGCGCTCCACTACCATGACTGTGCTAACTACTCGGCTGGTGGCGGTGATGTACAGGAGCATAGGTTCCTTGGGAGTCGGAGCTGCTAGGACGGGTGGAGTAGTCAGCATCTTCTTCAACTGGTGAAAAGCTTCGTTCGCCTTATGGTTCCACTCGAAAAAAGTGGTCTTCTTCATGAGTTGGTATAAGGGGAGAGCTTTCTCGCCCAGCCGACTGATGAATCGGCTGATGGATGCTAAGCAGCCGGTGAACTTCTGCACATCCAGCAGTCGGCTGGGTACCTCCATTCTCTCGATGGCCTTGATTTTTACTGGGTTGCATTCTATGCTGCGTTCAGAGACCAGGAAACCTAGCAGCTGGCCGGCTGGTACTCCGAAGACACACTTCTCAGGGTTGAGCTTGATCTGGAACCGACGCAGGTTCTCAAAGGTCTCTTTGAGGTCTTCCAGCAGTGTTCCATGCTTTTCCGTCTTCACCACCACGTCGTCCACGTAAACATGGGCGTTCCGGCCGAGCTACTTGAGGAGACACTTCTGCATGCAACGTTGAAAGGTGGCGCCGGCATTCTGTAGGGTTTCGTAGTAATTTCAAAAAAATTCCTACGCACACGCAAGATCATGTGATGCATAGCAACGAGAGGGGAGAGTGTTGTCTACGTATCCACGCAGACCGACTACGGAAGCATTGACGCAACGTAGAGGAAGTAGTTGTACGTCTTCCCGATCCGACCGATCAAGCACCGAAACTACGGCACCTTCGAGTTCGAGCACACGTTCAGCTCGATGACGATCCCCGGACTCCGATCCAGCAAAGTGTCGGGGAAGAGTTCCGTCAGCACGACGGCGTGGTGACGATCTTGATGTACTACAGCAGTAGGGCTTCGCCTAAACTCCGCTACAGTATTATTGAGGAATATGGTGGCTGGGGGCACCGCACACGGCTAATGAGTAGATCACGTGGATCAACTTGTGTGTTCTAGGGTGCCTCTACCTCAGTATATAAAGGACCAAAGGGGGGGAGGCTGGCTGGCCACAAGGGGTGCGCCAGGAGAGTCCTACTCCCTCTGGGAGTAGGATTCCCCCCCTATCCTAGTTGGAATAGGATTCGCGGAGGGGGGAAAAGAGAAGGAGGGGGCCGACCACCTCTCCTAGTCCTAGTAGGACTAGGGGAAGGGGGAGGCGCGCAGCCCATGTAGGGCTGCCTCTTCTCTTTTCCACTAAGGCCCATCATGTCCCATTTAGCTCCCGGGGGGTTCCGGTAACCTTCCCGGTACTCCGGTAAAATCCTGATTTCACCCGGAACACTTCCGATATCCAAACATAGGCTTCCAATATATCAATCTTTATGTCTCGACCATTTCGAGACTCCTCGTCATGTCCGTGATCACATCCGGGACTCCGAACAACCTTTGGTACATCAAAATGCATAAACTCATAATATAACTGTCATCGTAACCTTAAGCGTGCGGACCCTACGGGTTCGAGAACAATGTAGACATGACCGAGACACGTCTCCGGTCAATAACCAATAGCGGGACCTGGATGCCCATATTGGCTCCTACATATTCTACGAAGATCTTTATCGGTCAGACCGCATAACAACATACGTTGTTCCCTTTGTCATCGGTATGTTATTTGCCCGAGATTCGATCGTCGATATTCCAATACCTAGTTCAATCTCGTTACCGGCAAGTCTTTTTACTCGTTCCGTAATACATCATCTCGCAACTAACTCATTAGTTGTAATGCTTGCAAGGCTTATGTGATGTGCATTACCGAGAGGGCCCAGAGATACCTCTCCGACAATCGGAGTGACAAATCCTAATCTCGAAATACGCCAACCCAACATGTACCTTGGGAGACACCTGTAATGCTCCTTTATAATCACCCAGTTATGTTGTGACGTTTGGTAGCACCCAAAGTGTTCCTCCGGCAAACGGGAGTTGCATAATCTCATAGTCGTAGGAACATGTATATGTCATGAAGAAAGCAATAGCAACATACTAAACGATCGGGTGCTAAGCTAATGGAATGGGTCATGTCAATCAGATCATTCAACTAATGATGTGACCTTGTGAATCAAATAACAACACTTTGTTCATGGTTAGGAAACATAACCATCTTTGATCAACGAGCTAGTCAAGTAGATGCATACTAGTGACACTAAGTTTGTCTATGTATTCACACATGTATTATGTTTCCGGTTAATACAATTCTAGCATGAATAATAAACATTTATCATGATATAAGGAAATAAATAATAACTTTATTATTGCCTCTAGGGCATATTTCCTTCAGTCTCCCACTTGCACTAGAGTCAATAATCTAGATTACATAGTAATGATTCTAACACCCATGGAGCCTTGGTGCTGATCATGTTTTGCTCGTGGAAGAGGCTTAGTCAACGGGTCTGCAACATTCAGATCCGTATGTATCTTGCAAATCTCTATGTCTCCCACCTGGACTAGATCCCGGATGGAATTTAAGCGTCTCTTGATGTGCTTGGTTCTCTTGTGAAATCTGGATTCCTTTGCCAAGGCAATTGCACCAGTATTGTCACAAAAGATTTTCATTGGACCCGATGCACTAGGTATGACACCAAGATCGGATATGAACTCCTTCATCCAGACTCCTTCATTTGCTGCTTCCAAAGCAGCTATGTACTGCGCTTCACATGTAGATCCCGCTATGATGCTTTGTTTAGAACTGCACCAACTGACAGCTCCACCGTTTAATGTAAACACGTATCCGGTTTGCGATTTAGAATCGTCCGGATCAGTGTCAAAGCTTGCATCAACGTAACCATTTACGACGAGCTCTTTTTCACCTCATATACGAGAAGCATATCCTTAGTCCTTTTCAGGTATTTCAGGATGTTCTTGACCGCTGTCCAGTGATCCACTCCTAGATTACTTTGGTACCTCCCTGCTAGACTTATAGCAAGGCACACATTAGGTCTCGTACACAGCATTGCATACATGATAGATCCTATCGCTGATGCATAGGGAACATCTTTCATATTCTCTCTATCTTCTGCAGTGGTCGGGCATTGAGTCTTACTCAATTTCACACCTTGTAACATAGGCAAGAATCGTTTCTTTGCTTGATCCATTTTGAACTTCTTCAAAATTTTGTCAAGGTATGTTGTTTGTGAAAGTCCAATTAAGCGTCTTGATCTATCTCTATAGATCTTAATGCCTAATATGTAAGTAGCTTCACCGAGGTCTTTCATTGAAAAACTCTTATTCAAGTATCCCTTTATGCTATCCAGAAAAATTCTATATCATTTACAATCAATAATATGTCATCCACATATAATATTAGAAATGCTACAGAGCTCCCACTCACTTTCTTGTAAATACAGGCTTCTCCAAAAGTCTGTATAAAACCAAATGCTTTGATCACACAATCAAAACGTTTATTCCAACTCCGAGAGGCTTGCACCAGTCCATAAATGGATCGCTGGAGCTTGCACACTTTGTTAGCTCCCTTTGGATCGACAAAACCTTATGGTTGCATCATATACAACTCTTCTTCCAGAAATCCATTCAAGAATGCAGTTTTGACATCCATCTGCCAAATTTCATAATCATAAAATGCGGTAATTGCTAACATGATTCGGACAGACTTAAGCATCACTACGGGTGAGAAGGTCTCATCGTAGTCAATCCCTTAAACTTGCCGAAAACCTTTTGCGACAAGTCGAGCTTTATAGACAGTAATATTACCGTCAGCATCAGTCTTCTTCTTGAAGATCCATGTATTCTCAATTGCTTGCCGATCATCGGGCAAGTCAACCAAAGTCCATACTTTGTTCTCATACATGGATCCCATCTCAGATTTCATGGCTTCAAGCCACTTTGCGGAATCTGGGCTCACCATTGCTTCTTCATAGTTCGTAGGTTCATCATGATCAAGCATCATGACTTCCAGAACGGGATTACCGTACCACTCTGGCGCGGATCTTACTCTGGTTGATCTACGAGGTTCAGTAGTATCTTGTTCTGAAGTTTCATGATCATTATCATTAACTTCCTCACTAACTGGTGTAGGTGTCACAGGAACAGTTTTCTGTGATGTACTACTTTCCAATAAGGGAGCAGGTACAGTTACCTCGTCAAGTTCTACTTTCCTCCCACTCACTTCTTTCGAGAAAAACTCCTTCTCTAGAAAGTTTCCGAATTTAGCAACAAAAGTCTTGCCTTCGGATCTGTGATAGAAGGTGTATCCAATAGTTTCCTTTGGATATCCTATGAAGACACATTTCTCCGATTTGGGTTCGAGCTTAACAGGTTGAAGCTTTTTCACATAAGCATCGCTGCCCCAAACTTTTAGAAACGACAACTTTGGTTTCTTGCCAAACCACAGTTCATAAGGCGTCGTCTCAATGGATTTTGATGGTGCCCTATTTAACGTGAATGCGGCCGTCTCTAGAGCGTATCCCCAAAACGATAGCGGTAAATCAGTAAGAGACATCATAGATCGCACCATATCAAGTAAAGTACGATTACGACATTCAGACACACCATTACACTGAGGTGTTCCGGGTGGCGTGAGTTGTGAAACTATTCCACAATTTTTCAAATGTACACCAAACTTGTAACTCAAATATTCTCCTCCACGATCAGATCGTAGAAACTTTATTTTCTTGTTACGATGATTTTCAACGTCACTCTGAAATTCTTTGAACTTTTCAAATGTTTCAGACTTATGTTTCATTAAGTAGATATACCCATACCTACTTAAATCATCTGTGAAGGTGAGAAAATAACGATATCCGCCACGAGCCTCAATATTCATCGGACCACATACATCTGTATGTATGATTTCCAACAAATCTATTGCTCTCTCCATAGTATCGGAGAACGGTGTTTTGGTCATCTTGCCCAAGAGGCACGGTTCGCAAGTACCAAGTGATTCATAATCAAGTGGTTCCAAAAGTCCATCAGTATGGAGTTTCTTCATGCGCTTTACACCGATATGACCTAAACGGCAGTGCCACAAATAAGTTGCACTATCATTATCAACTCTGCATCTTTTGGCTTCAACATTATGAATATGTGTATTACTACTATCGAGATTTAATAAGAATAGACCACTCTTCAAGTGTGCATGACCACAAAAGATATTACTCATATAAATAGAACAACCATTATTCTCTGATTTAAATGAATAACCGTCTTGCATTAAACAAGATCCAGATATGATGTTCATGCTCAATGCTGGCACCAAATAACAATTATTTAGGTCTAATATTAATCCCGAAGGTAGATGTAGAGGTAGCGTGCCGACCGCGATCACATCGACTTTGGAACCGTTTCCCACGCGCATCGTCACCTCATCCTTAGCCAATCTTCGCTTAATCCGTAGCCCCTGTTTCGAGTTGCAAATATTAGCAACATAACCAGTATCAAATACCCAGGTGCTACTGCGAGCATTAGTAAGGTACACATCAATAACATGTATATCATATATACCTTTGTTCACCTTGCCATCCTTCTTATCCGCCAAATACTTGGGGCAGTTCCGCTTCCAGTGACCAGTCTGCTTGCAGTAGAAGCACTCAGTTTCAGGCTTAGGTCCAGACTTGGGTTTCTTCTCTTGAGCAGCAACTGGCTTGCCGTTCTTCTTAAAGTTCCCCTTCTTCTTTCCTTTGCCCTTTTTCTTGAAACTAGTGGTCTTGTTGACCATCAACACTTGATGCTCCTTCTTGATTTCTACCTCCGCAGCTTTCAGCATCGCGAAGAGCTCGGGAATAGTCTTGTTCATCCCTTGCATATTATAGTTCATCACGAAGCTCTTGTAGCTTGGTGGTAGTGATTGAAGAATTCTGTCAATGACGCAATCATCTGGAAGATTAACTCCCAATTGAATCAAGTGATTATTATACCCAAACATTTTGAGTATATGCTCACTGACAGAACTGTTCTCCTCCATCTTGCAGCTATAGAACTTATTGGAGACTTCATATCTCTCAATCCGGGCATTTGCTTGAAATATTAACTTCAACTCCTGGAACATCTCATATGCTCCATGATGTTCAAAACTTCGTTGAAGTCCCGATTCTAAGCCGTAAAGCATGGCACACTGAACTATCGAGTAGTCATCAGCTTTGCTCTGCCAGACGTTCATAACATCCGGCGTTGCTCCTGCAGCAGGCCTGCCACCCAGCGGTGCTTCCAGGACGTATATCTTCTGTGCAGCAATGAGGATAATCCTCAAGTTACGGACCCAGTCCGTGTAATTGCTACCATCATCTTTCAACTTTGCTTTCTCAAGGAACGCATTAAAATTCAACGGAACAATAGCACGAGCCATCTATCTACAATCAACATAAACAAGCAAGATACTATCAGGTACTAAGTTCATGATAAATTTAAGTTCAATTAATCATATTACTTAAGAACTCCCACTTAGATAGACATCCCTCTAATCCTCTAAGTGATTACGTGATGCAAATCAACTAAACCATAACCGATCATCACGTGAGATGGAGTAGTTTTCAATGGTGAACATCGTTATGTTGATCATATCTACTATATGATTCACGCTCGACCTTTTGGTCTCCATGTTCCGAGGCCATATCTGTATATGCTTGGTTCGTCAAGTATAACCTGAGTATTCTGCGTGTGCAACTGTTTTGCACCCGTTGTATTTGAACGTAGAACCTATCACACCCAATCATCACGTGGTGTCTCAGCAGGAAGAACTTTCGCAACGGTGCATACTCAGGGAGAACACTTCTTGATAATTTAGTGAGAGATCATCTTATAATGCTACCATCAATCAAAGCAAGATAAGATGCATAAAAGGATAAACATCACATGCAATCAATATAAGTGATATGATATGGCCATCATCATGTTGTGCTTGTGATCTCCATCTCCGAAGCACCGTCGTGATCACCATCGTCACCGGCGTGACACCTTGATCTCCATCGTAGCATCGTTGTCGTCTCGCCAAGTTTATGCTTCTACGACTATCGCTACCGCTTAGTGATAAAAGTAAAGCATTACATCGCAATTGCATTGCATACAATAAAACGACAACCATATGGCTCCTGCCAGTTGCCGATAAATCGGTTACAAAACATGATCATCTCATACAATAAAATTCAGCATCATGTCTTGACCATATCACATCACAACATGCCCTGCAAAAACAAGTTAGACGTCCTACGCATCAAAACCACAACGATAGTTTGTCAAATAGACTCCATTTTAACCTTCGCAAGGACCGGGCGTAGCCACACTTGGTTCAACTAAAGTTGGAGAGACTGTCGCCCGCAAGCCACCTATGTGCAAAGCACGTCGGGGGAACCGGTCTCGCGTAAGCGTACGCGTAATGTTGGTCCGGGTCGTGTCAGGACCGGTTTTCCAATAAAAATATTTATTGAGAAACCAATCTTTTGAGTCCAGTATGAGAGAAATTCTCCTCACTGGTAGACAATTTCTTGATACAATAAGCCACTAGCATAAAATATATTACAGGGTTGAACTACGGTTACTCAACCAAATTATTACAAGCACGCCAATAATTATACATAATGGCGGACATGACACAGTGGTGTGGAGACATACTACTTACTCGAGGATAGGGCGGTGGTGGAAAAACACAGCGGGGAGACAAATACAAGACTCTAAGTCTATCATCTCATCGAGCGTCGAGGTGAGGCTCGATGAATTTATTTGGTAGCGGAAGCGGATATAAAACTGTGACCAAATCCAGGGTCGCACGAGACTGACTGGGACTCCTCTAAGTGTTGGACTCGCTATCGAACTCTTCATCCATGAAATCGCCTTCGTCAGCATCTGGCCAAATCAACAAGCCAGTGAGTACTTTGAAAGTACTCGCAAGACAGTTCGGACGTAAGATATAACAAATGCATGCATGGATGCATCATGAATATATTCACCAATGTTCATTCAAAATTATCATAACAAGGTAAGTAAAAGGGAAACGGCGGTAGTCCGCCTGAACTCCCAACAGAACATAAATAATTTCCGATCGGGTGTCTGAAGCGACGCCTCGTAAGGTGAACAAATAAATATAAGGAAAAAGATGCCACAGTCGGGCGTCTTAGCGACACCACATAAAGGGCTTTAAATGAAATACCTCAGTCGGACGTCGGGGCGACGTCACAGAAAGGGCTTTAAACGAAATGCCACAATCGGACGTCGGGGCGACATCACAGAAAGGGCTTTAAAAGAAATGCCACAGTCGGACGTCGGGGCGACATCACAGAAAGGGCTTTAAAAGAAATGCCACAGTCGGACGTCGGGGCGACATCACAGAAAGGGCTT
>NC_041380.1:492476795-492486254 GCF_002162155.2 Triticum dicoccoides
ACCTCAGTCGGACATCGGGGCGACGTCATAGAAAGGGCTTTAAAAGAAATGCTACAGTTGGACGTCGGGGCGACATCACAGAAAGGGCTTTAAAAGAAATGCCACAGTCGGACGTCGGGGCGACATCACAGAAAGGGCTTTAAAAGAAATGCCACAGTCGGACGTCGGGGCGACATCACAGAAAGGGCTTTAAAAGAAATGCCACAGTCGGACGTCGGGGCGACATCACAGAAAGGGCTTTTATGGGCAGATAAATAATAATCATAATAAACTTTTAATTCATAAGAATAAAAGGGTTAGTCCATCCACAGGAATATCATTTAACCGGAATTATCACTCATGCGAAACACCGGAGTCTCTGTCATCAACACTGTCATTGTTAGGACAAGATAATACAAATTTGGACATGGAATAGATGATTTGGAGGGATATATGACTCTGCAGAGTTTGTACAAAATTATTCCCACAGCCAACGGATTTCCGTAGTCACGAAGGACTAGTTCCGTTTACGGTATTTCGGAAGAAAACACAGCTAACCAGTACACACCCATCATACCTCTCGATGCTAGGAATCACCCTAGACATCGTCCAAGAAAAACTTTTGAGACGGGGAGATCACAATCTCGAATAGCATGGGATCAAATTTATATACGCGTGCTCTAAGGGGTGCCCCCCTCTCGGTCCCAACCAGAAACACCCATGCCCCCTGACCGGATGACTGGCTTTAATCCAGGGCCATGGAACCATCATCACGGCCTCTCCTCTTTGGTGTGTACCATGAAAGCGGTTTGCAACTTACTAAACCATATTCCTTGCGGAAAACATGTGGTAGTACATGGAAGGAAATGAGAGGTACTGGACCGATACGGTTTGACGCTGAAGTCACATAGTCTGGCGTAAGACTGGCATGCTACAACACTGCCATCTTACCCATCCTCATGCCAACACATGGCCATTCATATTCACATTCATCCACGTATGGATCATCGAACTCACTTACCTCATTATCACATAAAATAACATTCATCGATATGCTTCTCAACATGCCATGAAACCAACTAAATGCAAAACATGCCAAGACACTCATCATATCAAAAGGTCAAACATGCTTGCCTGGTTCGGAGTAGTCGGAGCCTAGCTCGGTGAAGTTCGCGGCTCCGTCACCTCCTTCGGTATCTCCGTGCTCAGGGCGCCATTCCGCGTCGATTGGTGGTGGTGGCGGTCGCCGGCGAGCACTGTGTCGACGGCGGCCCCTGCTCTGGCGGACGGTGGTTCGGACGAAGATGGAGCTCGCCGGAGAGGGCAGAGTGAATCGAGCTGGAGGCCGAGGCGGGGCGAGGCGGCCGGAGCTGGGGGAGAAGACCTCCTCGAGGTCCCCCTAGTGGCCTGGCGGGGTGTTGGTGAGTAGTGGTGATGCTGCGTGCACGAGAGTGAGCTCGGGGCCCCTTTATATAGGCGGTCCGAGGCGGTTGCCGTGAACGAGGATCACCGGCGAGTGATTACGGTGGCGTAGTGCTCGGTCGGGGTGGTTAGGGGGTCGAGCGTCATCACGGGGGTTCAATGGGTCCGTTTTGGTGCTAAACTGGCCGGGGTTTGGGTGTTGAGGGCGAGCTCGATGGAACGGGGATGGCGCGGGCCCGTCGGCGGCGGAGAGCGCGTCCCGTGCTTGCCGGCCATGGTGGCTGTGCCACGGGCGTGCGCTGGCGTGCATGAGGCCACGCGGAGAGCCAGGGGGCTTTGGGCGGCGCTGAACGGCGTTCTGCCGTGGTGTGTCTCCTGTCGGCCGCCACGGGAGGTCCCGAAGCTGCAGAAGACGCCGGCGAGGGCGGGCCAGCGAGCTACCGACGCCAGGTAGGCTCCACGCACGCGTGTGAAGCTTCGGACAAGAGGAAGAGGCGGCGAGGAACGTGCCAAGGGCACTGTGGCCGCGTGACTGAAACTGACGGACGAAGACGACACTGAAGACTGAACTTACTGAATTTGCAAAGGAACAGTGTAGCTCAGGTGTTCGACAGAATGAAAATGGCATCTAGGGATTTTTCCTTGAGCTGATACTTGGTGGAGTGGCTTCTCATTGCTCAAATAGGTTGCCTGAATTTTGGTGGAATTTTTGGAGTAGTGTAGATATGAATTTCATCAAATTTGGCAAATCTGGTCCAAACTTGCAGAGACTGAATTTTGAAAAATTTGAAAAGAGAAGGAGTGGATCAAGATGGTTCTGAGTTGTGGGTACAAAGGACTATCCAGGGGAGTTGGTGTGAGGTCAAAACTCAAGTGAAAAAGAGTACTTGCTTTGAAAATCACTAAGGCTCCAAATAATTTTCAAAATTGATTTGAGAGGGAAAATAATTAGAATAAAATCCAAAACTTGTTTGGATTAGTTGGGACAGAGAACTTAGGTTGATCACAAGGTGTAAGGGAGATTTTGGAGGGTTTTACCACATGGGAACAATGCAAAGTCAAGGGTGGTTCCAAGATATGAAAATCCTCAAATTTTCATAGAGCTTCATTTTAAAAGAAAAATAATTTAAACTCCCAAAAATAAATTTTGAGAGGGAACCAACAGAGAAGAAGTTTTTAAAAGATCAACCACCAAAGTTTGAAAAAAAATAAAATCCTTGCCAAGGCAAAGGAAGTTTTTAAGTGGAAGGTTTTTTTTCTGAAAAAGAAAAATTTTAAATAGCCTCTCCTCAAAAACCACAAAGTTTTTGATAAAAGCCAAATAAAATTTTTGGAGTGTCACAACACCTACCCCCTTAGGAAAAATCTCGTCCCCGAGATTTCAGCTGATCCTTAAATAGGTGTGGGTGCTCAGTCCGAAGAAAATCCTCGCTTTCCCAAGTTGCTTCACTGTCAGTGTGATTGCTCCACTGGACTTTGAAAAACTTGATGGTCTTCTGTCGGGTCCTCCTTTCAGATTCCTCTAGTATTCTTACGGGATGTTCTCGATAAGTGAGGTCTGGCTGCACATCAATGTTTTCATGGGATACTTGTTTCTCTGGGTTGCTTACATACTTCCTCAATTGCGAGACATGGAACACGTCGTGGACATCGGATAATTCCTCGGGTAAGTCTAGCTGGTAGGCTACAGTGCCTCTTCGTGCCACTATGCAGAATGGTCCAATGAATCTTGGTGCTAACTTTCCTTTAATCTTAAATCGTTGCAATCCTCTCATAGGGGATACTCTCAGGTATACGAACTCACCGGGTTCGAAGCTGACCCTACGATGTTTCTGATCATAATAACTCTTCTGTCGACTTTGAGCGGTCTTAAGTCGGTCTCTGATTAGCTTGACCTTTTCCTCGGCTTCTCTGGGCATGTATGGTCCGAAGATGCGGCTGTCTCCGGTCTCTGACCAATTTAACGGGGTACGACATCTCCGTCCGTACAAAGCCTCAAATGGTGCCATTTGTAGGCTGGCCTGGTAGCTATTGTTATACGCGAACTCGGCGTATGGCAGGCTTTCTTCCCAACTGGTTCCATATGTGAGGACACATGCTCTCAGCATGTCTTCTAAAATTTGGTTTACGCATTCAGTTTGTCCATCAGTCTGTGGATGGTATGCGGTACTGAAGGCTAGTTGGGTTCCCAGAGCCTGTTGTAAATGCTCCCAAAATCTTGAGACGAACTGAGTGCCTCTGTCGGATATTATAGTCTTCGGGACACCGTGCAGACAAACTATGCGGGAAAGATAAATCCTGGCAAGCCTCTGAGTGGTGTAGGTTGTCTTCACTGGAATAAAGTGTGCCACTTTGGTCAACCTGTCAGTGATGACCCATATGGCATCATTCCCGTGTCGTGACCGAGGTAGTCCGACAATAAAATCCATCCCTATTTCGTCCCATTTCCACTCAGGTATTTTGTTAGGTTGCAGTAGTCCGGCTGGTCTCTGATGTTCAGCTTTTATGCGTTGACATGAGTCGCAACATGCAATGAAGGCGGCTATGTCCCTCTTCATACCGTGCCACCAAAATCTTTCCTGAATATCCTTATACATTTTGGTTCCTCCAGGGTGGATCGAATATGGAGTGGTGTGTGCTTCAGCTAAAATTTGCTGTTTAAGGTCTTCTATGTTTGGCACGCATAGCCTTTCTCCGTACCATAACATTCCTTCATTGTCTATGACGAATTTCGAGGCCTTGCCCATATTCAACTTTCTTTTAATTCCTTCAATGCTGGGGTGACCGGGCTGAGCTTCTTTAATTTTTCTCCACAACGTTGGGTCGTATTTCCAAGTTTGATATGGTGCCTTCTGCTACCATCATCAAGTTGAGCTTGGCAAATTCTTGATGGAATTCGGGCCTCAAGCTGTGCAGATAGTTTCCGTTGGAGCTGGGGTTCCGACTCAGGGCATCGGCCACTACATTTGCTTTCCCTGGATGGTAATGGATCCCAACATCATAATCCTTTACCAATTCCAACCAGCGTCGTTGCCGTAAATTTAGTTCTGGCTGCGTGAAAATATATTTGAGACTTTTGTGGTCCGTATATATTTCACATCGATTCCCAAGTAAGAAATGCCTCCATTCCTTGAGTGCATGAATAACTGCGGCCATTTCTAAGTCATGAGTGGGATAATTTTCCTCATGCTTGCGAAGTTGCCTTGAAGCGTAGGCGACAACCTTGCCTTCTTGCATCAACACGCATCCGAGACCCTTTCTGGACGCGTCACAATATACTTCAAAATTCTTGTGTATGTCGGGTACAATTAATACCGGTGCTGTTGTTAATTTCCGCTTTAGCTCTTGGAAACTTTTCTCGCAGGCTTCTGTCCACTCAAATTTCTTATCTTTCTTGAGCAATTGTGTCATAGGCTTGGCTATGGTGGAAAATCCTTCAATAAATCTGCGGTAATATCCTGCCATTCCCAAGAAACTCCGTATGTCCGTTACGCTGGCTGGTGATTTCCAGTCAAGTACGGCCTTAACTTTCTCTGGGTCCACTGCGATACCGTCTTGAGTCAGCACGTGGCCTAGAAAACCTACTTGTCTTAGCCAAAATTCGCACTTGCTGAACTTGGCATACAATTGGTGTTTTCTTAGCTCTCCTAGCACAATCCTGAGATGTTCTGCGTGCTCTTCTGGTGTCTTGGAGTATACCAGAATATCGTCGATGAATACCACGACGAACTTGTCCATAAACTTCATAAATACTTTGTTCATGAGGTGAACAAAATATGCTGGGGCGTTAGTTAATCCAAATGGCATCACTGTGAACTCGTACAGTCCATATCTGGAGGTGAAGGCTGTTTTGGGGATATCTTCCGTTCGCACCTTCAATTGATGATATCCTGACCTTAAGTCAATTTTTGAGAATACTTTGGCCTGAGCGAGCTGATCAAATAAATCATTCATTCTTGGCATCGGGTATTTGTTTTTGACTGTGACCATGTTAAGTGCTCGATAGTCAATACACAATCTTAGTGTTCCATCCTTCTTTTTGGCGAATAAAATTGGTGATCCCCAAGGTGAGGAGCTGGCTCGAATGTATCCTTTTTCCAGTAATTCCTTTATTTGCTTCTTCAACTCGACCAACTCGGATGGTGCCATTCTGTATGGTTTCTTGTATATGGGGGCGGTTCCTGGTGCTAGCTCAATGCGGAATTCTATTTCTCGGTCTGGTGGCATGCCTAGCAGCTCTTCAGGGAATACATCTGGAAATTCACACACTACAGGAACCTTGTTTAGCTCAGAAACGTCCACCTTATTTAATCTCGGTTGCCGGGGTCTTCTTCCTTCCTTGGCTGATACTCTTATTGTCTTCCCTTGGTGGTGTGTGAGAATCACGGTCCTGTTATAACAGTCGATGAAACCTTTATTGGTGGTTAGCCAATCCATTCCTAGGATGACATCCAGTCCTTTATTTTCCAATACAATAAGATTTGCGTGAAACTCCAATCCTTCGAACTCAATGACCACATTTTAACAGTAATTCTGAGAAACTTGCTGAATCCCAGGGGACTTGATGATCATGGATTTCTCCAAAGGAAGTATCGAAAATTTATTTTGCAAAGAAAAACTTTTCGAAATGAAAGAGTGAGAAGCTCCAGAATCAAACAAAACCATTGCAGGTATTGTGTTGACAGGAAACGTA
This sequence comes from Triticum dicoccoides, assembly GCF_002162155.2. NCBI lineage: Eukaryota > Viridiplantae > Streptophyta > Magnoliopsida > Poales > Poaceae > Triticum > Triticum dicoccoides. The sequence continues at coordinate 492,482,890 of NC_041380.1, forward strand.
CCGAGTACGATATCCGGAGCATTTTGTGCCTCCTCTTTGGTTACGTGGTTCAGATGACCCTTCCTGTGGTTATTGTTGGGATTGAAATTGTTTCGCTTGGGTGCTGAATTATTGCCGCCGTTGTTCGGCTTTGGGGTTGAACTCCTTGGCTTGGGGCACTGTTTGGCATAGTGCCCTTCTTCTCCACAAGCGTAACAAGTAACGCCGGGGCGATAGGTGAATTCCTTGTCCCTTGCATGAAAATTCTTGATTGGGCGTGAGGCATTGGATGAGAATTTGTGTGTCCCACCCTTTTGAAAATCTGTCTTGCTTCGGTGATTGCGAGCGTGATTCGTCTGGTCCCTTTTTCGTTTGCGGATATCTTCCAGACTGCGTCTCTCATTTTCCAGAGTAATGGCTTTGTCCACCAGTGTTTTAAAATCAGGAAAAGTGTGCACGACCAGTTGGCATTTAAGCGCGGGCGCCAGACCGTCAAGGAATTTCTCCATCTTCTTGATTTCAGTCATACGTTCCTCATTGGCGTAGCGGGATAATAGGATAAATTGACTGTTGTAATCTGACACTGTCATGTTCCTTTGTTTGAGGTCATCGAATTCTCTCTTCTTGATTTTCATAATACTCTTAGGAATATGTGCACCACGGAAACCTTCCTTGAAATCATCCCAGGTTATGTCAGTTTCGTTGGGATGCATGTGCAGAAAATTCTCCCACCACGATGCGGCTGCTCCTGTGAGATAGTGTGGAGCATATAATACTTTCTCGAGATCTGAACATTTTGCAATAATTAATTTCCTCTCCATATCTCGAAGCCAGTCCTCGGCTTCAAGAGGCTTGTCAGTGTGAGAAAATGTTTGAGGACGTGTCTTTTGTAGCTCAGATAACTTGGAATGCTGTTGATACTGTCCATGGTGATTTCCCATGTTGATGACTTGGTTCATCATCTCCCGATGTTGTTGCTGACTCTGCTCATAAAGGCGGCACATTTGTGAAAGTGCCGATTCATTGCCCTGTTGGCTTGACTGTCCCTGAGTGAACTCGTTGTTGGGTTGTGTATCATAATTTTCCTCTGGTGGAGTTGGCATGGAGCGTGTCCAAGGACGAGGCATTTTTCACTCTGGGGATATATTTTGTAAAACTCATAAGAAAAGCGGGAAGAGTCGCAAAACAAAACCATAAATGCATAAAGTTGGCAGATATAATTAAATATCCAAGCTTACTTAAGAAAAACAAATCGACTTGCGCACGGAGAAGGACTGCTCATTACATATCTTACACGCGGGCGGTAATTATACAATACATCACTCAGGATATGCGTACATAATCCTGACATGTTATTTAGGCTAGTGCACTCCTCCAGATCCTACATGATGCGCAAATAGGCTACTTCTCACAACCTATGTACATATCTTACAAAGCGGTACAATACACAGCAGCTAAGCGTACTCAGGCGGAGATGTTGACGATCTCCTTTGCCCTGACGAGGGCGAGGCGTAGCGAGGTTGGGGACTCGACTTCCTCCTCGCTAATAGGCTCCATACGTGTAGTGTTGCGTAGAGCGGACGGAGCGGTTGCCAGGGGCGGAGCAACACGTACAGGAGTGGGCGCGAAGGTTGGTGCAGTGCGTGCTGGAGTGGGCGCAATGACTTGGTTGAATTCTTCGGTAGAAGGCAGGCGACGAGCAGGCGTAAAAGATGCTGATGACGAGACAAAAGTCAGTGGCGGAGCAATGGGTAGGAGCTCCCTCCTGTTGGCAGCACAGCCATGGACCGAGTCCATGCGGGTAGCTACGAAGTCGTCCACCAGGTTGTCGAAGGCTGCCTCCAGGGCCCGGAGATACTCAATGAGCATCTCAAAAGCCTCGTCTCGTTCTCCTCTGGTGCAGGAGTATGCGTAGTGACAGGTGTAAGGCACATGGCACGAAAGATAACGGTAACGACGAGTCTTCATCACGGGAAGGACATCCCTGAGACGAGCTATCGCCTCGCGGGCTGCCATCTGCATAGCATGCCTCTCCGTAGGCATGGCTCTTCCCACGAACCGGAAGCGGCGTAACTCACCACGCCCTCCCTTGAACTGCACCGCGGCCTGGTGCATGGTCAGACTGTCGTTGACTCGGTGCTGGCAGAGTGTGAAGACTGGGCGTAGGGATGGCCCCATCGCGACCTGAACGATGAAAGAAAGAAGCTTGACGAACCCATCGGGTACGTTGGCGAAGGTCTGAGACTCGCAGCTATTGTCGGCCATCTACAAAAGTAGGCAAAAATTCTGCATGGTCAGATCATAAATTTATGCTGACTGACAGAAAATGACTACAATTGCAAAAATATAAATTAGCTCTATCATGGTAATAACCAATTAGCGATCGCACCTAGTGGCTTCCTACAGTCAGCCTGGCTCTTGTACCAAGCTTGTCAGGACCGGTTTTCCAATAAAAATATTTATTGAGAAACCAATCTTTTGAGTCCAGTATGAGAGAAATTCTCCTCACTGGTAGACAATTTCTTGATACAATAAGCCAGTAGCATAAAATATATTACAGGGTTGAACTACGGTTTCTCAACCAAATTATTACAAGCACGCCAATAATTATACATAATGGCGGACATGACACAGTGGTGTGGAGACATACTACTGACTCGAGGATAGGGCGGTGGTGGAAAAACACAGCGGGGAGAGAAATACAAGACTCTAAGTCTATCATCTCATCGAGCGTCGAGGTGAGGCTCGATGAATTTATTTGGTAGCGGAAGCGGATATAAAACAGTGACCAAATCCAGGGTCGCACGAGACTGACTGGGACTCCTCTAAGTGTCGGACTCGCTATCGAACTCTTCATCCATGAAATCGCCTTCGTCAGCATCTGGCCAAATCAACAAGCCAGTGAGTACTTTGAAAGTACTCGCAAGACAGTTCGGACGTAAGATATAACAAATGCATGCATGGATGCGTCATGAATATATTCACCAATGTTCATTCAAAATTATCATAACAAGGTAAGTAAAAGGGAAACGGCGGTAGTCCGCCTGAACTCCCAACAGAACATAAATAATTTCCGATCGGGTGTCTGAAGCGACGCCTTGAAAGGTGAACAAATAAACATAAGGAAAAAGATGCCACAGTCGGGCGTCTTAGCGACACCACATAAAGGGCTTTAAATGAAATACCTCAGTCGGACATCGGGGCGATGTCACAGGAAGGGCTTTAAACGAAATGCCACAATCGGACATCGGGGCGACATCACAGAAAGGGCTTTAAAAGAAATGCCACAGTCGGACGTTGGGGCGACATCACAGAAAGGGCTTTAAAAGAAATGCCACAGTCGGACGTCGGGGCGACATCACAGAAAGGGCTTGAAAAGAAATGCC
>NC_041380.1:492486264-492533742 GCF_002162155.2 Triticum dicoccoides
ACCTCAGTCGGACATCGGGGCGACGTCATAGAAAGGGCTTTAAAAGAAATGCTACAGTTGGACGTCGGGGCGACATCACAGAAAGGGCTTTAAAAGAAATGCCACAGTCGGACGTCGGGGCGACATCACAGAAAGGGCTTTAAAAGAAATGCCACAGTCGGACGTCGGGGCGACATCACAGAAAGGGCTTTAAAAGAAATGCCACAGTCGGACGTCGGGGCGACATCACAGAAAGGGCTTTTATGGGCAGATAAATAATAATCATAATAAACTTTTAATTCATAAGAATAAAAGGGTTAGTCCATCCACAGGAATATCATTTAACCGGAATTATCACTCATGCGAAACACCGGAGTCTCTGTCATCAACACTGTCATTGTTAGGACAAGATAATACGAATTTGGACATGGAATAGATGATTTGGAGGGATATATGACTCTGCAGAGTTTGTACAAAATTATTCCCACAGCCAACGGATTTCCGTAGTCACGAAGGACTAGTTCCGTTTACGGTATTTCGGAAGAAAACACAGCTAACCAGTACACACCCATCATACCTCTCGATGCTAGGAATCACCCTAGACATCGTCCAAGAAAAACTTTTGAGACAGGGAGATCACAATCTCGAATAGCATGGGATCAAATTTATATACGCGCGCTCTAAGGGGTGCCCCCCCTCTCGGTCCCAACCGGAAACACCCATGCCCCCTGACCGGATGACTGGCTTTAATCCAGGGCCATGGAACCATCATCACGGCCTCTCCTCTTTGGTGTGTACCATGAAAGCGGTTTGCAACTTACTAAACCATATTCCTTGCGGAAAACATGTGGTAGTACATGGAAGGAAATGAGAGGTACTGGACCGATACGGTTTGACGCTGAAGTCACATAGTCTGGCGTAAGACTGGCATGCTACAACACTGCCATCTTACCCATCCTCATGCCAACACATGGCCATTCATATTCACATTCATCCATGTATGGATCATCGAACTCACTTACCTCATTATCACATAAAATAACATTCATCGATATGCTTCTCAACATGCCATGAAACTAACTAAATGCAAAACATGCCAAGACACTCATCATATCAAAAGTTCAAACATGCTTGCCTGGTTCGGAGTCGTCGGAGCCTAGCTCGGTGAAGTTCGCGGCTCCGTCACCTCCTTCGGTATCTCCATGCTCAGGGCGCCATTCCGCGTCGATTGGTGGTGGTGGCGGTCGCCGGCGAGCACTGTGTCGACAGCGGCCCCTGCTCCGGCGGACGGTGGTTCGGACGAAGATGGAGCTCGCCGGAGAGGGCAGAGTGAATCGAGCTGGAGGCCGAGGCGGGGCGAGGCGGCCGGAGCTGGGGGAGAAGACCTCCTCGAGGTCCCCCTAGTGGCCTGGCGGGGTGTTGGTGAGTAGTGGTGATGCTGCGTGCACGAGAGTGAGCTCGGGGCCCCTTTATATAGGCGGTCCGAGGCGGTTGCCGTGAACGAGGATCACCAGCGAGTGATTACGATGGCGTAGTGCTCGGTCGGGGTGGTTAGGGGGTCGAGCGTCATCACGGGGGTTCAATGGGTCCGTTTTGGTGCTAAACTGGCCGGGGTTTGGGTGTTAAGGGCGAGCTCGGCGGAACGGGGATGGCGCGGGCCCGTCGGCGGCGGAGAGCGCGTCCCGTGCTTGCCGGCCACGGTGGCTGTGCCACGGGCGTGCGCTGGCGTGCATGAGGCCACGCGGAGAGCCAGGGGGCTTTGGGCGGCGCTGAACGGCGTTCTGCCGTGGTGTGTCTCCTGTCGGCCGCCACGGGAGGTCCCGACGCTGTAGAAGACGCCGGCGAGGGCGGGCCAGCGAGCTACCGACGCCAGGTAGGCTCCACACACGCGTGTGAAGCTTCGTACAAGAGGAAGAGGCGGCGAGGAACGTGCCAAGGGCACTGTGGCCGCGTGACTGAAACTGACGGACGAAGACGACACTGAAGACTGAACTTACTGAATTTGCAAAGGAACATTGTAGCTCAGGTGTTCGACAGAATGAAAATGGCATCTAGGGATTTTTCCTTGAGCTGATACTTGGTGGAGTGGTTTCTCATTGCTCAAATAGGTTGCCTGAATTTTGGTGGAATTTTTGGAGTAGTGTAGATATGAATTTCATCAAATTTGGCAAATCTGGTCCAAACTTGCAGAGACTGAATTTTGAAAAATTTGAAAAGAGAAGGAGTGGATCAAGATGGTTCTGAGTTGTGGGTACAAAGGACTATCCAGGGGAGTTGGTGTGAGGTCAAAACTCAAGTGAAAAAGAGTACTTGCTTTGAAAATCACTAAGGCTCCAAATAATTTTCAGAATTGATTTGAGAGGGAAAATACTTAGAATAAAATCCAAAACTTGTTTGGATTAGTTGGGACAGAGAACTTAGGTTGATCACAAGGTGTAAGGGAGATTTTGGAGGGTTTTACCACATGGGAACAATGCAAAGTCAAGGGTGGTTCCAAGATATGAAAATCCTCAAATTTTCATAGAGCTTCATTTTAAAAGAAAAATAATTTAAACTCCCAAAAATAAATTTTGAGAGGGAACCAACAGAGAAGAAGTTTTTAAAAGATCAACCACCAAAGTTTGAAAAAAAAATAAAATCCTTGCCAAGGCAAAGGAAGTTTTTAAGTGGAAGGTTTTTTTTTTCTGAAAAAGAAAAATTTTAAATAGCCTCTCCTCAAAAACCACAAAGTTTTTGATAAAAACCAAATAAAAATTTTGGAGTGTCACAGGTCGTCTCGTCCAGCAATGCCGCCGAACCAAAGTATGACATGCTGGTAGGCAGTATGACTTATATCGCCCACAACTCACTTGTGTTCTACTCGTGCATATAACATCAACATAAATAACCTAGGCTCGGATGCCACTGTAGGGTTTCGTAGTAATTTCAAAAAAATTCCTACGCACACGCAAGATCATGTGATGCATAGCAACGAGAGGGGAGAGTGTTGTCTACGTACCCACGCAGACCCACTGCGGAAGCGTTGACGCAACATAGAGGAAGTAGTCGTACGTCTTCCCGATCCGACCGATCAAGCACCGAAATTACGGCACCTCCGAGTTCAAGCACACGTTCAGCTCGATGACGATCCCCGGACTCCGATCCAGCAAAGTGTCGGGGAAGAGTTCCGTCAGCATGACGGCATGGTGACGATCTTGATGTACTACAGCAGCAGGGCTTCGCCTAAACTCCGCTACAGTATTATCGAGGAATATGGTGGCTGGGGGCACCGCACACGGCTAAGGAATAGATCACGTGGATCAACTTGTGTGTTCTAGGGTGCCTCTACCTCAGTATATAAAGGACCAAAGGGGGGAGGCTGGCCGGCCACAAGTGGTGCGCCAGGAGAGTCCTACTCCCTCTGGGAGTAGGATTCTCCCCCCCCCCCCCAATCCTAGTTGGAATAGGATTCGCGGAGGGGGGAAAAGAGAAGGAGGGGGCCGTCCACCTCTCCTAGTCCTAATAGGACTAGGGGAAGGGGGAGGCGCGCAGCCCATGTAGGGATGCCTCTTCTCTTTTCCACTAAGGCCCATCATGGCCCATTTAGCTCCCGGGGGGTTCCGGTAACCTTCCCGGTACTCCGGTAAAATCCCGATTTCACCCGGAACACTTCCGATATCCAAACATAGGCTTCCAATATATCAATCTTTATGTCTCGACCATTTCGAGACTCCTCGTCATGTCCGTGATCACATCCGGGACTCCGAACAACCTTTGGTACATCAAAATGCATAAACTCATAATATAACTGTCATCGTAACCTTAAGCGTGCGGACCCTACGGGTTCGAGAACAATGTAGACATGACCGAGACACGTCTCCGGTCAATAACCAATAGCGGGACCTAGATGCCCATATTGGCTCCTACATATTCTACGAAGATCTTTATCGGTCAGACCGCATAACAACATATGTTGTTCCCTTTGTCATCGGTATGTTATTTGCCCGAGATTCGATCGTCGGTATTCCAATACCTAGTTCAATCTTGTTACCGGCAAGTCTCTTTACTCGTTCCGTAATACATCATCTCTCAACTAACTCATTAGTTGTAATGCTTGCAAGGCTTATGTGATGTGCATTACCGAGAGGGCCCAGAGATACCTCTCCGACAATCGGAGTGACAAATCCTAATCTCGAAATACGCCAACCCAACATGTACCTTTGGAGACACCTGTAATGCTCCTTTATAATCACCCAGTTACGTTGTGACATTTGGTAGCACCCAAAGTGTTCCTCCGGCAAACGGGAGTTGCATAATCTCATAGTCATAGGAACATGTATATGTCATGAAGAAAGCAATAGCAACATACTAAACGATCGGGTGCTAAGCTAATGGAATGGGTCATGTCAATCAGATCATTCAACTAATGATGTGACCTCGTTAATCAAATAACAACACTTTGTTCATGGTTAGGAAACATAACCATCTTTGATCAACGAGCTAGTCGAGTAGAGGCATACTAGTGACACTAAGTTTGTCTATGTATTCACACATGTATTATGTTTCCGGTTAATACAATTCTAGCATGAATAATAAACATTTATCATGATATAAGGAAATAAATAATAACTTTATTATTGCCTCTAGGGCATATTTCCTTCACATTCCTCAAGCCGAACGTCATGGTGAGGTAGCAGAATGCTCCAAACGGCATGATGAAGGCGGTCTTTAATCTGTCAGCCGGGTTCAGCTTGATCTGGTGATATCCTGAGTATGCATCCAAGAAACTCAACAACTCGCATCCGGCTGTGGAGTCTATCACCTGGTCAATTCTTGGTAGAGCAAATGGGTCCTTGGGGCAGGCCTTCTTGAGGCTCGTGTAGTCGATACACATTCGCCACTGCTTGTTCTTCTTTAGCACCAGGACCGGATTTGCCAGCCACTCCAGGAAGAAAACTTCCATAATGAAGCCGGCTGCTAGGAGTCGGGCTATCTCTTCTCCGACAACTCTTCCCTTTTCTTTTGATAAGCGGCGCAGGGGCTGCCTGACCGGCTTTGCATCAGATCGGACATGTAACTTGTGCTCGGCAAAATCCGTCGGTACACCTGGCATGTCTTTGGGAGACCATGCGAAGATGTCCCGATTCACACAGAGGAAATCGACGAGCTCGCCTTCCTATTTGCTGTCGAGGTTTGCACCTACGACGGCGTACCTCTCTGGGTGCTCCGGATCCAAGGGTATCTTCTTTGTCTCTTTGTCCGGCTTGAACGAACCTTCGGCTTCCGACTCCTTTGGGTCGGGCGATATCTCCGGCTGCTTGCCGGCCATCGCCACAACTCGTTCAAGGAGTCGCTTCTCGGCTGCGATCACCAGGGACTCAGCCAGCCGACTGCTCTCGGCCGCGCAAGCAGACGACTTCCGGTAGTCACCGGCCACAGTCAGAATTCCCCTGGAACTGGGCATCTTCATCTTGAGGTAGGCATAGTGGGGGACCGCCATGAACTTGGCCAAGGCGTGTCGGCCAAGTAGCGCATGGTATGGGCTCTCAAGGTCCACCACCTCAAACCAAACAGACTCTCTTCGGAAGTGATCTTTGTCCCCAAAGAGGACGTCAATCAGGATCTTGCCGATTGGTGAGCAGGAAAGCCCAGGAACAATGCCGTGGAACACAGTCCGGCTGTTCTGAAGCTGTCTTTGCTTGATTCTCCATGGTGTGCTTGTACAGGATATTGATGCTGCTGCCCCCGTCTATCAGAACTCGCGAGAAACGCACGTCCCATTTATTCGTGGCAAAGATGGCGTCCAGGACCAAGGCGTAGGAGCCCGGACTCGGCATCACTTCTGGGTGGTCAGCCCTGCTCCAGCTGATGGGCCTCTCAGACCAGTGCATGAACTCTGGCGTCTCTGAGGCTACTGCGTTCACGTCTTGTCGCTGCAGCCGCCTGCTGCGCCGATCATCAGCCACACTGGTGAACACCACATAGGCTCCATGCTCTTCAGGGTATTCGTCTTGTACTGCGCCGACTGGCCTGACTGCCGGCTGCTGGGGCGGAGGCGGCTGCCCAGCAGGCGGGGGTGGCAGGAGGCCGTCTCCCTTGGCGATCCTGGTGAGCCAGTGGCACTTCCGGGTGGTGTGATTCGACGGCTTCACGCCGCTGTGGAACTTACAAGGTCCATCCAAGGTCTGCTCATAGGAGAAGGCCGGCAACCAGTTTGGCTTGCCGCCTTTCTGTCGCTTGGGCGGAGGCTGCTCTTCTGGCTGCTGGGCTTCAATGGTCGCGACCTGCCGGCTGCCGGAAGCCGGCTGCGGGGCCTTGCGCTTGTTGTCGCCCTGCTGTTGTCGCCGGTCGGCGTCTGCCGCCAGAGTTCTTGGAGCTTGAGGAGCTACTTTGCCAGTCATGCTGATTTGAATTTCCGCCTTCATGGAGGAGTCGGCTGTGGCGTACTTGTCCGCTATGATCAGCAGCTCGTCGAGGGTTTCTGGCTCGTCGTAGAGGAGCTTGTGCTTGAGGAGGGTGCCTTCTCGGCACCCGGCTGTGAAGTACTCAATGGCCTGCACCTCATGCACGCCCTCGCAGGAGTTCCGGAGCTCAGCCCAACGCGTGAGGTAGTCGTGAGTCGACTCGTCAGGACCTTGCACGCACAAGGAGAGCTGACGAGGTTTGGGAGGACGCTTGTACGTGCTGGTGAAGTTGCGGACGAACGCTTCAGTGAAGTCGACCCAGCTGTTGATGCTGCAGGGCTTTAAGCTATTCAGCCATGTCCGGGCCATGCCCTGGAGCATGAGCAGAACGTACTTTACGGCGACACGCTTGTTGCCGTTTGCTATGCTGACAGCCATGGAATAGTCGACTAGCCAGTCTTCCTGCTTCGCGGAGCCGGTATACTTGGGTGTGTCTCTTGGGAGCGTGAACCCTCTGGGAAAGGGCTCGTCCCGAATGCGGGGCCCGAAACATGGCGGACCCAGCTCGTCTTCTTCTTCCAGCGCCAGGGACCGGTGAAGTCGGTCGATCCGGTGGCGGGCGTCATTCTCTCCAACTCCCTCTCGGCGGCCAAGGCGGTCACCGAGAGTCGGATGGTCAATAGGCGGCGGGGAGACTCGCCTGTCCTTGCTGGGAGGGGGAGGCGGACAGTCGTCCCGTTGTTCCACTGCTCTCGGGCGGCCATCTCGGTCGCGCTCTATGGTAATGCAAGTCCGGCTGTGGCTGATAGCCGGCTCCTTGTCCTTTCTTCCTCGGGCACCGCCAGTCGGCGTCCGAGACGTCGCGCCTTGATCTCGGTGCGGGTTGTCGTTTGGCCGCTGCGGCGCCTCCATGCGGCAGCCGGCCTCGTTCTGTGCGGCGGCCGCGTCGAGGAGCCGCTGGACTCGCTCCGTCATGAGGCAGCGTTCTTCGCCCTCGAAATTGTCCAGCTCATCCGCCGCTGCCTGGGCGGCTCGAATGTTCTCCGCCGGTGTAGCGTACACGGGGCGGCTAGCCCCAAACAGGCTGGTGATGGCTATGCCGCGCTGCTGGACCGTGCCAAGGCGGCTGGGCCCTACCGGGGCCGGCGAGCCACCAACGGCGTGATCCATCTCCCGCTGGTAAGCTTTTGACAAGCGTCTCATGTTGGCTAGCTTCTTCGCACCTTCAACGAGCTGAAGGCGGCGTGCTTCTAACGTCTCCGCGTCAGCATCTTCCGGAATGGGCACAGTCAGGTCTTGCAGCGCTGCGCCGAGTGAGTCGGGCACTCCTCCGCCAGGGAACTCGTCATGACTGATGACTAGCACCTCAGTGACAGTGCTTCTGTCGCTCTCTGCGTGGGGGAGAGGTTCGTCGCAGACCACCACATTGGTGGGGAACGCGTCGATCGACGCGGTGTTGGAGTCGACTAGCATCGGGTCGGTAGAGCCTACGGACTCCAAGTCTACGGCAGGCTCGCCGGAAATGTGGAGTTGATCGAGGAGGCCCATGAGGAGGTTTTCGGGGCCACCCGCGCCTGCGTCGGACACAGGTTCGTCGGAAAGGCAGACCTCGCCGACAAGTTCAGCCAAGGAGCTGGCTGCGCGGGTGATCTCAACGCCGCGCAGCGTGTCGATGCAGACTTCGCCTGGCGTGCCTGGCTGGCTGCGCTCGCTAGGGAGGAAAAGGGTTCCCGTCCAGAATAGATCTCCGGACGGCGGTGCACCAGGCCCCATGGTGGGCGCCAAATGTCGGGGGTTTGGTGCGACATATGCCAACGGATGGCTTATCATGGTGGGGGCGAGTAGAACGTCGCCGGTGCCTGGAAACGGGATGAGGCGAAGACATGCACGCCGGCGAATCTTACCCATCTTTGGGGCTCTCCGGGGAGATAATACCCCTACTGCTGCTCTGCGGGGTCTCCGCATGATCACTATGGCCAAGTGTTTACACGATCGCTCCTTGAGCTGTTTCTGGTGGTAGAAGAGGGCAAGGCTAGCTCTCTCCTTCTATCTGGTATGGTCTAGACCTACTGGGATCCAACCCCTTGCATGGGTGTCCTGGGGGGTTTATATAGGCCTACCCCCAGGGGTACAATGGTAATTTGACTGGGCACGGGCCCAGCCGTCAGTGCCTCCGACCTCCGACTTCTCCACCGACTGCCGCCGACTAGTCTGGTACGGAGCCGAAAGGCCGCGTCCGCCGTGGGCGGGTCTTGCCGGCCGCTGATTACTGTAGCCGTGCTTCTGATAACGCAGGCTTGGTCATGGGGTCGTGGCAACAGCCCCGCCGCCTGGCGGGCGATCACTGTGGCCACTCCCCATCTCATCTTGATTAATGGCGCGTGGGCCCCGGGGGAGGGCTCGGCCGACTCCCCCGGGCCGACTCCCGACGGGTCCGACTGGCGGTTATCCCGCCGTCTCCCAAGGTCTCGCTGACTGGTGGGCCCCGCTGCCTCCAGGCCGTACAGACAAGCCGTCGTGGGTGCAGGACTTGGTACTGTGGTGCTGATATCAGGGCCGGCCGGGCAACAGTGCCACGCCGCACGGAGATCTTCCCGGGTACGGCGTGCTGTGGCTATGCCTGCCCTTGGTAAGGGGCGGGAGTGGGCTTCACTGTGGCCACACCTCTGCCTCGTCCTCTTTGATGAGGTCATGGGTTTGCTGGAGTCGTCGGCCGACTCCCCAAAGCCGGCTTCTCTGGAAGTCGTCCCTGGAACTCGGCCGTGAGCGTGCAATCGGTCGCCCTGCCATCGACTCCTCAGGAGACGGCTCTTCGTCCTGGGGTCTTGAGGGGCGTAGCCTGCCCTAATGTCTTGAAAGGTCATGGGACTCGGGTTGGCCTACCTGTGGCCCATTACTCCGACAGTCTCAGAGGCTCAAAGCGGCAACTCTTCTCCAGCATGAGAACTGCTGAGCCGGCATTCATCTTGTTAGACGAATGTATTATATCTTTGACCCGACGCACCCAATGAGTCGTAGATTCACCTTCCTCCTGCTTACAATTTGTCAGGTCCACAATCGACATAGACTGCTTGCAAGTGTCCTTGAAGTTCTGGATGAAACGGGCCTTTAGCTCCGCCCATGAACTAATGGAATTGGGTGGCAAACCCTTTAACCCAGAACAGGTCGTTCCGTCCAACATCATGGTGAAGTATTTAGCCATCGCTTCATCACTAACCTCCAGCAGCTCCATGGCCATCTCGTAACTTTCAATCCACGCCCCAGGCTGTAAATCGGCTGTATAATTCGGCACCTTTCGAGGTCCCTTGAAATCCTTGGGCAGACGTACATTACATAGAGCCGGTACCAGACAAGGAACTCCTCCGGTTCTAGTAGCAACACCCGCCTCAACGGAAGTCGTCGGGTAAGCCGGTGAGTCCTGTTGGGCTGCTAGCTGAGCCGCTAGCCGAGCCGCCCGCTCGTCCTCCTGACGTATCCGATCCTGAACTGGGTTATACCCGTCGGGCTGGTTCCGGCGCTGAGCGCTACTTGACAAGGCCTCTGACTCCATGTGTCTACTGTAACTCGGGCTCCGGTTTTGACAAGGCGGAGCTAACCAGGGCGGAGGAGTTGAGTGAATCCTGTCTCGGCTGTAGGAGTAGGTCTCTTGCTGAGCCAGGGCTGTTTGGACAAGTTCCCTGATCCTCCGGGTTTCCACCGCTATCGGATCATCACCATCTACTGGGAGAGCCGCCAAACATGCTGATGTTGTGATTAAGTTCTCCATGGTGTTGGAGAAGTGACCCTGTGGTATTGGTACGTAATGGGGCGGTGCCATATTGTCGTGAAGAGGCGCCGTCACTGGAGGCTTGATTGGGCCTCCCGCTCCGGATGTCATAAACTGATTTGCACCTGGCGGGTTACTTGGGCCGGCCCCGGGTGTAGCAAAGAGATTCCGAGGATCATAAATCCGAGGTAAACGGGACTGAGTTTTCTGATGTCTCCTCCTCATTACCTCATTAGATGCGTTCAAGCTCAACATGAGCTGAAAGGCCTCTGCCTGAAGTTGCTGCGCCCGTACGTCCAAAGCCGCCCGCTCTGTGGCTAATCTAGTATCCTCAGCTACTAAGGTTTCCTTGGCCCGGGCGATCTCATCGCGAACCTGTGCCACCTCTGCCTCATGCTCAGATTGGTTCGCAGGGACGACTGTAGCAGTTAACAAGGCCATAAGTTTATCCATGAGATCCGTCAGCACCTGAGCCGGTGGGCGCACAGGGCCTCCTGCCCCGGCTGCTCCTAACCCGGATGTTATCGCCGCTGAGGCCGTATAATTTTGGCTGGGTTGAGTACCAGCCATGAAGACTGCTTCCCAGTTTGGCGACTCTGAGGGGTCCGGAATAGTGCTGCCATCGGAACAGCCCCCAAGCACACCATCTTGAACTTGATACAACGAATCTGTTGAGCCGGCGGACGAATCACCATCAGAGAGGACAGCCGTCTCACCATCACCTTCAGATCATTCAGAAAGTTCACCTCCGTGGATGCAACCCATAAAGGCACGCTTCACGACGGGTTGAGCTCGGGCGGGTTTCGCATGCTGAGCCGTCTCGACGAGGTCGGTGCAGCTGTCCGGCTCAGAGCCCGGCTCACCAATCCGGCGATGAAGACGTGAATTCCGCCAAAGGGGACCCGGTACCCGTACTCAATTGAACCGGCGTCGGGGCCCCAGCCTTCGCCGTTGATGTAGATCCTGCCGCGACGACTCTTGGTCATCCGGCCAACTGCGTATCCCTTGAGCCCTTCGAAGCTTCCCTTCAAGAACTCAAATCCACCGTGCGCTGGCCCCACGGTGGGCGCCAACTGTCGTGGAATTGTCATGGCAGATGTCCTTTTGCAAGGACTTAGTCGTGGAGCCATCGCAACTAGGAAGCTTAAAGGGGTTAATCGGGACAAGGACACGCGAGGTTTATACTAGTTCAGCCCCTTACGGTGAAGGAAGGCCTACGTCTAGTTGGGTTGGAATTGCTTGAGGTTTCGATGACCAGTGAGCGAGATACGCTATGCCTAGTTCTTGATCAGTTGTTTGTCACCCTAAGCCGTTGGCGGGTCGTCCCCTTATATACACGAGTTGACGCCCTGCGGCCTACAGAGTCCTGGCCGGCTCATAAACAGTCTCCGGCTCAGCAACTAGTTACTTCTACCTTACAGTACAAGTTATACCATCATGGCGGTTTATCTTTACGGGCCTCGGAGTCGCCTGTGGGCCTTTAAGCCTTTTAGTGAACCGCCATCTTCATGCCTTGGTCTTGGGCTTCTGATGAACCTCTATTTGCGTAACCCGGCCTCTCCTGGATGGCTTACACAAATAGTCATATCCCCAACAAGATGTCTTGTAACCGAGATTCCGAGTCTGATCGGGTTGTCTTGGGAGAAGGAATATCCTTCATTGATCGTGATAGCTTGTGATGGGCTAAGTTGGGACACCCCTGCAGGGTTTTGAACTTTTGAAAGCCGTGCCCGCGGTTATGGGCAGATGGGAATTTGTTAATGTCCGGTTGTAGAAAACCTGAAACTTATCTTAATTAAAATGCATCAACCGTGTGTGTAGCCGTGATGGTCTCTTCTCGGCGGGGACCGGGAAGTGAACACGGTGTTGGAGTTATGCTTGAACGTAAGTAGTTACAGGATCACTTCTTGATCACTTCTAGTTCACGACCGCGCTTTGCCTTCTCTTCTCGCTCTCTTTTGCGTATGTTAGCCACCATATATGCTAGTGCTTGCTGCAGCTCCACCTCATACCTTTTCCCTACCCATAAGCTTTAAATAGTCTTGATCGCGAGGGTGTGAGATTGCTGAGTCCCCATGACTCACAGATTACTTCCAAAACCAGTTGCAGGTGCCGATGATACCGTGCATGTGACGCAACCGAGCTCAAGGAGGAGCTCGATGAAGATCGTGTTCGTTATGTTGTTCCGTTTCAGTTGATCAGTAGTGGAGCCCAGTTGGGGCGATCGGGGATCTGTAGCATTAGGGGTGGTCTTCTTTTATTTTGGTTCCGTAGTCGGACCTTGCTTGTATCTGGGTGATGTAATGTTATATTCATGTATTGTGTGAAGTGGCGATTGTAAGCCAACTATGTACCTCTTTCTTATTTAGTACATGGGGTGTGTAAAGATTACCCCTCTTGCGACATTGCCTTCAATGCGGTTATGCCTCTAAGTCATGCTCCGACACGTGGGACATATAGCTGCATCGAGGGTGTTATACTCCTCGCCGCCTATTGACCACCCGACACTCGGCGACCGCCTTGGCCGCCGAGAGGGAGTCGGAGAGAATGATGCCCGCCACCGGATCGACCGTCTCCACCGATCCCTGGCGCTTGAAGAAGAAGATGAGTTGGGTCCGTCGTGTTTCGGCCCCCGCATTTGAGAAGAGCCTTTCCCCAGAGGGTTCACACTCCCAAGAGACACACCCAAATATACCGGCTCTGTGAAGCCGGAAGATTGGCTGGTTGACTACTCCACAGCCGTCAGCATAGCAAACGGCAACAAGCGTGTTGCTGTGAAGTATTTTCCGCTCATGCTCCAGGGCACGGCCCAGACTTGGCTGAACCGCTTGAAGCCCCGCAGCATCAACAGTTGGGTTGACTTCACCGTTGCCTTCGTCCGCAACTTCACTAGCACGTACAAGCGGCCTCCCAAACCTCGCCAGCTTTCCTTGTGCGTGCAAGGCCCCAACGAGTCAACTCACGACTACCTCACGCGCTGGGGCGAGCTCCATAACTCCTGCGAGGGCACCCTCCTCAAGCACAAGCTCCTCTGCGACGAGCGAGAGACCCTCGACGAGCTGCTGATCATAGCAGACAAATATGCCATGGCCGACTCCTCCATGAAGGCGGAGATCCAAGTTAGTGCGACTGGCAAGGTGGCTCCTCAGGCTCCTCGAACCCCGGCTGGAGATGCCAGTCGGCATCAGCAACAGAACGACAACAAGCGCAAGGCCACGTAGCCGGCCTCCACCAGTCGGCTGGTGGCAACAGTCGAAGACCAGCAGCCAGAAGGGCCGCCTCTGCCCAAACGACAGAAGGGCGGCAAGCCCAACTGGTTGCCGGCTTTCTCATATGAGCAGAGTTTGGATGCTCCCTGCAAATTCCATAGTGGTGCGAAGCCGTCCAACCACACCACTCGGAAGTACCACTGGCTCACCAAGATCGTCAAGGGAGACGACCTCATGCCTCCCCCACCTGCTGGGCAGCCGCCTCCTCCCCCGCCCCAGCAGCCGGCGGTCAGACCAGTCGATGCAATACAAGACGAATACCCAAAAGAGCATGGAGCCTATGTCATCTTCACCAGTGTGGCCGATGATCGACGTAGCAGGCGGCTGCAGCAACAAGAAGTAAATGCGGTAGCATCAGAGACCACAGAGTTCATGCATTGGTCTGAAAAGCCCATCGGCTGGAGTAGAGCTGACCACCCGGAGGTGATGCCTAAGCCCGGCTCCTATGCCCTGATTTTGGGCGCCACCTTTGCCACGGACAAGCGAGCAGCTCGCTTCTCCCAAGTCCTGATAGACGACGGCATCAACATTAATATCCTATACAAGGATACCATGGAGAAATTAGGAATCACACAGAGGGAACTTCAACCCAGCCGGACAATATTCCATGGCATAGTTCCTGGCCTTTCCTGCTCACCAATCGGCAAGATTCTGATAGACGTCCTCTTTGGAGACAAAGATCATTTCCATCGAGAGTCAGTATGGTTTGAAGTGGTGGACCTTGAGAGCCCATACCATGCGTTACTTGGCCGGCCTGCCCTGGCCAAGTTCATGGCTGTCCCCCACTATGCCTACCTCAAGATGAAGATGCCGAGTTCCAAGGGGATTCTGACCATAGCTGGCGACTACAAGAAGTCGTCCTCCTGCGCAGCAGAGAGCAGTCGATTGGCCGAGTCCCTCGTGATCATAGCTGAGAAGCGGCTCCTTGACCAGGTTGTGACGATGTCAAGCAAGCAGCCAGAGATGTCGCCCGATCCCAAGGAGTCAGAAGCTGAGGGCTCGGTTAAGCCGGCCAAAGAAACAAAGAAGATACCCTTGGACCCAGAGCACCCGGAGAGGTACGCTGTCATAGGTACAAACCTCGACAGCAAATAGGAAGGCGAGCTCATCGATTTCCTCCGTGAGAATCGGGACATCTTCGCATGGTCCCCCAAAGACATGCCAAGTGTCCCAACAGATTTCGCCGAGCACAAATTACATGTCTGGTCTGCTGCCAAGCCAGTCAGGCAGCCCTTGCGCCGCCTGTCAGAAGGGAAGAGAAGAGTCGTCGGAGAAGAAATTTCCCAGCTGCTGGCGCCGGCTTCATCATTGAGGTGTTCTTTCTAGAGTGGTTGGCCAACCCGATCCTTGTGCTGAAAAAGAACAAGTAGTGGCGTATGTGTATTGATTACACAAGCCTCAACAAAGCATGCCCCAAGGACCCGTTTGCTTTACCAAGAATCGACCAAGTAATAGACTCCACAGCCGAATGTGAGCTGTTGAGTTTTTTGGATGCATATTCAGGATACCACCAGATCAAGTTGAACCCAGCTGACAGACTGAAGACCGCCTTCATCACGCCATTTGGAGCCTTTTGCTACTTGACTATGACGTTCGGCTTGAGGAATGTCGGCGCCAACTTTCAACGTTGCATGCAGAAGTGCCTCCTCAAGCAACTCGGCAGAAACGCCCACGTTTACATGGACGATGTGGTGGTGAAGACGAAGAAGCGTGGAACGCTGATAGAAGACCTCAAGGAGACCTTTGAGAACTTGCGCCGATTTCAAATCAAGCTCAACCCAGAGAAATGCGTCTTCAGAGTACCAGTCGGCCAGCTTCTTGGCTTCCTGGTCTCCGAACGCGGCATAGAATGCAACCCTGTGAAGATCAAGGCCATTGAGAGGATGGAAGTACCCAGCCGACTGCTGGATATACAGAAGTTCATCGGCTGTTTGGCATCCATCAGCCGATTCATCAGTTAGCTGGGCGAGAAGGCTCTCCCCCTATACCAACTCATGAAGAAGACCACTTTTTTCGAGTGGAACCACAAGGCGGATGAAGCTTTTCTCCAGTTGAAGAAGATATTGACTACTCCACCTGTCCTGGCGGCTCCGACTCCTAAGGAGCCCATGCTCCTATACATTGCCACCACCAGCCGAGTGGTCAACATAGTCATCGTGGTAGAGCACAAGGAGGAAGGAAAAGCCCTACCAGTCCAGAGACCGGTATATTATTTGAGTGAAGTACTATCGACCTCCAAGCAAAACTACCCCCACTACCAGAAGATGTGCTACAGCATGCACTTTGCTGCCAAAAAATTGAAACCGTACTTTCAAGAGCATCCAATCACTGTGGTTTGCACAGCCCCACTGGCCGAGATCATTGGAAGCTGAGATGCTTCGGGCCGAGTGGCCAAATGGGCCATAAATCTGCCCTCCTACACCATCTACTACCAGCCTCGCACCGCCATCAAGTCACAAGTGCTGGCCGACTTCCTCGTCGACTGGGCCGAGACCCAATACTTGCCGCCAGCGCCCGACTCCATCTATTGGCGGATGCATTTTGACGGCTCCAAAATGCGCACCGGCTTGGGAGCCGACATCGTCCTCACCTCTCCCAAAGGTGACAAGCTCAAATATGTGCTGCAAATCCACTTTGCCGCCTCCAACAATGTCGCCGAATACAAGGCACTCATTCACGGGCTCCGGCTTGCCAAAGAGCTCGGCATTCACCGGATCCTGTGCTATGGAGACTCCGACTTGGTGGTCCAGCAGTCGTCAGGAGACTGGGACGCCAAAGATGCAAACATGGCGAGCTACCGCTTCCTCGTACAGCAACTCAGTGGATATTTTGAGGGATGCGAGTTTCTCCATGTACCAAGAAATGACAACGACCAAGCAGACGCCCTGGCACGAATCGGCTCCACCCGTCAAGCAATACCAACCGGCGTTGCCCTTTAGCGCCTTCTCAAACCGTCTATCAAGCCATCACCAGAGTCAGATTCTATCTTCGTGCCAGCTCCTCCTGAAGCAGTCGGACGGCCAGGGGGTCGCAGCAGTCGCACCCGGCCCAGGGACTTCAGAACCCGGCCCGGGGACTGCAGCGACTGGCCTAGGGACTTCAGTACTCGGCCCGAGGACTTCATCGGCACAGCAAGCGGCTGCCGACTCCAACCCGCCGCCTCCCGGCCCAGCCGCCCTTGTCCAAGTTGCAGTCTTGACAGTTGCAGAAGTCACAGCACCTTCATGGGCCCAGCCCATTCTCAATTTTTTGGTGAACAAAGAGCTACCAACTGATGAGATCTCGGCCCGGCAAGTGCAATGTCGGGCAGCAGCCTACACCATTGTCAACAAAGAGCTCGTGAGGCGCAGTGTCACTGGTGTCTACCAGCGCTGCATGGAGCCGGAGCAAGGCCAAGCGATTCTCAAAGACATCCATCAAGGCGAGTGTCAGTGTCAAAACCGGCGGATCTCGGGTAGGGGGTCCCGAACTGTGCGTCTAAGGTGGATGGTAATAGGAGGCAGGGGACACGATGTTTTACCCAGGTTCGGGCCCTCTTGATGGAGGTAAAACCCTACGTCCTGCTTGATTGTTCTTGATAATATGAGTAGTACAAGAGTTGATCTACCACGAGATCAGAGAGGCTAAACCCTAGAAGCTAGCCTATGGTATGATTGTATGTTGTCCTACAGACTAAAACCCTCCGGTTTATATAGACACTGGAGGGGGCTAGGGTTACACAAGGTCGGTTACAAAGGAGGAGATATACATATCTGTATTGCCTAGCTTGCCTTCCACGCCAAGTAGACTCCCATCCGGACACGAGACGAAGTCTTCAACCTTGTATCTTCATAGTCCTACAGTCCGGCCAAAGGATATAGTCCGGCTGTCCGGAGACCCCCTAATCCAGGACTCCCTCAGTAGCCCCCGAACCAGGTTTCAATGACGTCAAGTCCGACACGCAGTATTGTCTTCGGCATTGCAAGGCGGGTTCTTCTCCAAATTTTGAATATTTGTTAAGCAGTGTCCGACCCCATAAATGTTGGACTTCTTGGCTTCTGCGCCCAATAAGGGCTATCTTCCATGCGTCGAATGAATACGAGGAGCCAGGGCGTTTTTACATTTGCCCCCCTAGCCAGATAAATAAATTGTCTATTAAAGGGATGGGGATTCTTAGATCCAATCCATATCATCCTCCCTCAGCGAGAATCTATCAAAGCGCGCTTCGGAAAAATCCACTCCAGCATGGCCGACCTCCACAGCTCCTCCTCCCGCCCCCGTAGCCCTAAGCCCGGCGATTGGGAGAGGTGTTCTGTCCCACATAGTCGATTAGTCGAACTGCAGACTAAGGGATTTCTCCCTCCAGCGTATATGGTTCTCGTCCGAGCCGGGCTCACCACCTACAATTGCGGGGAGCAAGCAGAGAGCTTCCCCAGCCCCTCTATGGGGGAGCGGGTATGCCTTGTTCCTTATTAAGGGGACTCGGATTTCCAATTCATCCGTTTCTCCGTGGGCTCCTGGAGTTTTACGGCCTCCAACTGCATAATTTCACCCCTGCTTCCATATTACACATCGCCGGCTATGTTGCCCTCTGCGAGTTATTCCTGGGCTGCAAGGCTCATTTCGAGCTATGGAAAACGTTATTTTGCCTCGTCCCCCGCACACAGGAGGGGTCACTTTATCAAGTGGGCGGAGCCGAAATATGGCGCATCGCCGAAACCAGATATCTGTCCGGTACTCCGAAGAAGACGTCCGAGGACTGGCCTTCGGAATGGTTTTATATGGAGGACGTCCCCCTTCCGGACCCTGTTCGGCGGGGTCTTCCCGAGTTCAACAACGCTCCTCTGAAGAAACGCCGAAGCTGGCGCCCACGGAGCCCCCGGGAGGAAGACAACGGAGAAGTCCTTTACCTGATGAACCGGATTAAAACGCTGGCTCAATTAGGATTGACAATAATCGAGATTATGTCAATATGCATAATGCGGGGAGTGCAGCCACTTCAATATCGAGGGCACCCCCTGTGGTGTTTTAACGGGGAAGATGATGCCACCGTTGCAGACGTAAGGGTTCGGACAACATTGCTGCTTTAGCAAAAATCATGTCCGAGCTGTTCAAGGGAGAGGAAGAGGAGTTCACCCGCATCAAGCCACGGGATGGATTCTCCATGTACAACCCTCCAAGCTGGGTGAGTTATATCTCCTTACTCCCATTCTTCCCATATTCTTTGTCGTAGGTACTCACCTTGCTATTTTATGGCAGGAACTGCGAAAAGCCATAAGGGAGGTCAACAGCCCGTCCCCACAACTAGAGGACCCCGACCGGGCCCTCAGTCCCGGACTCGAAGAAGATCCGGACATATTCGTGGAGCTGATAGATCGGCAGTTCTATCAATTAAGCTATGATGACACCATGGTGGCCATTACGACCGACTATCCCGGACTGCTCCCAGCGTCGCTCGTAAGAAAAAACAAAATCCCAACTCCAGAAACTAGGATCCCCTTTTGGATACTTCACCTACCATATACATATGGTCTTTTACAGGGAAGGCATTCGGGATGCCGTGCCGAACCCGCAACAACTTGCCAACAAGAGGCACCGAGGCCGGGTAGGCCAAAACGGAAGGCGGTCAGGACGGAGATGTCGGCGCAGAGGTATGACAAAAACCCCGCTCCCTGGTTGTCGTCTTTCTCAAAATGTAATGACGTCCATGTTTCTTTAACAGAAAAAACGCTTGCCGGAATATGTCCGGTGAGGCTGCTGATCATGCTTCCACCAGTCGGGCTCCAGGGCCGGACATAGAGGCGGAAGCCGACATGGGGCGGACGCCGGATACTCCCCCTACAGAGGATGCGGATAGACTATCCGCTACAAATTCAGAAGTGGAGAGCGCCATGAATCATAGGCGTCGCCGGGCCGTACTCTGTGACGCTTGCTTCTCGCCAGAGGCATTTGATGCCTTCAATTCTGGAGACGCGTACCTCCGTGCTGCTCAAAATGGTCTAGACAGAGCCACGGACCAGTATGTAAGGGATGTATGGGTAAACAAATCTGATGATTATATGTTTCAGTAGCCCCTGAGACTTGAAACAGTTAGCAGAACTGATTTAAGGATCATCTATTGTGCAGGTTCTTACAAAGAAGAATACTCGACTGTCACAGGAGATGGAGGAATGCAAGACCCAACTTCGGGCCGCCGTTGCCGCATTGAAGGAACCTAAAAAGTCCCCAGCTGATAACATTTGTTTCAAAGAATGATAGGTACCATATAGCATGTGGCGTGGCTGCAGATCTAACAATAGATATTGTAGATGAATCCAGAGAGAATCCGGAGGACCAGCATGTTGTACGATAGCTGAAGGCTGGCGAACGCGTGCTGACTGAGGTCAGGCAGGAGAAAAACAATCTCCAAGACGTCAATACCAAGCTGAGCATGGAACTGAAAGATGTTCGAGCCCAGCTTGCGGACTCCGAGAAGGAGAATAAGCGGCTTCGACGCGACATTTTCAGTAAGTGCTTGAACGAACTCTTAAAAGGGGGGGGGGCAGAGAAGCCGGTTAACAGAGTTATGTCTGCAGGTATGCTGACGGGTAGTACCGCGGAGGAGATGCCCGGGTCTGCGGGCGACCTTCTACCTGAGCTCTCACAACTGCACGAACAAGTTCGCAGGTGATGCAAGGTATTGCCCAGGCCTTGTGGCCATCCGTGTCCCTGCCAGAAGGCATTGGAGAGCTTGCAGAGAAGCTCAAGGGAGCACGGCGGCGCTTCCGATTATGGAAGATATCGGCCTGCCGTCAAGCTGCCAGGGAAGCCTGGGCCATGGTGAAGACGCGGTATACCAAGGCTGACCCAAACCACATGGCCGAGGTCGGACCCGTGGGGCCCGATGGGAAAGAGATCCCTGTTAGCTTAGTGTAGGAGCAAGTAGAATTAGCCGCAAAGTATTCCCAACAGGATTGTAGGCTAGGCAGCCTGTTGGATGGTATAGAAGAGGAATTCAGTCAGTCTACATGACTATGTAATTAAAGTGACATGTATAATGCCTTCTAGCCGGATTGTAAATCATTTGTCATGGCGGACCTTTTCGCTTCAACCTCGGGACCCAATAGTCTGGAGTGTGTCCGAATACCCGCTCAGTTATATAAGAACCAGGGTATGCGTGGAAACCAGGCGTAGGGGTCATTAGTGCTTGAACAGAAAAGTACTCAACTAGTTATGTTATATTACATGGGTAGTAAGACACATCTTCCAGGGAGAATAGTTCTGTTAGGGGTTCCTTTCCCTGGGTACGCATGCCCTAAAGTGCATGTCCGGACTGCGAGAGGAGACGCACGCAAAAACATCTGGGGGCATATATGGAAAATAAAAATCATCTTTTGTTTACCGACCGAATATTCCCTTAAGAACGCTAGCTTTCGGCTTCACCAGTCTGAGGTACACATCCGGCTGACCCAGCAGTAACAATTGCAGAGGTGCTCCCCTTATGCCCTAGCCGAACTAACGGGAACATAGGGCATAAATACGAGAGCCAGGCAACCCAGCTTGGCCAAAACTTCAGTCATATCGATGCATATAATGGCGAAGAAAAGGTACATGCGGAAGAATAACACATGTGCGGGGCATGAAGCCCAGATAAATTATTAAGCTTCTGTGTAAGAAGCCCCCAGGTATAATGAGCGTGGTTAGCGCGTCTATAGTGTGCAAGCGAGGCACAAGTTGGCCCTTGAAGGCCTTGAGAAAGAATAAAAGAAAGAAAGAGAAAAAGACATATAATGTATATGCGAAAAATGGACAGAGGAAGGAGACGAACATAGAGTCCAGCGCTAGGCGTAGAATCTTCGGAGTCTGGCTGCGTTCCATGGGTTTGGCTCAAGTTGATTATTCGATGCATCCCGCAGACGGTACGTTCCACCAGCCAGAACTTGGTCAATAATGAAGGGACCTTCCCATTTGGGCTCGAGCTTGGTCTTTTTCTTCTCCGACAGGCGTAGAACTAAGTCGCCAACATTATAAGTTTTGGCCCGTACTTCTCTGCTTTGGTATCTGCGAGCCTGTTGCTGATAGAATGCGGAACGGGCTTTTGCCATGTCACGCTCCTCCTCTAGGGTGTCCAGACTGTCCTGCCGATCGAGCTCGGCTTCTCTTTCTTCATACATGCGCACTCGAGGTGAGTCATGAATTATGTCGCAGGGCAGAACTGCCTCTGTGCCGTACACCATAAAGAAGGGTGTATATCCGGTAGTACGATTAGGCATGGTCCGCAGCCCCCAGAGTATGGAGTCGAGCTCCTCTACGCAGTGCATGTTAGACTCCCTTAAGGACCGCACTAATCTGGGTTTGGTGCCGCTCATGATAAGACCATTTGCTCGCTCAACTTGGCCATTGGTTTGTGGGTGATAGACGGAAGCATAATCGAGCTTGATGCCCATGTTGCTCCACTAGAGTTTTACCTCGTCGACCATGAAGTTCGTGTCGTTGTCAGTGATGATGCTGTGGGGGACGCCATAACGGTGTACAACCCCAGATATGAAATCTATCACCGGTCCGGATTCGGCTGTTTTAACAGGTTTCGCTTCTATCCATTTGGTGAACTTATCCACCATAACCAGTAAGTATTTTTTTCTTATGGGTTCCCCCTTTAAGGGGTCCAACCATGTCAAGCCCCCAGACCGTGAAGGGCCAGGTAATGGGGATTGTTTGGAGGGCGGTGGGTGGCATGTGGCTTTGGTTTGCAAAAAGCTGGCAATCGACGCAGCGTTGGACCAAGTCATGTGCGTCTGCCCGGGCCGTCAGCCAATAAAAACCTGTACGGAAGGCCTTGCTTACAAGGGCCCAGGCTGCGGCATGGTGGCCGCAGAGTCCGGCGTGAATTTCTGCCAGAAGCTTCCGCCCTTCCTCTTCGGAGATGCACCTTTGAAGGACTCTGGTAGTGCTTTTCTTATACAGCTCTCCCTCGTGGACCCTGTAGGCTTTAGATCACCGCACTATGTAGCGTGCCTCATTTTCGTCCTCGAGAAGTTCCTACCTAGTTAGGTAGGCCAGGAATGGTTCTGTCCACGGGGCGATGATGGCCATTATTACGTGGGCTGAAGGTGTTATTTCGGTGGCAGAGCCTCCGATTATGTCAGAGTGTTCGGTATGGGGCATTTTGGCCGGGTCCGGACTATTGTTACTGGTGTCCCCTAACCATACCACGGATGGCTTAAACAACCTCTCCAAAAAGATGTTGGGGGGGGACCGTATCGCGTTTTGCGCTGATGCGGGCGAGGATATCCGCCGCTTGATTGTTTTCTCGAGCCACGTGGTGAAATTCGAGCCCCTCGAACCGAGCTGACATCTTTAGGACGACATTTCGATAGGCCGCCATCTTCGGATCCTTGGCATCGAAGTCTCCATTTATTTGGGATATTGCGAGGTTTGAATCCCCACGCACCTCCAGGCGTTGAATGCCCATGGAAACTGCCATGCAAAGACCATCTAACAGGGCTTCATATTCGGCTGCGTTGTTGGAGTCTGTATACAATATCTGCAGTACGTATTGAACTGTATCTCCGGTTGGGGACGTCAGGACGACGCCAGCCCCCAAACCAGCCAGCATTTTGGAGCCGTCGAAGTGCATGATCCAATTGGAGTATGCGCCATACTCTTTAGGAAGTTCGGCTTCCGTCCATTCGGCAACATAGTCGGCCAATACTTGCGATTTAATGGCTCGCCGAGGTTTGTATGTTATGTCGAACGTGAGGAGCTCAATGGCCCATTTGGCAATCCGGCCCGTGGCATCGCGGTTGTTTATAATATCATTAAGTGGCACTTCCGAGGCTACTGTAATAGAACACTCTTGAAAGTAGTGTCGCAGCTTTCGAGATGTCATGAATACCGCATAGGCTATCTTTTGATAATGTGGGTATCATGATTTGCATGGAGTGAGGATAGTGGATATATAATATACCGGCTTTTGAAGAGGGAATTTATGTCCGTTCGCTTCTCGTTCGATGACGAGCACTGCGCTTACAACCTGATGAGTTGCCGCAATGTACAACAACATTGGTTCGCTGATGTTTGGCGCAGCCAGGATTGGGTTGGTTGCCAGTATGGCTTTTATTTCTTCCAATCCGGCTGTGGCAGCGTTCGTCCACTCGAAGTGTTCGGTGCGCCGAAGGAGGCGATAAAGGGGTAATGCCTTTTCTCCTAAGCGGGAGATAAAGCGGCTTAGAGCCGCTACACATCCAGTTAATTTCTGGATTTGTTTGAGGTCCGTTGGGATAGCCAACTGTGACAGAGCTCTTCAATTTCTCTACTGGAGACAATGAAGCCCAAGAGCTTTCCGGCTGGTACGCCGAAAACGCATTTTTCCGGATTGAGCTTGATGTCGTATGTTCGGAGGTTGTCAAATGTGAGCCTCAAGTCGTCTATTAGAGAGTCGACGTGTTTGGTTTTGACGACCACATCATCTACGTATGCCTCTACTGTTTTGCCGATCTGTTTCTCCAGACATGTCTGAATCATGCGCTGATATGTTGCGCCGGCGTTTTTTAGCCCGAAAGGCATTGTGTTGAAACAGAAGGGGCCGTATGGTGTGATAAATGCCGTTGCGGCTTGGTCGGACTCCGCCATCTTGATTTGGTGGTAGCCAAAGTATGCGTAGAGGAAACACAATGACTCGTGTCCTGCGGTAGCATTGATAATTTGATCGATGCGTGGGAGGGGGAAGGGGTCCTTTGGGCAAGCCTTGTTGAGGTCCTTGAAATCGACACATAGGCGCCATGATTTGTCCTTCTTTGGTACCATCACCAGGTTTGCTAGCCAGTCCGGGTGTTTTATTTCTCTAATGAATCCGGCCTCCAATAACTTGGCTAGTTCCTCTCCCATAGCTTGTCTCTTAGGTTCAGAGAAACGCTGAAGAGTCTGCTTGACCGTCTTGAATCCCTTTAGAATATTGAGGCTGTGCTCGGCCAGCCTGCGTGGGATTCCTGGCATGTCTGAGGGGTGCCAGGCGAATATGTCCCAATTCTCGCACAGGAACTCTCGTAGTGCGGCGTCCACGGCGGGGTTTAACTATGCCCCGATGGAGGCTTTTTTTGTAGGGTCCATTCGATGGACTTGGAATTTGACTATTTCATCCGCTGGTTTAAAAGAGGTGGACTTGGATCTCTTGTCAAGTACCACGTCATCCCTGTCCATTGTGGAGCGTAGCGTAGTTAATTCCTCGGCCGAAAGGGCTTCGGATAATGCCTCGAGGGCCAATGTGACTGTTTTGTTTTCGGCGCGGAGTGCTGTGTCCGGATCACTAGCGAGAGTGATGATTCCGTGGGCCCGGGCATTTTGAGCTTCATGTACCCATAATGGGGTATGGCTTGGAAGATCGTAAACGCCTCCTGTCCTAAAAGGGCTTGGTATCCACTACTGAACGGGGCCACTTCGAATGTAATTTCTTCGGACCTATAGTTCTCCACTGTGCCGAATACCACATCTAGTGTGATTTTCCCAGCACAACGTGCTTCCCGACTGGGGATTATTCCTCTGAAGGTTGTGCTGC
Organism: Triticum dicoccoides; assembly: GCF_002162155.2. Taxonomy (NCBI): domain Eukaryota; kingdom Viridiplantae; phylum Streptophyta; class Magnoliopsida; order Poales; family Poaceae; genus Triticum; species Triticum dicoccoides. Next base: position 492,511,174 of record NC_041380.1, read on the forward strand.
TTTGCTCAATGCGGTTCCAGTCTATTTCCATTTTTTGAAGAGTTTCCTCATAGATGAGGTTCAATCCACTGTCGCCGTCCATGAGTACTTTGGTGAGTCGAAAGCCGTCCATAATTGGACTGAGGACCAGTGCGGCTGGTGCTTGGGCTGTTCGGAATTTAGGTTCGTCACTGGCATTGAAGGTAATAGCCGTATCACTCCATGGATTCATTGCTGCCATGTGGCAGATTTCGGCGAGGCTGCGGAGTGTTCGCTTGCGCCTATTATTTGATGTGAAGGTTTCGAAGACCGTTAATACCGTATTGTTGTCCATGGGATGGTGCTTTGTGGCATTTGCGATGAGAAGATCCTCACCACTTTTGGCCACCTGCCGGAGTATCCAACATGCTCTAAGGCTGTGTGTTGGTATGGTATCTGCTGTACTATGAATTTTGCAGGGTCCATTAAGCCATCCCTCCAATACGGTTCCATGCCCTGTAGAGGGTTTTTGTTTCTTTCTAAATAACTCGGGTGTCTTATGATAGTGCACCCTTTTACTTCGGACTGGGTGTATATTCCGAGCCGGATTATCCCAAAATTTTGTTTTGGTTTTCCAGGCGCTTTCCATCCCTCGATACTTTCGTACTATGGATGCCAAGTCAGCGAAGCGTGATATGTCACGACGACTTAAGGCGTTAAGGATTCCCTTGTCCGTGCAATTATTGCAGAAAAATGAGACTGCGTCTTCCTCGCGACAGTCCTTAACCTTGTTCATCACAAGGAGGAATCTGGCCCAATAATGATGTACTGTTTCATGGGGCTCTTGCCTGATGTGGGAAAGATCATTTATGTCTGGGTGGGTGGGTGGATTTGAGTCCGAACCCCTACCCGATCTGAGACCCAGGGGGCGAGGAGTTGCCGATCTTGGAAGTTCGGATTCCGGGATGTTGCCCGATAAGTCTGGCCCGCTACCTGACTCTAGGTTCAGGGCTTGGGTGGTGTTCTCCCGTAAACGGGTGTCCGGCTCGGAGAGATCAGGAATCCGGACATAGTTAGTCCTCAAGATAGAGGAAGAATCGCCGCATTGTTCCTCCACCACCGCAATATGATGGGTGACCGGTGGAGAGTTAATCTCCCTTTGATCAGGTTTAAGCCCAATCTGATCATAGTCTGTAGCGACTCCCAAGGCGGCGATACGATCCAAGAGCTCATTTAGGGAAGAGGGCTCCATTGGATCCATCTGCTCGGCAAATTCCGAGTTGACGTGGAGGCTGTTTTTGATGACCCGAGAAGTCATCGTCGGTGTAGCGGCCGAACAGGCGGTCATGATGAAACTGCCAAGCCGGAGAGTTTGGCCAATAGCCAGGGCTCCCCCGGCGGTAATGTTGTTTTTAACAACGAGACGAGGCATCCTTCCTTATGGCGACGGCATAGTGGAACTCTCAATGAAAGCACCAATGTCGGTGTCAAAACCGGCAGATCTCGGGTAGGGGGTCCCGTACTGTGTGTCTAAGGCGGATGGTAGCAGGAGGCAGGGGACACGATGTTTTACCCAGGTTCGGGCCCTTTTGATGGAGGTAAAACCCTACATCCTGCTTAATTGTTCTTGATAACATGAGTAGTACAAGAGTTGATCTACCACGAGATTAGAGAGGCTAAACCCTAGAAGCTAGCCTATGGTATGATTGTATGTTATCCTACGGACTAAAACCCTCCAGTTTATATAGACACCAGAGGGGGCTAGGGTTACACAAGTTCGGTTACAAAGGAGGAGATATACATATCCGTATTGCCTAGCTTGCCTTCCACGCCAAGTAGAGTCCCATCCGGACATGGGACGAATTCTTCAATCTTATATCTTCATAGTCCTACAGTCTAGCCAAAGGATATACTCCGGCTGTCCGGAGACCCCCTAATCCAGGATTCCCTCAGCGAGTGTGGCCACCACACGGCTTCAAGAGCACTCGTCGCCAAAGCCTTCCGCCATGGTTTCTTCTGGCCAACTGCTCTTGAATACGCCAAGGAATTGGTCCAAAAATGCAAAGGGTGCCAAAATTTTCGTTCCAAGCCACATCAGCCGGCTTCTGCGCTCAAGACTATTCCCATTACCTGGCCCTTTGCTGTCTGGGGCCTGGACATGGTGGGACCATTCAAAACAGTGCGAGGCGGCATGACCCATCTGCTTGTCGCGGTGGACAAGTTCACCAAGTGGATAGAGGCCAAACCAATCAAGAAGCTGAACGGTCCGACTGCTGTGACTTTCATCTCCGACATCACCATTAGATATGGCATACCGCACATTATCATCATCGACAATGGCACAAACTTTGCCAAAGGCGCTTTGGCCCGTTTCTGCACGATGCAGGGCATCAGACTAGACTTAGCGTCCGTTGCCCATCCACAGTCAAACGGACAAGTAGAGCGAGCAAACGACCTCATCTTGTCCGGCATCAAGGCTCGGCTGGTCGAGCCTCTGGAGCGTTCGGCCGGCTGTTGGCTCGATGAGCTGTCGACCGTCCTCTGGAGCATGCACAACTCCAAACAAGTCAACCGGCTTCACGCCCTTCTTCCTCGTCTATGGTGTCGAAGCCGTCATCCCAACGGACATAGAGTTCGACTCCCCTCGAGTCACCATGTACACCGAAGAGGAGACAGAAGAAGCACGTCAAGACGGCGTCGATCTGCTAGAAGAGGGCCGGCTGTTGGCACTCGGTCGGTCCAGCATCTAGCAGCAGAGCCTGCGCCGATATTATAACCGGAAGGTCAAGCTGAGATCTTTCGAAGAGGGCGACCTTGTGCTCTGGCTGATCTAGCGAACAGCCGGTCAGCACAAGCTCTCAGCACCTTTTGAAGGCCCCTTCGTCATCAGCAAAGTGCTAGGAAACGACTCCTACTACCTGATCGACGCTCAGAAGCCTCGAGCATGCAAGAGGGACGACTCCGGCAACGAGACGGAACGACCGTGGAATGAAAACCTCCTCCGAAGATTTTATAGTTAAAGCAGTATGTACCACGCTACCTTTTGTATTAAGTATGAAGACTCCGGGTCCCCCGAGACGAGCTCGGGGACTGCCCTCTTTTATCTATATGATAAGAATTATGCCCATAAGTATGTTATTTTTTATGCCGCTTGGCACCGGGTCCGACTAGTCGGCCCGAGGACTTGCCGTCTTGCACTACGAAATGCTTCCTGCTGCCGTACAAGTAATGTGTGGCACCTAAGCCGTCTCCTGGCAGAATCCGCAGCTCGCAGAGCGACTGGACGGTGGGTAGGAGTAAGGTAGAAAGGGTGCCCATATGAAAAATGGCTAAGGACACAAGCATGGGCATAGTTTAAGCCGGCTTCCCGCCTCTTACGACCGACTGTTGAGCAGCCGGCTCGCCATGTTCTACTCAACTTGCCAAAGAACTCTAAACGGCTAAGTACTTGCCTTCCCAAAAGAAGCCAAGTACTTGATCCAGCAACAGTCCGCAGAGCGGCTGTCTGACTGGCAAGACGGCAACCGAGGGAAGGCGGCAAAGGAAAAAAGCCAAAGAACAATAGGCAGGAAGAGATAGAACTCGGAATATATTTTCATAGCAAAGGCCTTTGGCCAATATTCAAACAGAAGTTCAAGATACACCCCGCGGGTGGAATTGTGCAAAATTAACAAAGTTCATCGAGACCGATAAGCAGGTATAAACAAAGGTAAAGTGGCAGCCTAGGAAGCAGTAGGCGGGCTTGGTGGAACGGCGGAATCGGCGGCTCCGGCTGGTGGAGCGGCCGGTTGGGAAGTCTCCGCTTGGTCGCCTCTAGTGGTAGCCGGCTCGGTTGGGCGTGGCTCATTGTTGGAGGCGCGGTCGAGCTGAGGCTGGCCGTCCGCTCCGACCTCTGGCGCCTCCCCTTCGCCTTCCTCCTCCGCCCCGCCTTCTTCCTCGCCACTGGAGTCGATCACCTCCGCTGAATCCTCGCCGTCAGCCGGATTCATCCCGAACCATTCCGGTGGTGCCTCGTTGCCATTCTCAGCCCGCTCTAGGATGAAGACGCTGGTGTCGGTGTACTCGGCGATCGACGCCGCACGCTTGACGAGGTCATCTTCCACGACCGCCAACTCCGCCTGAGCTTCTAGCCGGAACGTGGCTAGCTGGGCTAGACTCAGCCCAGGATACCACGCCTTGACGAACTCTAAGGCCCGACGCGCTCCAGCCTGGGCCGAAGAGCCCTTCCAGGCCTCAAGACGGCCAGCCGCTACCTCCAGTCAGTCGGCAGTCTGACTTGGGGTGCGCGGTGCCTGCATGTCCGGCCACAGGGAGGCGATCGCCTTAGCGCCGACACGTTGAAGCCGGCACAGCATCCGGTGAGCCGGCCGAAGACGAGCCTCAATGCTGAGGATCTGCTCGTTAAGGGTTCGGGGGGCATCTGCGGCGATCTTTGCGCCATCCGCCCTCCGCCCTTCACGATCAGCCTCGATGGCCCGGTTGGCGGCGTCTGAGTGGTCAGGGAAGAAGTCTGCCAGGACAGGAAGGCAAAGAGCCAAATTAAAGATTAGAAGCCATCTCGACCAATAGCCGGCAGCTCAAAGACGGAAAGTGAGGAGATGCTCACCGTCGACGAGATCCTCGATCGCATGGAAGTCGGAGGCCAGCATCGCCTCCTTGTCGGTCCAGGAGGAGCGCTCGGACGCGAATTCGGCAAGGAGGGCGGTCTCCTTGTCCTCCGCTTCTTTCTAGGCCTTCTTGAGCAGCTCCTTCTGTTCTGTCAACTACGTGACCAGCCGGTCGCGCTCCTCAGCCAGCTGGCCGCACTCCTCCTCCCAGGTGCGCAGGGCAGGGTTGGCCTCGCCCAGCTGCTGCTGCAAGGCGGCGTTGGCCTCTGCAGAAGAAAGAAGAGAACAAGGTGTTAGTCACCAACAATGAAGAATAGTCGCCGAGGAGATCCGGCCCGACTGCTCGGCAGTCGGCCCGAATCTCGGGGACTAAACCCGCAGGTGCTGTCGCGGCCGATTTTCAGGATATATTTCCCAGAAAGTGGTCCTTGTGCTCACCAGCCCCATGATTACTGTTAGCTGATGAGGCACCAACTTGATACAGAAATTCCAAGCAAAATACAAAATATGTAGTACAAGACCATTCTGGCCTATGAGTACAACACAAGGTTTCTAGTGGCTGATGGCGGAAGCGGTTTGTGGTTCATCAGTGTCTATGGGACTCCATTTCCCACAGGAACAGCTGACCTGGATAACTCCTATCTTCGCGAGGCTGCTATCAGCATTGCGTAGGTTCTGGGGCTGTCATCGCAACGCTCCTCTCCATGCAAGAAATCTGGCCAAGGCAATAGCCAGGGACAAGCCAGTGAGTACTTTGAATGTACTCGCAAACATTATGAACTCAGGTATAATATAACAAATGATAATCATGCTCTGAAATATTCCATGATCACAACGTCAGTCACGAAATAAAAGTCCATGATGCACGCAAGCATGTTATTCATGTCAAACACGAATATGCAATCAGAGAGTAGAAATAGAATGCACCGATCGGGTGTCTAAAGCGACGCCTCGAAAGGATAATAATATAAAGCATGCCTTAGTCGGGCGTCCGAGCGACACCACATAGAGGGCTTACAAATAAAATAAATAACAAGCATGCCACAGTTGGGCGTCTGTGCGACACCACAAAAAGGGCTTATAAGTAATTTAAATAACAAGCATGCCACAGTCGGGCATCTGAGCGACACCACATAAAGGGCTTATAAGTAATTTAAATAACAAGCATGCCACAGTCGAGCATCTGAGCGACACCACATAAAGGGCTTATAAGTAATTTAAATAACAAGCATGCCACAGTCGGGCGTCTGAGCGACACCACATAAAGGGCTTATAAGAGAATAATCACAGTGAATATCCAGGAGGTAGAACCGTCCCAGGGATACTCAACAATTCAAATAATACCAATGGTTTGGCTATAGTAGTAATAATCATAATCATCATATGTCCCAAGTCATGATCAATGTTCTGGTTTAGCAATTTTTCCTCCGAAGACCGACACTAAGACCGACACCTAACCCATCCCAGGTTGTAGTCCTTAACCATGGACACATCTATTCGAATAGATATAATCTCTGCAGAGGGTGTACTCTTTACCCACGAGTAACGGATTCCTTTAGTCCATCGAGGCTAATTCCGTCTACGGTCTTTTAACTGAAAACACACCTGACCGCACACACCAGCCTAACTTACCGGTGTCTGGAATCACCCATGACACCCGTTAAGTGAAACTCTAAGTGGGGAGGCTACAACCTCGACTAGCATGGGATCAAAAAAAATTTATGACGCGCGCAAACTAGGGGAGCTACCCCCTCGGCTCCAACCGGAAATATCCCATGCCCCTGGACCATGTGGCATGTCTACCAGATGCAGCCGATATCTTCACCATGGCCTCTCTGTACAGTGTGTGCTAGGAAGGGGTTGACAACTTAATGAACCGTACCCTACCAATGGCAGGGAGAAGTGGTAGTACGAAACAAGTATGGGGGTTACTGGAACAAGACTCGATCTACGGTCGACTCATGAGATTAAGGCATTCCCTGCAGGATTAGTATAACAAATATATTTCACACCAACAAACAGAATCACCACTCATCATACCTCACCATGCCTTACCGGACATAATCGTCACAATGGATTATTAGAGACAAGTTCGTGTCCACCCAAGACAGAGACTTTCCCGGATTCCTCCCGATAGGCATGAAAGGCATATGAGGGTGATTACTATCAGAAGCATATCAAATTCCAACAGCAAGGAATCATCATTATGCACTCATAAATATGATCATAACACCACATAAAATACCGAACACTTCATGTCAAGGTGGTGTTGTATTAGCATCAAATGACACACAACAAATATTATGCCAAGGTTCAGAATGCTTGCCTTCAAGAGTATGCAAGTGGGGTGCACTTTTCGAAAGTTGTCTCCCTCTCCAAAATCCTATTTAAGAAAATTTCAAATTAACACATAGTTTCAAACAGTACAAAAAAGTTGTTCAGAAAATTTTCAAATACATATGAAAATAAACTAGACAAAATTTGAGAAACAATAGAAAAAGAATCCAATCAAATGGACTTGTATTTTAAAAGTTATAGCCAGTCAAAGTTTAGTCGAAATTCTGTTTTAAATAAAAATCAGAAAAAGAAAAACGGTTCGTGGGCTTACGCTTTCCCCTTAGCGAGGCGTATTCGGTGGAATATGTTTCCACTTAAGCCAGCGTGGGTCGACTCGTGGGTCATTGAAAGTGGGTCCCTTGGGCCCACTGGTCAGGTTTGACCAGTCGCCCGCACCTCTTTCTCCTCTGGTCGAGCGGTGGCGGTGCTCCGGTGATCGCCGTTGACGAACGGCGGCTCCTCGCGGGATTCTGAGGGCGGGGATGGATCCGCTGGTCCAGGGCGGTCCTCCCAGTGGTCGATAGGCTAGCGGGGGTGGAGGGGGTCACCAGCGGCTTGCTCCGCGGAGGACGGTGGTTTTGGGTGGATCGGGGTCTCGAGCTATGGTGGCTCCCGATCGGGGCTGAGGTGTTGGGTGGCTCCGCACGGTCGAGGGGAGTCGGACGGTGGCACTGGAAGGACAGGGAAGGCCCTGCTCGCGACGTTCGGCACCGGAGCGTGGCGGTGGCCGAACTGGCAGGAGACAAGGAAGACGGCCTCCCTCCGTCGATTGCTGGCTATGGGAGCGCTAGGGAGATGGCCTGAGGTTGCCTGAGGGTCTGGACGAGCTCAGGCCTCCTTTTATAGGCGGTCGAGGTTGGTTCGACGAGGCAGTGGATAGGAACGGCGAACCGCCTTTCTGTAGCCAGGGGGCGCGTGGTGATGGCTGGCGGGGTCTTGCAGGGCGAGAGGATGAGCTTGAGCTGTTCCAGGGGCAGCTGGCGGGCGAGGGTGGTCAGGGAGGTGCCGGCCATGGCAGGAGCGTGCTGTGGACGCCGGCGTACCACCAAGGGGGCTCTGACGGCGGCGCTGTAGGGCGCCAGGGGCGGCTTGAATGGATCTGGTGAGCGGGTGAGGACAGGCGTGGCTCTGCAGGCGAGCAAAGGTCAGGGCGCGGGGTAAGCAAACGCGGCGGCTCGGTTGGGCGCGCGTGCAAAACGTGCGCTCTGGGCACGCCCAGAGCACGCACGCCATGTGCTCGACGGAATGCCAGGGTGGCCTAGAGGGCTTGGGCGACAGTGCAAATTAACAGAACAAGTTCAGAGGTGGCTAGGAGATTAGTGGACATGCTGGTTTGTCCAGAGGGGCAAGATCACAGTGCAAATATGAAACTATGCCAAAACTGTCCGTGAACACAAGGTGCTCGACAGAATGCCATGGGCATCTAGGCATCTCTTTGGGTGGCCAAAAACTCCAGATCAGAGTCTCTTTAGATGATAAAGAGGGTGGCAAGGTTAGTTTGACAAAAACTCCCTAGTGCAAGTTTTTGAGAAAACCAAATCTGGACAGAAAATAAAGGGCATTATTACATGTGCTTAAAATCTTCTAGTGGGTCCAATCTCCTGGACTTAAGGGTTTGGTAGAGTGGTTAATAAGCAGGCACAATATCATGGGCAATAGGGCAAGATAAAATATGGCTGCAGTGCAAAACACTAAACTGGACCAGAATGAAGATGAGGATGATTTGCTCAAATTTTTCAAAGAATGCCAATGGGTTTTTGCATAAAGTTGAATTATACACTACTACTAACATACCCCAATTTTGGTGGAATTATTAAAGAAATATTTAAATAGGTTGTAGTGCAAATGGAACTATAAAACTTATGAAAAAACATTTTTTAAAAGAAATAAAGCTCAGAAAAAAATAATTGTAGAAATAATTCCACTGATAAAAAGAAATGGTCTTGGGAAGATATACAAGTCCAACAATATTTTTGAAAGGTTTCCACCTAGAAGGAAAAAAACTCAAAGATTCAGAGGGACAGGGTGATCTGAAATTAAAAGATAAAACCAGAAAATAAAAATTTAATTTTCTGGCAAAATTTTAATTAATAAATCAAGGTCGAAATTTTGGGGTGTTACAGGTGCGCCAGCGCGCCCCCGCAGAGAAGGAAGAGGACTCACTCCGGCTTTCCGACAAGTCGGCGGTCCGCTTGGCCAGCTCCTCGACGTTGGCGTTGAAGGTGGTCACGCGAAGATTGTGGTAGTCCTGTGACAAAATTTCAGACAAGTGTTAGTACTTGGAACTCACCGATCAGAGTTCCAAGCCGCCTGCTCACCAGCTGGCTCGAAACTCGGGGACTAAACCCAGTGGGTGCGCCGGCGCGCCCCCACCGAGAAGAACAAGAAACAGAGACAAAGAAGAAGGGAACGTACCCGGATGGCTTCTCGTGATGCCAGATACGCCTTGGTGCAGTTCTTGATGGCATCGCCCTCGGCTCGGATCTTGGCTTGGACGTCCAGAAGCGCCCGGTTCAATGGGCCCGTCCCGCCTCCCAGCACCCACCCAGTGGGCGCGGCGCTCGTCGCCTTGGTGTCCGAGATCGTGGAGCTCGCGGCGCCGGTCTCCAGAGGGCGTGGCGCCGAAGCCGCCTTCACGAGACGGTGACGCGTCGGCGTGCCGACCTGGAGAACTAGGCCCGCCACCACCTCGTCTTCAGTCGGCGGCACCGGCGGGTCCGCCGGCTGCTCGCCTTTCGCGCTCCCAGATGGCGGCGGTGGCGGCACAATCACGTCCGGCATGGCAGTGTCGCCGCCATCCCTCTCCATGACCGGGTTCTCGCCGCCGGCCTCCCCAGTCTGCGTCGTGAACTCCGGGGGTGGCGGCGCGGAGTTCAGAGGAATAAAAAAACTGCTGACTAGCGGTGCGCGGCTTCTTCAGCTCGCTCCTTCGCCGCGTCGGCGGCCCCGGCCTCCGCCAGTCTCTTCTTGGCGGCGGCCTCCGCCTTCTCAGCCTCCGCCTTCTTTAGGCGGGTGGCTTCCTGCTCTTCACGCACCTCTCGTGCGTTCTGCTCTGTCGCCTCCCGGAGGTTGGCGGCAGGGTCAATCCGCCGAGTGGTGGCAGAAGTCTCCGCCGACCCCATGATGGAGGCGGCAGCGACCTTGTCAAGAGAGAGGCGAGCCCTGGACCCAAGGGCGTCAAGCAAGCAAACTCAGAAAAGATAAACGAAAGAAAAAATGAAAGCGCAAGAAAAGTAGCACTTACACGGAGACCAGCAGTGGCTTCTTCACTTCCTTGCGGAAGCGGTGGGCCTTTGCGGCCGCCTCATCCCGCTTGGTGGCCGCGGCCGAGCCCTTGGGCTTCTTCGGCCGGCTGCCGAACATGCTCGGTGCGGCCCTGCGCTTCTTCGCGCCGCCTTGGGCGTCCGGTGCAGCAGAGGAGCTCGTGTTGGGCTGGCCGGCTCCTGGCTAGTGGCGTGGGGCGATCTCCTCCGCATCATCGTCAGGACAGTCCTCGAAACTGGCCCCGAGCCTCGGGCCGCCCACTTCGCCGCTTCCTCCCTCGGCGTCGTCCTCCAAGGCCGCTCTCCGCCTGGTCGGGGAGGAATTCGCGGGCCAGCCCCATGGTGCCGGCTGCCGGATGGAGAAGGGGGTTCTGACCAAAGCCGATTGGTCAGATTGGACAGGACGGACTCGGCGGCAAAGGAGTCAAAGAAAAAGAAAAAGAAACAACTGACCATGGGCGGAGGGTTGGTGCGTGTATACAGCTCCTTGCCGAACTGCCACTCTCCCGTGAGCTCGCAGTTCGCAAGGTATTTCACCATGTGGGCTACCTCCGGATGAGGCATCTCCTTGGTGCATAGACGACTCGGGTCCCAATGCCCGCTCATCTGGCAAATCATGTGGGGGCGACTTTGGAGTGGAAGCACTCGGCGCGCCATGAAGGCGACCAGCAAATCCGGCCCGGTCAGGCCCTCCGACTGCGTCAACACTCAGAGTCGTGCGATGGCGCCGGCTCCTGCGGGCGTCAGCGTCCTGGACCGATACGAGCAGTTGGGCTGCCTCCCAGCCGGCGGGCCGGCCACATAGGCCGGCAGATTGACCCAGTTGCCCTCCGCGAAGACGCTCTTCACGTAGAAGTACGACCGCTGCCACATCTTCACCGACTTTATCAGCCGGATGGGGGGAAACAGGTTGTCGGCCTCCGACCTCCGCACGGCGATGAACGCGCCGCACTGAGCCGTCACGCCTGCGGCTTGGGTGCCGAGCTTGGAGTAGAAGAACTCCCCCCAGAGCTCGATGGTGGGGAGAACGCCGAGGAAGCCTTCGCACAAGGCGACGAAGGCGGACAGCAGCACCACCGTGTTGGGGGTGAGGTGGTGCGGCTGGAGACCGTAGAATTCGAGAAAGGCGCGGAAGAAGCCGCTCGCCAGAAGGCCAAGGCCGCGTAAGCAGTGCGAGCGAAAGACAACTAGCTCGCCCTCCTCCGGCGCCGGTGAGATTTCCTTCTTCGGCGCGAGGTGGACCCTCACGAAGTCCTTGCCAGGCAGTCGCCGTGTCATGCAGAGGAAATCAATGTGATCATCGTGGACCTCCGAACCGTCCCAGGTGCCGGAGTGCACCGTGGGGGGCGCGGCGGCAGAAGAAGAGCTCATCGGGAATGGATCACCGCAGCACTCACTGTAGCTTGGGGCGCAGCGGCGAGAGGAAGAAGAGGAGGAAGGAGTGAGGAGGAGGGGCGCGCGTGCTCTGCCGCTCCCCCTCCTCCCCCTACTTATAGACCAGTGGGCTGCGAAGCCGAGGGGGCGGGTATGGGATTTAGTGCGCCCACTACCCCACGCCCCCCACGTTTATCGTGCAAAGTTACTGCACGCAGTAAATCCGCGGGAATTTCAACCGTCCACCTCGGCCGCAGCGGATCCGCTCGTGTGCCGAGGCGTGGTAGTGGCAGGCCCCGCCTGTAGGCGTGTCCCGTCACGTGTGTGGGTGGGTAGACTGGCCCAGCCGCTCGTTGCCACGTGACAGGCCCGAAACGGGCGGCGGCCTGGAAGCTTAGCTAGCACGCCACTTGGATCCCGCCAAGGCATTCGAAAATTATGGACAAGTCAGATTGGGCGAGTCTGACTCCTGCCAGTCGGCCCGGCAGAAGTCGAACGAAGCTTCGACTCAAGCACTCGGAGAAAGGAAACTGCTGAGGCTCCTCGACCAGTCGCCCGCGGCACCTCACCAGCTTCGGGGAATACTGTCGGAGTAATGGGCCACAGGTAGGCTAACCCGACGCCCATAACCTTTCGAGACATCGGGGCTGACCGCGCCCCTTAGGATGCCAAGGTAAAGAGCCGCCTTCTGGAAGCCGGCTGGAGAAATAGTCGGCTGCCCATAGACGGCCGAGTCCAGAAGGCGAGGTCGAGACAAGCCGACTCCTGCTAGTCGGCTTCCAGAGAAGCCGGCTCGCGGCCCCTTCGAAACTCGTACCCACATCAAGGGGGACGGGACAGGGAATGGCTACAGTGCAGCCCATCCCCTCCCCTTCCTAAGGGCTGGCCCGGCCACAATGCGCTGTACCTACGAGGAGCCCTACTCGGCGCGGCACTGTTGCTATGCCAGCCCTGACATCATTACGGGCAGGTAGAGTCCTGCTCCCACGACGGCCTGTCTGTACGGCCCAAGGACGACGGGCCCCACCAATCAGCGAGAGTCCAGAAGACGGCAAAGAGCCCTACCAATCGAACCCGATGGGAGTCGGCCCCTAGGAGTTGGCCTACTCATCCCACGGGCCCCACGCGCCATTAACCAGACAAGACGGGGAATGGCTACAGTAATCGCCTGCCATGACGACGGTGCTGTAGCCATGATCCTTCGACCAAGCCTGCGTCATTAGAAGTGCGGCTATAGTGATCAGCAGCCGGCAAGACCCCCAAGCGGCGGGTACAGCCTATCGGCTCTGTACCAGACCAGTCGGCGGGGCCCCCCAATCGGCGGGCCCCAACAGTCGGCGGAAAAGTCGGCCACCGAAGAGACTGATGGCTGGGCCTGCGCCCAGTCATATTACCCTTGTACCCCTGGGGGTAGGCCTATATAAACCCCCCAGGGCACCCATGCAAAGGGTTCGGACCCATTAGAACTAGACCAGAGATATAGGAAGGAGAAAGCTAGCCTTGCCTTCTCCTACCTCCAGCATACAGCTCGAGGAGCACCCTTGTACTCACTTTTCCTTAGTGATCATGCGGAGACCCCGCAGAGCAGGACTAGGGGTGTTATCTCCTAGGAGAGCCCCGAACTTGGGTAAAGTACGCCGGCGTTCGTGTCTACGCCTAATCCCGCTTCCGGGCACCGGCGACGTCCTACTCGCTCCCACCATGATAAGCCATCCTTTGGCATATGTCGCACCCTGTCGGGGAAACTGATCCTTGAACACCTATGGGGCCGGCGGACCGGGCCCCTTTCGGTTCGGCGGGGGGCGGAGATCGCACGAAGAGCAGATCGAGGCAAGGCACATGAGCAGTTTACCCAGCTTCGGAGCTCTCCGGAGAGATAACACTCCTACTGCTGCTTGTCTGGTTGTATTATCTGGTGTTCTTGCTCTCCAAAGCGAGAGTGTGATGTTCTCTGGGCTACCAATGGATCGAAGCAAACTGCCTGAGGCTCCGAACCTATGAGCCGAACCCCCCCTACGTTGCGCATGGGCCTCCTTTTATACGCTAAAGGGGTCACCGACAGGTGGCGACGCAGAGGAGGGTAAAAACGTAAAAAGCGAGGTAGTTGATACAGTTGCTTGCACAGTGCACCCTACCTAACCCTGACGACAGGGGACAAGGGCATTAAATGCCCATTTAAGTCGCCCGAACAGTGCAGAAAAGGACCGTTAGGGGCGCCACCGTTCGCCATGATGGTGATCTTGTCAGCTTCGCATGCCACTGCGCACCGCTGGCTGCGCAGCCTCCCGCCACGCATGCCCGGAGAGGCCCCCAGAGCGACACGTTGGTGGATGCGCTAGAGCGTGGACGCAGAGTGGCCGCCTGCCGCGGCAAGCGCCTTGCCGCTGTTGTTATCTTGTCGGGCCCGGAGGCTTGTCGCTCGCCGGGCTTCGAGGTACCTTGTTTGGTCTTCCCGGCAAGCTCCTCTTGCCGGGGCCTTGTCGCCTTGCCGGAGCGCGTGCGTCGCGGCAAGTTCCTTGGTGCGCCTTGATTGGCCTTCCCAGCAAGCTCCTCTTGCCGGGGTCTTGTCTCCTTTAGCTTATATACTTTGCTCTTGGATGGCTCCAAGGGAACCTTGGAGGGTCTTGGCGTTCGCCCGGCAAGCCTTGCCGCGGGGTGCTGCAACTGCCCGTGCACAAGTTCGGGGTACTAGGGTACCCCTATTCTAGTACACCGACAGGAGCCCCCGGGCCTGGGCCAGACACGGTGCCGAGCGCTGTTGGGCCAGGCCCAAGACAGGGCACGGGCACACGCGGGCTGGGCTATACCAAATCTCGCTCCGTATCCACCGCGCTCCCCCATAACGGCACGCGTTGAATGCGGCATCGTGGGGGAGATCGTGGGTGGTTGTTTATTAGGAAGGGCGAAACGTCCGCCCCGTCCCTCTTTATAAGCAGAGGAAACAGGGGCAGTTCGTTCCCCCTCGCTGGTTGCTGCTACTCCTTCACAAACTCCGCCGCTCCCCCCTTCTCCTTGAAGCCGAGAGAGCAGCGCTCCGCCCCCCATTGCCACCAGCATCACCACGCCGTCGACCTTCCCCACCACCTCCGCCATGGCCCCGAAAGCCGACAAGGGAAAGGGTGTGAAGTCGGCAGAGGCGCAGCGGCTCGCGGCGCTGCGGAAGGAGCGGGCGATCTTCACCCCCCAGCTCGGCGTGCTGGAGCTGAGGGAGTACTTCTACCTCTTTTGGGCGACGGAGACGCGTGCGCATCCGCGCACGAGGGTACTCCCGGCCGCTGCCTCGGAGTCGGCTCCAAATGGGTACCCGTTCTTCCCACTATTCTTCTACTGCGGGCTCTGCCCGCCCTTCTCGGAATTCTTTTGTGACATTATGAACACGTATGGCTTCCGCCTCCTTGACTTCACCCCCAATGCTGTCTTGACCATGGCGGTTTTCGCACACTTGTGCGAAAGCTTTGTCGGAGTCCACCCTAGTGTAGCCCTTTTCCGCCACTTCTTCATACCTCGGGTAGAGAGAGGAGAGCCGCTTGCCGGAGGGATTGCCTGGGTCTCGAGAGTCGGCAAGAAAGAGGCGTGGTGAGCTTCGCAGCAAGTGGGAGGAGTGGAGAGCGGAGTGGT
Organism: Triticum dicoccoides; assembly: GCF_002162155.2. NCBI lineage: Eukaryota > Viridiplantae > Streptophyta > Magnoliopsida > Poales > Poaceae > Triticum > Triticum dicoccoides. The sequence goes on from NC_041380.1 coordinate 492,526,331, forward strand.
GTTGGATCGTCGAGGAGGATCCGCAGCCCTTCACCGCCGTGCGCCAAACTCCAATAGTGCGCGGCAATGACTGGAGCAACATGGCCCCGGAAGACGAGAGGCTGAAGATCGCCATCACTAGGATTCTTCGCCTCAGGCTTGCCGGGCTCACCGTAGGTGCTGTCGGGGCAGATTTCCTCCGCCGCCGCATTGCCCCCCTGCAGGAGAGGAGGAGGCCTGCCTGGGAATTCAAGAATTCAGCGGACATCATGAGGCTGCGTCCGGGCCTCAACTACAACTTCACTGTCTTGGAGTTGGACGCAATGCTCTTGGAATTATTCAAACGCGACCCCCAGCATCCATTCACATTGCCGAGGGGCGTAGTTCCTTTGTGCAATAACTCTTCGCTTGACCGGATCCGCGCCATGATGCCGTTGTGCGATTCACACGGCATCGTCCCAACTTGGCAAGAGCCTGCGGATGACGTTGTGCGAGCGTTCTTCGACACCTTGGAGGAAGTGCCAGTCCGCGCCGACGAGCAGAAGAGCCTCACCCGTGACACCACCGACGAGGAGCTGCAACTCATCGCTACTAGGGCAGAAGAGGCTGCGGCCGCAACTGTTGCGGGTGTGTTTGGGTTCACTGTGGAGGAGGCGGAGGCTGCAGAGGCGGCAAACCTTGTCGAACGCGCGGAGTTCATGGGCGAGGAGGAGCCTGCCGGTTCCGAAGCCGAGTCGAGCGAGGCCGGCGAGGAGGAGGCTGAACCTTCAGAGAGCTTGCCGCAGGCGGAGCCCCCGGCCCCGCCAAGGAGGCGCCTTCGCAGGGCCGGGGATGCAGCAGGGCGGCAGCCGCCTCCACAGCCACCGAGCCGCGTGACGCGCTCTACCGCAGCAAGCAATATTGCCGCGGGAGCGCCTCACGCAACAGCGGCAACTGGTGCGGGACCTTCCCGGGCCACCGCCACTGCCCCCGCCAAGCGGGCAAGGGATCCTACTCCTCCACCTCGCCGCACCGGAGGAGGGCCGGACTTCGATCTTTCCGCGCTCAGCTCCGATGAGGAGGAAGAAGAGTGAGTTTCTTTGGCGCCCTTATAATCCTTCAATCTTGCTGTTTATATCTTGTATCTGACTTGCTCCAATCTGGACTCTTTTCTTTTCAGAACACTGGCCCAGAGAGCGGCGAAGAGGGCCAAGGCCGCGGTGATCGTCATCGAGGATGACCCCATCGCGTCGGCAGGAGGTGGGTCCGAGACCACCTTGACGGACCCGGCAATCACCCCTCGGAGCAGCCCCCAGCGCAGCCCCCAGCGTAAGTTCATAGTTTAGCCTTCTGCTATCGGGCGCGCTTGAGTGCTTTTTCCTTTATTGATATCTTGCTTGTTGACTTGTGCAGGAGCAGAGCAGCCTCATGAGGAGCGCCCGGAGGCCGGTCCCGAAGTGCCACCTGCTTCGACTGCGCCACCAAGGGAGGAGTCCCCGGCAAGGGAGCGCTCTCCGGCAAGGGGGGACTCTCCGACAAGGGACGGCACTGCTGATCCTGCGGCGACCGAGGCCGCAACTGAAGATCTTGGCGCAGGTAATCCACTTGCCCAAAAACTTTCCCTTGGGTTCTGCTTCTTCTGTTTTTCTTTCTTTGAATCCTTGATTGACTTTCCTCCCTTCTTCGTTCTTCAGACCCATCTTCGGCTGAGCCAATGGAGACAGAGGGCGCCGGCGAGGAAGGTGCCGGTGCTGATGAGACCGCCGGCGAGGAGGCCGCCGGGGCTGCTGCTGCGGAAGTCGGCGAGGGATCGGGCGATCGCACTGACGACTCTGAGGCCGCAGGAGCGCCGGGCGCTGCACCGACTGCCGAACCCTCTGCCGCTTCCGCGGAGCCGGGCTCCGAGGAGCCCCAGCCCGGCGCCTGCTTGCAGACCGGTGACAACATCTTCATCAAGCTACCCTGGGCGTCGAGCTCCAGGGCGCCAGTCAAGGGGGAGACTTTTGACGGGGAGGTGCTCGCCTCTGCTGGGCTGTCATTGGTTGACGCGCCCGGCAGTAGTAGCGGCGAGCCTGAGGAGGAGCAGCTGCTGCGGAAGCTGCTGTCACTCTATCGCACCCGGCAAGCCAAGCTGGCTTCCCGGGAAGCGCTTGTCGCGAAGGCGGGAGTTGACATGGAGAAGCGCACGGAGGAGCTCCGGGGACAAAATCAAGAAGCTCTTCGATCCCTGGCGCAGGAGCGGGAGCGAGTAGACGAGGAGCGCACGGCCTTTCTTCTCGAGAAGGCCGAGGCTGAGGAGGAACAAAGACTTGCTGCCGAGAAGCAGTCCGCGCGGGAAGGCGAGCTAGTGCAGCGGAAGGCCCACCTTGACAGCTATGAGGAAGAGCTCGCCGAGCGTGAGCGAGCGCTTGGCGGGGCGCTCAAGGAGGCAAAGGACGCCGTGGCAACTGCAGAGGCCGCCAATAAGGAGCTAGAGGAGAAGGTGGCGCGGCTGGAGGCCGATATTGGGAAGAGCGGCGAGGACCTTGCCGCTCTCAAGCGTGAGCGCGAGAAGGATGTTGCCGCCCATGGTGAGCTGCAAGGCCTTCTCGCTGAGAGGGGCAAGGAGCTCAGCGCCGCCAAGGATTCCAAAGCAGACCTGGAGCTGAAGCTGGCCACGCTGACGCAGACGCTGGAGGCCGCCAAGGAGCGGGAGAAGACCTTGGCAGAGAAGGTCAAGGCTGACGCGGCGCCGCTGGAGAGCATTGCAGTTACCCAGAACTCGTTCAGAGACACGGTGGAGCACTGGACTGAGGGCCTGGTGAACACTGCCGCCATCATCAACGAGGAGCTGGCGCAGCCGGGGATGGATGACTTTGGGTATCCTTCCGACGAGAGCCTTCAACCCAGCGCCAAGCTCAGCCTATTCTTCAAGGGCGTGGCGACGGCACTCCAGCGACTCCGGGAGAGGATCCCGAAGCAGCTGGCCGACGAGTCACGCAAAATCTACGGGGTTCTCCAGAAGGTGCTGATGAAGGTAGCCTTCCGCAATCCAGGCCTCAGCTTCACCAACGTCCTCCGATCCTTGCCGCCTGACGCCGATCTGGACGCACTCAAGGCCCTTGTCGCACCCATTGTGGACAAGGTGAGCGAGATCAAGCGAGTCGAGGGCGAGCGCGTAGATTAGGCCGCCCATTTCTTCTTTTCCCTTATCGCTGCTAGTCATGTCATGAAAACAGTCTATTAGAGCCGCGACAAGTTATCTTTGTAATATAACTTCATTTCTGTTATCAATTGCAATGTTATTTCCTCTACTAGATTCCTTCCTTTGTATGTTTTCACCCTACGCTTCTAGGGAACTTGTCGGCGCAGGCGCCCGAGCCGCGAGCGCTGAGTGCGGAACTTCAGCAGCCTGCTGGCGGCGCTGCTTCCGACAAGAAACCTTGTCGTGACTAGATGCAGCACGCTTAAGCTGTTGAGCGGACTCGAAACAAAGTAAGGGCGCAACTAGCCATGAGTTGGTTCCTCTGCGCACAGGTTTTCCATACAAAGCAGGGTCGTTCGAGGAAGATAACTCAAAAATTTAAAAAAGTGATCGCTCAAACTTTGGCAACTTAGCTTTTCTGTCATTTGCTTCCCGGTAAGGCAAGTCCTTGTTTGAATGACGCCTGGCCCATACCACAATCTTCTTCTTCCCCCCCGGCAAACTTGTGTGCGAGAGGACCTTCTTTTCCTTTAAAAGAAAAAGAAAGAAGAGAAAATAATAATATGGAGCTCTTCGGCTCGTTACTGCTTACCGGATGTAAGTGCTGCACAAAGTGTCAGATAATCACATGCAAGAAAGGAATTAACGCATGAAATGGACAGGCTGTGCGGAGCACATGGGGTTTTACTTATGCACGGGATCTGCGCCCGGCTTTGTACAAAGGATTACATGCAACAGCGGCAAGACTTGTACAAAAGGTGGTTGCCGGAACGGGTTCCGGCAACCGCGCCTTATGGGAAAAACTTACGAACATGTTCTATGTTCCAGGAGTTGCTCACTGGAATGCCATCCTCGGTCTCAAGGCGGACAGCGCCAGGCCTTGTGACTTGTCTCGCCCGATAAGGGTCTTCCCACTTTGGCGTCAACTTGTTGGAATTCTTGGCGGACTAAACGCGCCGAAGAACAAGGTCGCCTTCCTCGAAGCTTCTGGCTTTAACTTTGCGGCTATGATAGCGGCGCAAAGCTTGCTGGTATCGAGCAGCTCGTACAGCAGCCTGAAGACGATCTTCCTCAAGGAGCAGCGCGTCGTCTTGCCGCAGCTGTTCTTGCTCAAGCTCATCATAAGCGAGCACTCGAGGTGATCCGTATACGAGTTCCGTGGGGAGAACTGCCTCTGCTCCATAGACTAGAGCAAAAGGTGTCTGGCCAGTGGCTCGATTTGGCGTCGTTCTGATCGACCAAAGAACCACCGGCAGCTCCTCGATCCAGTTCCTTCCGCACCTGTGCAGCCTGTCGAAAGTTCTGGTCTTGAGCCCGCGCAGCACTTCAGCATTTGCCCTCTCTGCTTGACCGTTGCTTCTCGGATGAGCAACAGATGCGAAGAAGACCTTGGCACCAAGGTCTTGGACGTACTGCATGAAGGTGCGGCTCGTGAATTGCGTGTCGTTGTCGGTGATGATCCTGTTGGGAATCCCGAAACGGCAAACAATCGACCTGAAGAACTTGACTGCTGACTGTGCTGTCACCTTCCTCACTGGCTGCACTTCCGGCCACTTTGTGAACTTGTCGATTGCGATGTACAAGTACTCAAAGCCCCCGACGGCTCGGGGGAAGGGGCCGAGGATATCGAGCCCCCAGACCAAAAATGGCCAGGATAAAGGGATCGTCTGGAGAGCTTGAGCTGGCTGATGTATCTGTTTGGAGTGGAACTGGCACGCTTCACACTTGGTTACTTGTGCAGTTGCATCCTGGAGAGCTGTCGGCCAAAAGAAACCTTGCCGGAAAGCTTTGCCGGCAAGTGCTTTTGCACCTATGTGGTGGCCACATATGCCTCCATGTATCTCTGCCAACAGCTTTTGTCCATCTTCCCGGCGAATGCACTTCAATTTCACACCGTTGAGTCTTCTTCTGTACAGTATGCTATCGACAAACTGGTACATACTTGACTGCCGGGCTACTCTTTCCGCTTCTTCTTGCTCTTCGGGAAGTTCTCCCGTCTGAAGGAAATGGACAATCTGATGTGCCCATGCTGGAGCTTGTGGCTCGACAACAAGGATTAAAGGCACATCTTCTGCTGCGGGAACATCTGCTTCTACAGCAGGGACTTGCGGCCCTGCTGGAGCTTGATGTTCCCCGGCAAGCTTGCCGGAGCAAAACTTGTCGGGAGCGTCTGCTTCAACGGAACAAACCATTAGGCTTGCCGGAGCAGACTGCCCCTTAGCATCCTTGGTGTTGATCTTGGGGACTTTCTTGGCGGCGACTTCGGGGAGCTCTGCCGGAAAGTAGTCACCAGAAACGAACTTCCTCTTTTTGCTTTGTCCAGTTGATGGTGTTACGGATGGTTGAGTCAACTTAAGCACAAAGATCCCTGGTTCCACAGGTAACTTTAGTGCGGCACACTTTGACAGGCCATCAGCAATATCATTCTGAGCTCTTGGGATATGCTCCATTTGTAGGCCTTCAAAGTGCTCTTCTAGCTTCCTCACTTCATCGACATACGCTTCCATCAACGGACTCTGGTAGTTCTTGTTCACTTGTCGAATGACAAGCTGCGAGTCACCCCTGACAATGAGCTTCTTGATCCCAAGGTCTGCTGCGATTCTGAGACTAGCAAGTAATCCTTCATACTCTGTTGTATTGTTGGTTGCTTGCTCTTTGGGAAAGTGCATCTGGACTATGTACTTGAGGTGCTCTCCGGTGGGTGCGACAAGCAGCACGCCTGCACTGGCACCTTGCAGCGAGAAGGCACCATCAAAGTACATCAGCCACTCTTTGTTTGCCTCCTTGACGGGGATGCTCGTTTCTGAAATTTCTTCATCTGGGGTTGGCGTCCACTCTGCTACGAACTCTGCCAATGCTCTGCTTTGGATAGTTGAGGTGCTCTCAAATTTGAGGCCAAAGCTTGACAGTTGCAGCGCCCACTCGACAATCCTGCCCGTTGCTTCTGGATTTTGCAGTATCCTCTTTAGCGGAAAGCGAGTGACGACTGTGATCTCATGTGCTTGGAAGTAATGGCGCAGCTTTCTCGAGGCCATGAGGAGGCCGAAAAGCAACTTCCGTACACCAGAGTACCTTGATCTAGCCCCCTGCAGAAGGGAACTGACAAAGTAAACTGGGCGCTGCACCATCCTCCTTGGCATCTCATCATGTTCCTGCGCAAACCCATGTTTGTCGGGACCAGAGCTTGTCGACGAAGCCCCCTGCTTGTCGCTAGATGGATATGCCGTTGTTGCTGGCTCATCATCTGCCTCCCTCTCCGCCACTAACGCAGCACTAACCACTTGATTGGTTGCTGCTATATACAGCAGCAACTTCTCTTGCGGCTTAGGTGCGACAAGCGTTGGAGTGGAGGACAGGTATCTCTTCAAGTCCTGCAGCGCAGCCTCCGCTTCCGGAGTCCATTTCATTGGACCTGCCTTTTTCAAAATTTTGAAAAATGGCAGGGCGTGCTCAGCAGATCTAGAGATAAACCTGCTGAGAGCAGCCACGCAACCAGCAAGCCTTCGTACATCCTTGACGCGCTTTGGTGCTTCGATCTGCTCGATGGCTTTGATCTTGTCGGGATTGGCTTCAATTCCCCGCTGAGACACGAAGAACCCGAGAAGCTTGCCGGAAGGGACTCCAAACACGCACTTCTCGGGGTTAAGCTTGAGGTTGATCTTGCGCAGGTTTGCGAATGTCTCATCTAAATGTTGAATCAAGGTCGCTTTGTCCTTGCTCTTGACCACTATGTCATCCATGTAAGCTTCTACATTTCTGTGTATTTGTGGCTCAAAAGCATGGTGAACTACCCTTGCGAATGTTGAACCAGCATTCTTCAAACCGAAAGGCATCCGTACGAAGCAGTATGTGCCACACGGTGTGATAAATGCGGTTTTCTCTTCATCTTCTTCTGCCATGAAGATCTGATGATATCCTGAGTATGCATCAAGAAATGAAAGCAAATCACATCCGGCTGTGGAGTCAACAATCTGGTCAATACGCGGCAAGGGAAATGGGTCTTTGGGACAAGCTTTATTAACATCAGTGAAGTCAATACAAAGTCTCCATTTCCCGTTAGCTTTGCGCACAACAACAGGATTGGCCAACCACGTGGGATGGAGTACTCCTCTGACAAGGCCTGCTGCTTCCAACTTCTTGATTTCTTCTGCGATGAATTCTTGGCGCTCAACTGCCTGCTTCCTGACTCTCTGCTTGACGGGCCGCGCATGAGGACAGACGGCAAGGTGGTGCTCAATCACTTTCCTGGGAACACCGGGGATATCAGACG
>NC_041380.1:492534362-492548345 GCF_002162155.2 Triticum dicoccoides
AGTGAGAGGCTGCCATGAACTTGGCGAGTGCCGGACGGCCAAGGATTCCAGTACCTTACAATGGAATCCTTGGCCGTCCGGCACTCGCCAAGTTCATGGCAGCCTCTCACTATGCGTACAACGTACTGAAAATGCCAGGGCCAATAAGTGTCATCTCTGTCCCTGGCGACAAGAAGGATGCTCTTATTTGTGCCGACAAGATCTACCGGGAAGCAGCAGTCGCAGCAGAACGCAAGACACTTGCCGCTGGAGCTCCCGGGGGGAAGAAGAAGACCAAGTCCAGCAAGAGCTCTGATGCCCACTCCGGCAAGCGCACCTCTTCGGAGTGCTGCGCTACCGTCGAGGACGCACCATCGAGCTCCACCGGCAAGTGTAGGAAAGCAATGGCAGCTCCACCTGAGACCAAGAAGGTGTCCGCCAAGGAGGATGGCACTGGTGGTACCTTCACCATTAGCGCCACTCTTGACCCCAAATATGAAAGCACGCTCGTTTCGTTCCTGCGGGCGAATGTCGACGTGTTTGCGTGGCAACCATCTGATATCCCCGGTGTTCCCAGGAAAGTAATTGAGCACCACCTTGCCGTCTGTCCTCATGCGTGGCCCGTCAAGCAGAGAGTCAGGAAGCAGGCAGTAGAGCGCCAAGAATTCATCGCAGAAGAAATCAAGAAGTTGGAAGCAGCTGGCCTTGTCAGAGGAGTACTCCATCCCACGTGGTTGGCCAATCCTGTTGTTGTGCGCAAGGCTAACGGGAAATGGAGACTTTGTATTGACTTCACTGATGTTAATAAAGCTTGTCCCAAAGACCCATTTCCCTTGCCGCGTATTGACCAGATTGTTGACTCCACAGCCGGATGTGATTTGCTTTCATTTCTTGATGCATACTCAGGATACCATCAGATCTTCATGGCAGAAGAAGATGAAGAGAAAACCGCATTTATCACCCCGTGTGGCACGTACTGCTTCGTACGGATGCCTTTCGGATTGAAGAATGCTGGTTCAACATTCGCAAGGGTAGTCCACCATGCTTTTGAGCCACAAATACACAGAAATGTGGAAGCTTACATGGATGACATAGTGGTCAAGAGCAAGAACAAGGCGACCCTGATTCAAGATTTAGACGAAACATTTGCAAACTTGCGCAAAATCAACCTCAAGCTTAACCCCAAGAAGTGCGTGTTTGGAGTCCCTTCCGGCAAGCTTCTCGGGTTCTTCGTGTCTCAGCGGGGAATTGAAGCCAATCCCGACAAGATCAAAGCCATTGAGCAGATCGAAGCACCAAAGCGCGTCAAGGATGTACGAAGGCTTGCCGGTTGCGTGGCTGCTCTCAGCAGGTTTATCTCTAGATCTGCCGAGCGCGCCCTGCCATTTTTCAAAATTTTGAAAAAGGCAGGTCCAATGAAATGGACTCCGGAAGCGGAGGCTGCGCTGCAAGACTTGAAGAGATACCTGTCCTCCACTCCAACGCTTGTTGCACCTAAGCCGCAAGAGAAGTTGCTGCTGTATATAGCGGCAACCAATCAAGTGGTTAGTGCTGCGTTAGTGGCGGAGAGGGAGGCGGATGATGAGCCAGCAACCACGGCAGATCCATCCAGCGACAAGCAGGGGGCTTCGTCGACAAGCTCCGGTCCCGACAAACATGGGTTTGAGTAGGAACATGATGAGATGCCAAGGAGAATGGTGCAACGCCCAGTTTACTTTGTCAGTTCTCTTCTGCAGGGGGCTAGATCAAGGTACTCTGGTGTGCAGAAGTTGCTTTTCGGCCTCCTCATGGCCTCGAGAAAGCTGCGCCATTACTTCCAAGCACATGAGATCACAGTCGTCACTCGCTTTCCACTGAAGAGGATACTGCAAAATCCAGAAGCAACTGGCAGGATTGTCGAGTGGGCGCTGCAACTGTCAAGCTTTGGCCTCAAGTTTGAGAGCACCTCAACTATCCAAAGCAGAGCATTGGCAGAGTTCATTGCAGAGTGGACGCCAACCCCAGATGAAGAAATTCTAGAAACGAGCATCCCCGTCAAAGAGGCAAGCAAAGAGTGGTTGATGTACTTTGATGGTACCTTCTTGCTGCAAGGCGCCGGTGCAGGCGTGCTGCTTGTCGCACCCGCTGGAGAGCACCTCAAGTACGTAGTCCAGATGCACTTTCCCAAAGAGCAAGCAACCAACAATACTGCAGAGTATGAAGGATTGCTTGCCGGTCTCAGAATCGCAGCAGACCTTGGGATCAAGAAGCTCATTGTCAGGGGTGACTCACAGCTTGTCGTCCGACAAGTAAACAAGAACTACCAGAGTCCGTTGATGGAAGCGTATGTCGATGAAGTGAGGAAGCTAGAAGAGCACTTTGACGGCCTACAAATGGAGCATATCCCAAGAGCTCAGAATGATATTGCTGACGGCCTGTCAAAGTGCGCCGCACTAAAGTTACCTGTGGAACCAGGGATCTTTGTGCTTAAGTTGACTCAACCATCCGTAACACCATCAACTGGACAAAGCAAGAAGAGGAAGTTGGTTTCTGGTGACTACTTTCCGGCATAGCTCCCCGAAGCCGCCGCCAAGAAAGTCCCCAAGATCAACACCAAGGATGCTGAGGAGCAGTCTGCTCCGGCAAGCCTTATGGTTTGTTCCGTTGAAGCAGACGCTCCCGACAAGTTTTGCTCCGGCAAGCTTGCCGGGGAACATCAAGCTCCGGCAGGGCCGCAAGCCCTTGTCGTAGAAGCGGACGTTCCCGCAGCAGCAGATGTGCCTTTAGCCCTTGTTGTCGAGCCACAAGCTCCAGCATGGGCACAGCAGATTGTCCATTTCCTTCAGACAGGAGAACTTCCCGAAGAGCAAGAAGAAGCGGAAAGAGTAGCCTGGCAGTCAAGTATGTACCAGTTTGTCGATAGCATACTATACAGAAGAAGACTCAGCGGTGTGAAATTGAAGTGTATTCACCGGGAAGATGGACAAAAGTTGTTGGCGGAGATACATGGAGGCATATGTGGCCACCACATTGGCACAAGAGCACTTAGCGGCAAAGCTTTCCGGCAAGGTTTCTTTTGGCCGACAGCCCTCCAGGATGCAACTGCACAAGTAACCAAGTGTGAAGCATGCCAGTTCCACTCCAAACAGATACACCAGCCAGCTCAAGCTCTCCAGACGATCCCTTTATCCTGGCCATTTTTGGTCTGGGGGCTCGATATCATCGGCCCCTTCCCCCGAGCTGTCTGGGGCTTTGAATACTTGTACGTTGCACTCGACAAGTTCACAAAGTGGCCGGAAGTGCAGCCAGTGAGGAAGGTGACAGCACAGTCAGCAGTCAAGTTCTTCAGGTCGATTGTTTGCCGCTTCGGGATCCCTAGCAGGATCATCACCGACAATGGCACGCAATTCACGAGCCGCACCTTTATGCAGTACGTCCAAGACCTTGGCGCCAAGGTCTGCTTCGCTTCTGTTGCTCATCCGAGAAGCAATGGTCAAGCAGAGAGGGCAAATGCTGAAGTGCTGCGCGGGCTCAAGACCAGAACTTTCGACAGGCTACACAGGTGCGGAAGGAACTGGATCGAGGAGCTGCCGATGGTTCTTTGGTCGATCAGAACGACGCCAAATCGAGCCACTGGCCAGACACCTTTCGCTCTAGTCTATGGAGCAGAGGCAGTTCTCCCCACGGAACTCGTATACGGATCACGTCGAGTGCTCGCTTATGATGACCTTGAGCAAGAACAGCTACGGCAAGACGACGCGCTGCTCCTTGAGGAAGATCGTCTTCAGGCTGCTGTACGAGCTGCTCGATACCAGCAAGCTTTGCACCGCTATCATAGCCGCAAAGTTAAAGCCAGAAGCTTCAAGGAAGGCGACCTTGTTCTTCGGCGCGTTCAGTCCGCCAAGAATTCCAACAAGTTGACGCCAAAGTGGGAAGGCCCTTATCGGGTGAGACGAGTCACAAGGCCTGGTGCTGTCCGCCTTGAGACCAAAGATGGATTCCAGTGAGCAACTCCTGGAACATAGAACATCTTCATAAGAACCACCTTTTGTACAAGTCTTGCCGCTGTTGCATGTAATCCTTTGTACAAAGCCGGGCGCAGATACCGAGCATAAGTAAAACCCCATGTGCTCCGCACAGCTTGTCCATTTCATGCGTTAGTTCCTTTCTTGCATGCGATTATATGACACTTTGTGCAGCACCTACATCCAGTAAGCAGTAACAAGCCGAAGAGCTCCATATTATTATTTTCTCTTCTTTCTTTTTCTTTTAAAGGAAAAGAAGGTTCTCTCGCACACAAGTTTGCCGGGGGGAAGGAGAAGATTGTGGTATGGGCCAGGCGTCGTTCAAGCAAAGACTTGCCTTACCGGGAAGCAAATAACAGAAAAGCTAAGTTGCTAAAGTTTGAGCAGTCACTTTTTTAAATTTTTGAGTTATCTTCCTTGAACGACCCTGCTTTGTATGGAAAACCTGTGCGCGGAGGAACCAACTCGTGGCTAGTTGCGTCCTTACTTTGTTTCGAGTCTGCTCAACAGCTTAAGCGTGCTGCATCTAGTCGCGACAAGGTTTCTTGTCGGAAGCAGCGCCGCCAGCAGGCTGCTGAAGTTCCGCACTCAGCGCTCGCGGCTCGGGCGCCTGCGCCGACAAGTTCCCTAGAAGCGTAGGGTAAAAACATACAAAGGAAGGAATCTGGTAGAGGAAATAACATTGCAATTGCTAACAGAAATAAAGTTATATTACAAAGATAACTTGTCGCAGCTCTAACAGACTGTTTTCATAACATGATTAGCAGCGACAAGGGAAAAGAAGAAATGGGCGGCCTAATCTACGCATCCGCCCTCGACTCTCTTGATTTCGCTCACCTTGTCCACAATGGGTGCGACAAGGGCCTTGAGTGCGTCCAGATCGGCGTCAGGCGGCAAGGACCTGAGGACGTTGGTGAAGCTGAGGCCTGGATTGCGGAAGGCTACCTTCATCAGCACCTTCTGGAGAACCCCGGCGCAGATTTTGCGCTACTCTTCGGCCAGCAGCTTCGGGATCCTCTCCCGGAGCCGCTGGAGTGCCGTCGCCACGCCCTTGAAGAATAGGCTGAGCTTGGCACTGGGTTGAAGGCTCTTGTCGGAAGGATACCCAAAGTCCTCCATCCCCAGCTGCGCCAGCTCCTCGTTGATGACGGCGGCAGTGTTCACCAGATCCTCGGTCCAGTGCTCCACAGTGTCTCTGAACGAGTTCTGGGTAACTGCAATGCTCTCCAGCAGCGCCGCGTCGGCCTTGACCTTCTCCGACAAGGTCTTCTCCCGCTCCTTGACGGCCTCCAGCGTCTGCGTCAGCGTGGCCAGCTTCAGCTCCAGGTCTGCTTTGGAATCCTTGGCGGCGCTAAGCTCCTTGCCCCTCTCAGCGAGAAGGCCTTGCAGCTCACCGTGGGCGGCAGCATCCTTCTCGCGCTCACGCTTGAGCGCGGCAAGCTCCTCGCCGCTCTTCCCAATATCGGCCTCCAGCCGCGCCACCTTCTCCTCTAGCTCTTTATTGGCGGCCTCTGCAGTTGCCGCGGCATCCTTTGCCTCCTTGAGCGCCCCGCCAAGTGCTCGCTCGCGCTCGGCGAGCTCTTCCTCGTAGCTGTCGAGGTGGGCCTTCCGCTGCACTAGTTCACCTTCCCGCGCGGACTGCTTCTCGGCGGCCAGCCTTTGTTCCTCCTCAGCCTCGGCCTTCTCGAGAAGAAAGGCCGTGCGCTCCTCATCGACTCGCTCCCGCTCCTGTGCCAGGGACCAAAGAGCTTCCTGATTTTGGCCGCGGAGCTCCTCCGCGCGCTTTTCCATGTCAACTCCCGCCTTCGCGACAAGCGCTTCCCGGGAAGCCAGCTTGGCTTGCCGAGTGCGGTAGAGTGACAGCAGCTTCCGCAGCAGCTGCTCCTCCTCAGGCTCGCCGCTGCTGCTGCCGGGCGCGTCGACCAATGACAGTCCAGCAGAGGCGAGCACCTCCCCGTCAAAAGTCTCCCCCTCGACCGGCGCCCTGGAGCTCGACGCCCAGGGCAGCTTGATGAAGATATTGTCACCGGCCTGCAAGTAGGCGCTGGGCTGGGGCTCCTCGGAGCCCGGCTCCGCAGAAGCGGCAGAGGTTCGGCGGTCGGTGCAGTGCCCGGCGCTCCTGCGGCCTCAGGGTCGTCAGTACGATCGCCCGACCCTTCGCCGGCTTCCGCAGCAGCAGCCCCGGCGGCCTCCTCGCCGGCGGTCACATCAGCACCGGCACCATCCTCGCCGGCGCCCTCTGTCTCCATTGGCTCAGCCGAAGATGGGTCTGAAGAACGAAGACGGGAGGAAAATCAATCAAAAATCCAAGAAAGGAAAAACGGAAGAAGCAGAACCCAAGGGAAAGTTTCTGGGCAAGTGGATTACCTGCGCCAAGATCTTCAGTTGCGGCTGCGGTCGCTGCAGGATCAGTAGTGCCATCCCTTGCCGGAGAGTCCCCCCTTGCCGGAGAGCGCTCCCTTGCCGGGGACTCCTCCCTTGGCGACGCAGTCGAAGCAGGTGGCACTTCGGGACCGGCCTCCGGGCGCTCCTGATGAGGCTGCTCTGCTCCTGCACAAGTCAACAAGCAAGATATCAACAAAGGAAAAAGCACTCAAGCGCGCCCGGCAGCAGAAGGCTAAACTATGAACTTACGCTGGGGGCTGCGCTGAGGGCTGCTTGGAGGGGTGATTGCCGGGTCCGTCAAGGTGGTCTCGGACCCACCTCCTGCTGACACGATGGGGTCATCCTCGATGACGATCACCGCGGCCTTGGCCCTCTTCGCCGCTCTCTGGGCCAGTGTTCTGAAAAGAAAGGAGTCCAGATTGGAGCAAGTCAGATACAAGATATAAACAGCAAGATTGAAGGATTATTAGAGCACCAAAGAAACTCACTCTTCTTCCTCCTCGTCGGAGCTGAGCGCAGAGAGATCGAAGTCCAGCCCTCCTCCGGTGCGGTGAGGTGGAGGAGTAGGATCCCTTGCCCGCTTGGCGGGGGGCAGTGGCAGTGGCCTGGGAAGATCCCGCTCCAGTTGCCGCTGTTGCGTGAGGTGCTCCCGCGGCAACATTGCTTGCCGCGGTAGAGCGCGTCGCGTGGCTCGGTGGTTGTGGAGCCGGCTGCCGCCCCGATGCGTCCCCGGCCCTGCGAAGGCGCCTCCTTGGTGGAGCCGGGGGCTCCGCCTGCGGCAAGCTCTCTGAAGGCTCAGCCTCCTCCTCGCCGGCCTCGCTCGACTCGGCTTCAGAACCGGCAGGCTCCTCTTTGCCCATGAACTCCGCGCGTTCGGCAAGGTTTACCGCCTCTGCAGCCTCCGCCTCCTCCACAGTAAACCCAAACACACCCGCAGCAGCTGCGGCCGCAGCCTCTTCCGCCCTAGTAGCGATAAGCTGCAGTTCCTCGTCGGTGGTGTCATGGGTGAGGCTCTTCTGCTCGTCGGCGCAGACCGGCACTTCCTCCAAGGTGTCGAAGAACGCTCGCACAACGTAATCCGCAGGCTCTTGCCAAGTTGGGACGATGCCGTGTGAATCGCACAACGGCATCATGGCGCGGATCCGGTCAAGCGAAGAGTTATTGCACAAAGGAACTACGCCCCTCGGCAGTGTGAATGGGTGCTGGGGGTCGCGCTTGAATAATTCCAAGAGCATTGCATCCAACTCCAAGACGGTGAAGTTGTAGTTGAGGCCCGGCCGCAGCCTCATGATGTCCGCCGAATTCTTGAATTCCCAGGTGGGCCTCCCCCTCTCCTGCAGGGGGGCAATGCGGCGGCGGAGGAAATCTGCCCCGACTGCACCTACGGTGAGCCCGGCAAGCCTGAGGCGAAGAATCCTAGTGATGGCGATCTTCACCCTCTCGTCTTCCGGGGCCACGTTGCTCCAGTCATTGCTCTGCACTATTAGAGTTTGGCGCACGGCTGTGAAGGGCTACGGATCCTCCTCGACGATCCAACACCACTCCGCTCTCCACTCCTCCCACTTGCTGCGGAGCTCACCCTCCAAGTACGCATCCTTCTTGCCGACTCTCGAGATCCAAGCAATCCCTCCGGCAAGCGGCTCTCCTCTCTCTACCCGAGGCATGAAGTAATGGCGGAAAAGGGCTACACTAGGGTGGACTCCGACAAAGTTTTCGCACAAGTGTGCGAAAACTGCCATGGTCAGGACAACATTGGGGGTGAAGTCAAGGAGGCGGAAGCCATATGTGTTCATAATGTCACAAAAGAATTCCGAGAAGGGCGGGCAGAGCCCGCAATAGAAGAATAGCGGGAAGAACGGGTACCCATTTGGAGCCGACTCTGAGGCAGCGGCCGGGAGTACCCTCGTGCGCGGATGCGCACGCGTCTCCATCGCCCAAAAGAGGTAGAAGTACTCCCTCAGCTCCTGCACGCTGAGCTGGGGGGTGAAGATCGCCCGCTCCTCCGCAGCGCCGCGAGCCGCTGCGCCTCGGCCGACTTCACGCCCTTTCCCTTGTCGGCTTTCGGGGCCATGGTGGAGGTGGTGGGGAAGGTCGACGGCGTGGTGATGCTGGTGGCAATGGGGGGGGCGGAACGCTGCTCTCTCGGCTTCGAGAAGAAGGGGGGAGCGGCGGAGTTTGTGAAGAAGGAGTAGCAGCAACCAGCGAGGGGGAACGAACTGCCCCTGTTTCCTCTGCTTATAAAGAGGGACGGGGCGGACGTTTCAGCCTTCCAAATAAACAACCACCCACGATCTCTCCCACGATGCCGCATTCAACGCGTGCCGTTATGGGAGAGTGCGGTGGATACGGAACAAGATTTGGCGTGGCCCAGCCCGCGTGTGCCCGTGCCCTGTCTTGGGCCTGGCCCAACAGCGCTCGGCATCGTGTCTGGCCCAGGCCCGAGGGCTCCCGTCGGTGTACTAGAATAGGGGTACCCTAGTACCCCGAACTTGTGCACGAGCAGTTGCAGCACCTCGCGGCAAAGGCTTGCCGGGCGAACGCCAAGATCCCCCAAGGTTCCCTTGGAGCCATCCAAGAACAAAGTATTTAAGCTAAGGAGACAAGACCCCGGCAAGAGGAGCTTGCCGGGAAGGCCAACCAAGACGCTCCAAGGAGCTTGCCGCGACGCGCCACGCGCTCCGGCAAGGCAGCAAGGCCCCGGCAAGAGGAGCTTGCCGGGAAGACTAAACAAGGTACACCGAGGCCCGGTGAGCGACGAGCTTCTGGGCCCAACGAAGATAACGATAGCGGCAAGGCGCTTGCCGCGGCAGGCGGCCACTTTGCGTCCACGCTCCAGCGCATCCACCAACATGTCGCTCTGGGGGCCTCTCCGGGCGCGCGTGGTGGGAGGCTGTGCAGCCAGCAGTGCGCAGTGGCATGCGGAGCTGACAAGATCACCATCGTGGCGAACGGTGGCGCCCCTAACGGTCCTTTTCTGCACTGTTCGGGCGACTCAGACGGGCATTTAATGCCCTTGTCCCCTACCGTCAGGGTTAGGTAGGGTGCACTGTACAAGCAACTGTATCAACTACCTCGCTTTTTACGTTTTTACCCTCCTCTGCGTTGCCACCTGTCGGTGACCCCTTTAGCGTATAAAAGGAGGCCCATGCGCAACGTAGAGGGGGTTCGGTTCGGAGCCTCCGACAGTCAGCTTCGATTCATTGGTAGCCCAGAAAACATCACACTCTCGCTTTGGAGAGCAAGAACACCAGATAATACAACCAGACAAGCAGCAGTAGGAGTGTTATCTCTCCGGAGAGCTCCGAAGCTGGGTAAACTGCTCGTGTGCCTCGCCTCGATCTACTCTTCGTGCGACCTCCGCCCCCTGCCGAACCGAAAGGGGCCCGGTCCGCAGGCCCCATAGGTGTTCGTGGATCAGTTCACCCCGACAGGTGTCATAATAGTCAATGGAAACACGGAGTGCTCCCTTTGTACTAAGGAGCACACTACGACCCTTGCAGTGGAAGTCCAGAATGGCGTTATCAAGCCAAATACTACATTGGCAGTCAAGCCCCCAAACACTGTTAAACGCATCTGATCTACCCTGCAGAGCGACGATCAAGTCCGTCAGGAGCTCGATTAGCAGTTTGGCCTCCGTCTCAGCCCCAACCGCATCGCCGCATATGTACCACGCGTACATAACTACGCACTAAAGATACCATGGGCAAAGACGGAGGCATACTAAAAATAAAATCCACAATACGGATCGACCCTATGTGGACCTCCATATCATTTCTTTTCTCTTTCCCTTATTTTTTCTTTTTTAGGTTCCTTAAAACCACATCAAATTTTGATGGTACCAAGGGCACCGTTTCCAGTCCCTTTATGAAAAATCGATCGTTGATCCTCTTGAAGGATCACACACCAAGGAGCAATGCGGCGCAGACGTGTGGCAGAGTATCTAAAGAATCTTTAAAGATCGCCTCTTCCTCTTTAGGACCCATACACAGCTTTCCCTGGTATTCGGCATGTAAAATAGCCTTGATGCTTGTCACATCATTTGTAAAAATACGTTTTGACGTATCAATCAGACTATAATGGAAACAGTCTTTCGCCCAACATACTCGGTACTGGCTTATTTCCTAATCCGTATTCCATCCTTTTTTCTCTCTCGTTTGATTGCCATGTACACCTTGGTATGACTAAATCGCCAGGGGCTCCGTTCGGCCACATACATGTCTTAAAAATAAAATAAGTCTGAAACACTTTTACAGTGCAAATTTGGCATCACGAATATAGCATTATATGCATCGGCTCCGAATCATGTCTTTGGTCAATAGTTGGGTTGCCCGGCTCCTGTGGTTATTGCCTTATGTTCCGCTTGTTCGGCTAAGGCAGTAAAGGGAGAACTACTGTGATTGTGTTTCCTGCTCATCCAGATAAACACCTCAGTAGAGAAAGCCAAAAACTGACTGTGATGGTGTGGGGAGAGCTGGTCAACTATTCGGCAACTAACTACAAATCTCTTGCGATTTTTCCTGCATTATGCGAAGGACCGGTCTATGCCCGGTCAGGCGTCTACAGCACCCAAGTTCGGATAATCGAGCAACACCAGGGGCTGCGCCTATAACCTCATTATCAAACTCCTATGGTTAAGTGAGAGCAATAAAGCCGCATAGTCTGATTGCATGGTTCGTCGCACTGACACCTCCTTTAAGGACTACGCTGGTTGGGTCAAGTGTGTCTAGGTGCCATTCCGAACACCCCGTACTACCTACGTGGGGGCTGAAGCCGATGACTGACCAACCCTCAGATACCGTAAATGGCCGCACAGGAGGAAAGAATTTTAAAGTAAAACAAACAACACATTATACATAAGCCTTGTTTTGTAATACAAAGTACTGGCATTACAGGTGCATTCATTCAAAAATAGTGTCCTTCAAACACTGGCCCTCTACGATGCGGGAACCCTCCAAGACTTCATCGAAATACCGCTCTAGCGTGCGATGCTCCTTGCCCGCGAGCGGTCCCTCAGTTGCCAGCTTGATGGTGTTCATCTTCGCCCACTGCACCTTGTCACGGGCGAAGGCCATCCGGGCACCTTCGATACAGGCCGACCGCTTTATGGCATCAAGCCGGGGGCAGGCACTGACGAGCCACTTCATGAGCCCGAAGTAACTGCCGGATATGGGTTCAGCTAGCCAAAGTCGGACTATAACATCCTTCATGTCCAGTTCGGCCACCCTATGTAGCTCGGTCAGCTGCTTCAGCTGATCGCTGAAGGACACCGGATGCTCTAGTGCAAGGTACTGCGACCAGAACAGCTTCTCCGTTGAACTCCCCTCTTTGGCTTGGAAGAACTCCGCAGCATCGGCAATACTCCGGGGTAGATCCACAAACGCACCTGGAGAACTCCAAACGCGGGTCAGTAATATGTACCTCCTCCTTACAAATTTGCTTTGCATGTTGAAGGCCTTACCCATCGTGATCTTCTTTGCTTCTTGGATCTCCCGGCATGCGCCTTGGGCTTCAACCTGGGCTGCCTTCACACTTTGGAGGGCCTCAGCAAGTTTGGAATCTCGATCCGAAAGCTTGCGCTCTACGGACTCACATTTGCCTATGGCATCCTTGAGCTCTTGCTGGACATCCGCCACTTGTGACTCATGCTTTCGGTGGGCGGCTTGTTCGTCTTCCAACTCCTTCTTGGCCTCAGCCAGCTTGTTCTTGAGGGTCTCAACCTAGGACGCGTCAGCTGTGAGCATGATTATAAAACTCAGCAAGATAACATAACAACAAGTAAATATCATGTCAGATGTGAATAGTTATCGCATACCTTCCTTCTCCTCCAACCGTTTGTTGGTGCGGATAAGCTCTTCATCGGCTCGCTTCAGCCGCCACTTTAGTTCGGACACTTCATTAGCATGGGCGGTTGCCGCTAACTTCGAAGCCTGTTTGTTCAAATAAGCATGTACGATAATCTCCTGAGAAATATTCGATCCTCTGTTCGGCCTTTCTTAGCGAACACCGAACAGAGTCTTAGGGGCTGCTAACTATGCACAGACATTCTTTTTATAGTTACATCACGTACCTCAAAGCCTGTTAGAAGGCTAGTGTAGGCCTCGTTCAATCCGCTCTTAGCGGACCGAACCCTTTCAACCACTGCACCCATAAGGGTACGATGTTCCTCAATGATGGAGGCGCTCTGAAGCGCTTCCATCAGAGTGTACGGCGCCTCCGGATTGACATAGGTCGCCGGTGGGGTCAACGCACCCCCTTCTTTCGAAGGAGGCTGCTCGCCTGATTCCGGAGCCGTAGTGGCCTCCGGAATGATATTTGGTTGGGGCCGAATTGGGCATGGCCCCCATTGCCAGTCTCCGCGGGGGTCAGTTCCCCCATGTTTTGGGCGTCCGAGGTATTACCCTCTAGCGCCACCTTGACGGCTTCCCGCACCTCTCCATGGCCTGGGGGGTCCTTCGGGACAACACTTCAGTGTTGTCCGTAGCAGCGGGTGGGGACGCCGGCGGAGGCGACTCGCTCTCCATCATGTGTGAGCCCAGCAAATTCCCAGAAGACGATGGTTGCCGGGGGAGATCGCGGGCCGGACTAAAATACATGATTTTGTGTGTTAGGATCACAAGGCATAAAACCGGATACATACATTATCCTTAAATACTTACGATTCGGCCGAAGGCTTTGGCCTGGGGTTCCATTCGGGGACGGCTTCGGTGTCCGATTCCGAATCGTCTGAAAGGGAGAGTTTCCCCTTCTTGGATGCTTTCGCCTATAGATCTGCGGAAGCTCCCCTTTTCTTCTTTCCCCCTTGGGGGGAGAATTGTGCTCCTCCTCTTCCTCCTCGTCTTCATCATGGGAGGAGAGAGCTTCGGTATCTTCGGATGATATGTCCGAAGCACCTTTGCGGTGAAGGCCACTTCGGACCTCCTTGCCCTTCTTCTTGGCCTTCTTTTCCGATGCCTGGTACGGCGCTGGAACCAGCATCTTCGTCATAAGAGGAATAGCTGGGTCTTCGGGCAGGGGAGTCAGACACTTGATCCACTCTGCCTTCTTTGTCCAGCCCAGGGGGACAAGGGGAAGGTTTAAACTTACTCTTTGGATCCACAAATCAAAGATATGATTAGAAATCTGAAAAACTTACTAGAGTGGCTGGATGAGCGCAGTCGTGGCCGAGGTCTTTGGTCGTTGGCGGCCATGACTTTTGGGCCTTGAACAACATTTTCCATATATCTTTGTGCTTCGTGCCAAAGAACCGCTGCAAGGTCCGGGGACTTGCCGGATCAAACTCCCACATATGGGGAGTCCGACGTTGGCAGGGGAGAATCGGGCGAAACAGCATCACCTGGATCACGCTGGCAAGGCTGGTGCTCTTGTCCACCATGCTCTTGATGCGCTTTTGCAGCATCATCACCTCGTCGGATGACGCCCAATCTAGGCCCTTCTTGAGCCATGATGTGAGCCGCATTGGTGGACCGGTTTTGAACTCAGGACTGGCGGCCCATGTGGTGTTGCGAGGTTCTATAACATAGAACCACTCCTGTTGCCACCCCTTCACGGTATCTATGAAGGTCCCCTTGGGAGAGGTGACGTTAGGGAGCTTGCTCACCATGGCGCCGCTGCACTC
>NC_041380.1:492548566-492671189 GCF_002162155.2 Triticum dicoccoides
GAATGCCTCACACTAGACGATGAACGCCGAGATGTTGAGGAATGAATTTGGGGCTAGATCATGGAAATCTAGCCCGTAATAGTACATGAGTCCATGGACGAAAGGGTGGAGAGGAAACCCTAGCCCGCGAAGGAAGTGGGGAATGAATACCACCCTCTCATTAGGCTCTGGTGTGGGAATGATCTGCTTTTCGGCAGGGAGCCGATGGACAATTTCCTTGGCTAAATACCCCGCCTCCCAGAGTTCTTTAATGTGCTCCTCCGTGACGGAGGAGGCCATCCACTTGCCATGTGCTCCAGATCCGGACATGGTTGGAGAGTTTGCTGGGGACGGAAAGGGTTGAAGCTTGGCGCTGGAGATCGAGAGCAGATGGGCTGAGGAGGAAGAAGGTGTGGGGTAAAAAGGTGAATCCGTGTGTCCTTATAAAGGCAGTGAATATCAAGCATCCTCCCACGAGCCTTAAAATTCGCCTACTCCCCAGGAGTCATGCGAGTGGCATGGTTGGATTACCCAAATCCATATTGATTAGAATCCCGCAATAAGGGGACATGATCTCTTCTTTGACAAGACGTGTCAATGAATATTGATACGTCTCCGTCGTATCTACTTTTCCAAACACTTTTGCCCTTGTTTTGGACTCTAACTTGTATGATTTGAATGGAACTAACCCGGACTGACGTTGTTTTCAGCAGAATTGCCATGATGTTGTTTTATGTGTAGAAAACAAATATTCTCGGAATGACTTGAAACTCCACGGAACATCTTAGAAAAAATAATAAAAATCCTTGCCAAAGATGAAGACCAGGGGGCCCACACCCTTCTCACGAGGGTGGGGGCGCGCCCCCCTAGGGTGCGCCCCCTACCTCGTGGGCCCCCTGTTGACCCTCCGATGCCAACTCCAACTCTATATATTTGCTTTCGGAGAGAGAAAAATAAGAGAGAAGAAATCATCGCGTTTTATGATATGGAGCCGCCGCCAAGCCCTAAAACCTCTCGGGAGGGCTGATCTGGAGTCTGTTCGGGGCTCCCGAGAGGGGGATTCGTCGCCGTCGTCATCATCAACCATCCTTCGTCACCAATTTCATGATGCTCACCACCGTGCATGAGTAATTCCATCGTAGGCTTGCTGGACGGTGATGGGTTGGATGATATTTATCATGCAATCGAGTTAGTTTTGTTAGGGTTTGATCCCTAGTATCCATTATGTTCTGAGATTGATGTTGCTATGACTTTGCTATGCTTAATGCTTGTCACTAGGGCCCGAGTGCCATGATTTCAGATCTGAACCTATTATGTTTTCATGAATATATGTGAGTTCTTGATCCTATCTTGCAAGTCCATAGTCACCTACTATGTGTTATGATCCGGCAACCCCGAAGTGACAATAATCGGGACCACTCCCGTGATGACCATAGTTTGAGGAGTTCATGTATTCACTATGTGCTAATGCTTTGTTCCGGTTCTCTATTAAAAGGAGGCCTTAATATCCCTTAGTTTCCAATAGGACCCCGCTGCCACGGGAGGGTAGGACAAAAGATGTCATGCAAGTTCTTTTCCATAAGAACATATGACTATATACGGAATACATGCCTACATTACATTGATGAATTGGAGCTAGTTCTGTGTCACCCTATGTTATGACTGTTACATGATGAACCGCATCCGGCATACTTATCCATCACTGATCCAATGCCTACGAGTTTTCCATATACTGGTTTACGCTTATTTACTTTTCCGCTGCTACTGTTACAATCACTACAAAATACCAAAAATATTACTTTTGCTGTCTTTACTTTTGTTGCCACTACCACCACTATCATATTACTTTGCTACTAAACACTTTGCTGCAGATACTAAGTTTCCAGGTGTGGTTGAATTGACAACTCGGCTGCTAATACTTGAGAATATTCTTTGGCTCCCCTTGTGTCGAATCAATAAATTTGGGTTGAATACTCTACCCTCGAAAGCTGTTGCGATCCCATATACTTGTGGGTTATCAAATACCGCGTCTCGAAACGCGGAACAGGAGGTTAGAAAATGGTTCGAAATAATAATAAGGCCAAAACACAATACCTTGCCGAAAAAGTTGTCAGAACACATAACCTATTTTTGTTTAAAGTGTTTTGCCCTCGTGGACCAGGGCTGTAATTATTGTACAAGACCCGGATATAGTTCTTTTGATTAACTACTTTGGAGTATTAGGAGGAGGAACCTGCCTTGCAATGCCGAAGACAATATGCACACCGGACACATCGTCACTGACGCCTGATTCAGGGGCTACCGAGGGAGTCCTGGATTAGGGGATCCCCGGGCGTCCGGGATATGTAACGTGGGCCAGACTGGTGGGCTGTGAAGATACAAGATAGAAGGCTTTGCCCCGTGTCCGGATGGGACTCTCCTTGGTGTGGAAGGCAAGCTTGGCGTTCGGATATGAAGATTCCTTTCTCTGTAAACCGGCTCTGTACAAACCCTAGCCCCCTCCGGTATCTATATAAACCAGAGGGTTTAGTCCATAGAGGCAGTCATAATCATACATGCTAGACATCTAGGGTTTAGCCATTACGATCTCGTGGTAGATCAACTCTTGTAACCCCTACACTCATAAAAGTCAATCAAGCGGGGCATAGGGTTTTACCTACATCAAGAGGCCCCGAACCTGGGTAAATATCGTGTCCCCTACCTCCTGTTACCTTCGATCCTTAGACGCACAGTTCGGGACCCCCTACCCGAGATCTGCCGGTTTTGACACCGAAAGCACACCCACCGCACATGCTGCAGCTAGCTAGTTAGCATGCCCCATGCACGCTCGTAGACGGACGCACCCAACACAACAAGCTAGCATGTGTGCACGCTCCCCCGTGTCCCATGCTTGTCCCAGAGCACTCGCCCGTGCCTGGACGTGCTCGCATGCAATGTCCCGACGGCGGCTAGGGTTTGAGAGGGGATCAGGATGAGAGGAGGAGCAGGGTAGGTGAGGAAGAGAGAACTCGAGGGAGAAGGGGATTGATCTCATTCACTTTCAACATGCCGTAACATGGAGTACAATGATGCAGCTTGAACTACGTCAGTATTTCCCCAAAGAGGAACAGATGATGCAGGACAGCTACAGTAGGTATTTCTCTCAGTGATGAGACCAAGGTTATCGAACCAGTAGGAGAACCACGCAACACTATGTAAATGGTACCTGCACACAAAGAACAAATACTTGCAACCCGGTGTAAAAGAAGGGTTGTTAATCCCTCCCGGTTAAAAAGATAGATAAAATTGTAGTAGATTAGATAAATAGATCTCGTGGGAACGCGAGATAAAATAAATACATAAAAATTGCAGGAAGGTATTTTTGGGTTTTTGGATTAATATAACTGAAAATAAAAGCGAATAAAAATAGATCTCGAAGGCAAATATGATAAAGAAGAGACCTAGGGCCGTAGATTTCACTAGTGGCTTCTCTCGAGAAAAATAGCATACAGTGGGTAAACAAATTAATGTTGGCCAATTGATAGAACTTCAAATAATCATGACGATATCCATGCAATGATCATTATATGGGCATCACGGCCAACATTAGTAGACTGACTCCTGCCTACATCTTCTACTATTAATCCACACATCGACCGCTATCCAACATGCATCTAGTGTATTAAGTTCATGGAAAACGGAGTAATGCAATAAGAACGATGACATGATGTAGACAAGATCTATTCATGTAGGCATAGACCCCATCTTATTATCCTTAATAGCAACCATACATACGTGTCATTTCCCCTTCTGTCACTGGGATTGAGCACCGTAAGATTGAACCCATCACAAAGCACCTCTTCACATGGCAAGAAAATTCTATCTAGTCGACCTAACTAAACCAAAGATTCGAAGAAGAAATACGAGGCTATAAGTAATCATGCATATAAGAGATCAAAACTCAAATAACTTTCATGGATAAAAGAGATATGATCATAAACTCAAAGTTCATCGGATCCCAACAAACACACCGCAAAAAGAGTTACATCAAATAGATCTCCAAGAGACCATTGTATTCAGAATGAAAAGAGAGATAAAGCCATCTAGCTACTGCCTACGGACCCGTACGTCTACAATGAACTACTCACGCATCATCGAAGAGGCACCAATGAAGATGATGAATCCCTCCGTGACGGTGTCTAGATTGGCTATGTGGTTTCTGGAACTTGCGGCGGCTGGAATTGTGTTTCGTCGACTCCCCTAAGGTTTTTGGAATATTGGGGTATTTATAGAGCAAAGAGGCAGTGCAGGACGCCACCGAGGTGGGCACAAAACCCACCAGGGTGCGGGCATGCCCAGGTGGGTTGTGCCCCCCTCCGGGTGTTGGGAAACATAGCATGCAATTTCAAAAAAATTCCTACGCTCACACAAGATCTATCTAGGAGATGCATAGGAACGAGGGGAGGAGAGTGTGTCCATGTACCCTCGTAGACTGAAAGCGGAAGCGTTTTACAACGCGGTTGATGTAGTCGAACTTCTTCTCGTTCCAATCGATCAAGCACCGAACGTACGACACCTCTGAGTTCTGCACACGTTCAGCTCAATGATGTCCCTCGAACTCTTGATCTAGCAAAGTGTCAAGGAATAGTTCCGTCAGCATGATGGCGTGGTGACGGTGATGGTGAAGTGATCTGCGCAGGGCTTTGCCTAAGCACTACGAAGATATGACTGCAGGCGTAAACTGTGGAGGGGGGCGCCGCACACGGCTAAGAATTGTTGGTGTGTGTTCTAGGCGCCCCTCCCCATATATATATATAGGTGGGAGGGGGAGGGGGACTGCCTTGGGGCGCCCCAAGTAGGAGGAATCCTTCTTGGGGGCCTTGTCCAGTTCACCCCCCTACCATAATTACTAGAGGGGGAAGGAAGGAGGAGGGAGGAGGGAAGGAAGGGGGAGGCCGAATCCCTCCCCTTCATTCTCTCTTCTCCTCTTTCCTTCCCTTTCTGGTTCAGCCTATATGGGGGCGCAACAACCCATGTTGGCTGCTGCGTTTCCCCTCTTGGCCCATTAGGCCCATATCTTTGCCGGGGGTGCCCGTAACCCCTTTCCGTTGACCCGATATGTACCCGGTACCCCCGAAACACTCCCGGTGTCCAAATACTATCATCCTATATATCAATCTTTACCTCTTGACCATTTTGAGACTCCTCGTCATGTCCGTGATCTCATCCAGGACTCCGAACAAAATTTGGTCACATAATCACATAACTCATAAAATTCAAAATCGTCATCGAATGTTAAGTGTGCGGACCCTACGGGTTCGAGAACTATGTAGACATGACCGAGACACCTCTCCGGTCAATAACAAATAGCGGAACCTAGATGCTCATATTGGCTCCTACATATTCTACAAAGATCTTTATCGGTCGAACCGTAATGACAACATACATTATTCCCTTTGTCATCGGTATGTTACTTGCCCGAGATTCGATCGTCGGTATCTTCATACCTAGTTCAATCTTGTTATGGGAACGTTTCTTTACTCGTTTTTAATACAACATCCCACAACTAACTCATTACTCACTTTGCTTGCAAGGCTTCTTATGATGTGTATTACCGAGAGGGCCCAGAGACACCTCTCCGATACTCGAAGTGACAAATCCTAATCTTGATTTATGCCAACCCAACAAAAACCTTCGGAGATACCTATAGAGCATCTTTATAATCACACAGTTATGTTTTGACATTTGATACACACAAGGCATTCCTCCAGTATCCGGGAGTTGCATAATCTCATAGTCGAAGGGATATGTATATGACATGAAGAAAGCAATAGCAATAAAACTGAATGATCAATATGCTAAGCTAACAGATGGGTCTGTCAATCACATCATTCTCCTAATAATGTGATCCCGTTTATCAAATGACAACACATGTCTATGGTTAGGAAACTTAACCATCTTTGATTAACGAGCTAGTCTAGTAGAGGCTTACTAGGGACATGGTGTTTTGTCTATGTATCCACACATGTATCAAGTTTCCGGCTAATAAAATTCTAGCATGAATAATAAACATTTATCATGATATAAGGAAATATAAAATAACAACTTTATTATTGCCTCTAGGGCATATTTCCTTCAGTCTCCCACTTGCACTAGAGTCAATAATCTAGTTCACATTGTCCTATGATTTAACACCAATAGTTCACATCTTTATATGATTAACACCTATAGTTCACATCGCCATGTGACCAACACCCAAAGAGTTTACTAGATTCAATAATCTAGTTCACATCGCTATGTGATTAACACCCAAAGAGTACTAAGGTGAGATCATGTTTTGCTTGTCAGAGAAATTTAGTTAATGAGTGTGCCACATTCAGATCCATATGTATTTTGCAAATTTCTATGTCTACAATGCTCTGCATGGAGCTAATCTAGCTAATTGCTCCCACATTCAATATGTATCTAGATTTAGACTTAGAGTCATCTAGATCAGTGTCAAAGCTTGCATCGACGTAACTCTTTACGACAAACTCCCTATCACCTCCATAATCGAGAAACATTTCCTTATTCCTCTTAGGTAACTAAGGATAATTTTGACCACTGTCCAGTGATCTACTCCTGGATCACTATTGTACCCCCTTGCCAAACTCATGGTAAGGTACACAATAGGCCTGGAATACAACATGGCATACTTTATAGAACCTATGGCTGAGGCATAGGGAATTACCTTCATTCTCTCTCTATCTTCTGCCGTGGTCGGGCTTTGAGTCTTACAAGGCAAGAACCCTTTCTTTGACTGATCCATTTTGAACTTCAAAATCTTGTCAAGGTATGTGATTTGTGAAAGTCCTATTAAGCGTCTCGATCTATCCGTATAGATCTTAATGCCTAATAAATAAGCTTCCACTCACTTTCTTGTAAATACAGGCTTCTCTGAAAGTCTGTATAAAACCATATGCTTTGATCACCTCATCAAAGCGTATATTCCAACTCCGAGCTGCTTGCACTAGTCCAAAGATGGATCGCTGAAGCTTGCACACTTTGTTAGGACCTTTAGGATCGACAAAACCTTCTCGTTGCGTCATATACAACTCTTCTTTTAGAAATCCATTAAAGAATGCAGTTTTGACGTCCATTTGCCAGTTTCATAATCATAAAATGCGGCAATTTCTAACATGATTCAGACAGACTTAAGAATCTCTACGGGTGAGAAATTCTCATCGTAGTCAACTCCTTGAACTTGTCAAAAACCTTTTGCGACAAGTCGAGCTTTGTAGATGGTGACATTACCATCAGTGTATGTCTTCTTCTTGAAAATCCATTTATTCTCAATGGCTTGCCGATCATCGGGCAAGTCCACCAAAGTCCACACTTTGTTCTCATATATGGATCTTGTCTTAGATTTCATGGCCTCAAGCCATCTATCGGAATCTGGGATTATCATAGCTTCTTCATAGTTTGTAGGTTCGTCATGGTCTAGTAACATGATTTCCAGAACAGGATTACCGTACCACTATGGTGCGGAACGTGCTTTGGTTGACCTACGAGTTTTGGTAGTAACTTGATCTGAAGTTTCATGATCATTATCATTAGGTTCCTCTCTAGTTGGTGTAGGCATAACGAGAACGGTTTTTTGTGATGAGCTACTTTCCAATTCGAGAGAAGGTACAGTTACCTCATCAAGTTCTACTTTCCTCCCACTCACTTCTTTTAAGAGAAACTCCTTTTCTAGAAAGGATCCATTCTTAGCAACAAAGATCTTCCCTTCGGATTTGTGGTAGAAGGTGTACCCAACAGTTTCTCAATGGCTTCTAATCTAGCTAATTGCTCCCACATTCAATATGTATCTAGATTTAGACTTAGAGTCATCTAGATCAGTGTCAAAGCTTGCATCGACGTAACTCTTTACGACAAACTCCCTATCACCTCCATAATCGAGAAACATTTCCTTATTCCTCTTAGGTAACTAAGGATAATTTTGACCACTGTCCAGTGATCTATTCCTGGATCACTATTGTACCCCCTTGCCAAACTCATGGTAAGGTACACAATAGGCCTAGTATACAACATGGCATACTTTATAGAACCTATGGCTGAGGCATAGGGAATTACCTTCATTCTCTCTCTATCTTCTGCCATGGTCGGGCTTTGAGTCTTACAAGGCAAGAACCCTTTCTTTTACTGATCCATTTTGAACTTCAAAATCTTGTCAAGGTATGTGATTTGTGAAAGTCCTATTAAGCGTCTCGATCTATCCTTATAGATCTTAATGCCCAATAAATAAGCTTCCACTCACTTTCTTGTAAATACAGGCTTCTCTGAAAGTCTGTATAAAACCATATGCTTTGATCACCTCATCAAAGCGTATATTCCAACTCCGAGCTGCTTGCACTAGTCCATAGATGGATCGCTGAAGCTTGCACACTTTGTTAGGACCTTTAGGATCGACAAAACCTTCTCGTTGCGTCATATACAACTCTTCTTTTAGAAATCCATTAAGGAATGCAGTTTTGACGTCCATTTGCCAGTTTCATAATCATAAAATGTGGCAATTGCTAACATGATTCAGACATACTTAAGAATCTCTATGGGTGAGAAATTCTCATCGTAGTCAACTCCTTGAACTTGTCGAAAACCTTTTGTGTCAAGTCGAGCTTTGTAGATGGTGACATTACCATCAGTGTATGTCTTCTTCTTGAAGATCCATTTATTCTCAATGGCTTGCCGATCATCGGGCAAGTCCACCAAAGTCCACACTTTGTTCTCATATATGGATCCTGTCTTAGATTTCATGGCCTCAAGCCATCTATCGGAATCTGGGATTACCATAGCTTCTTCATAGTTTGTAGGTTCGTCATGGTCTA
The DNA here is from genome assembly GCF_002162155.2 of Triticum dicoccoides. Taxonomy (NCBI): domain Eukaryota; kingdom Viridiplantae; phylum Streptophyta; class Magnoliopsida; order Poales; family Poaceae; genus Triticum; species Triticum dicoccoides. The sequence continues at coordinate 492,557,392 of NC_041380.1, forward strand.
GTAACATGATTTCCAGAACAGGATTACTGTACCACTATGGTGCGGAACGTGCTTTGGTTGACCTACGAGTTTTGGTAGTAACTTGATCTGAAGTTTCATGATCATTATCATTAGGTTCCTCTCTAGTTGGTGTAGGCATCACGAGAATGGTTTTCTGTGATGAGCTACTTTCCAATTCGAGAGAAGGTATAGTTACCTCATCAAGTTCTACTTTCCTCCCACTCACTTCTTTTAAGAGAAACTCCTTTTCTAGAAAGGATCCATTCTTAGCAACAAAGATCTTCCCTTCGGATTTGTGGTAGAAGGTGTACCCAACAGTTTCTTTTGGGTACCCTATGAAGATGCACTTCTCCGATTTGGGTTCGAGCTTATCGGGCTGAAGCTTTTTCATATAAGCATCACAACCCCAAACTTTAAGAAACGACAACTTAGGTTTCTTGACAAACCACAGTTCATACGGTGTCGTCTCAACGGATTTAGATGGTGCCCTATTTAACGTGAATGTAGCTGTCTCTAATGCATAACCCCAAAACGATAGTGGTAATTCGGTAAGAGACATCATAGATCGCACCATATCTAATAAATTACGATTATGACGTTCGGACACACCATTATGCTATGGTGTTCCATGTGGCGTGAGTTGTGAAACTATTCCACATTGTTTTAAATGAAGGCTAAACTCGTAACTCAAATATTCGCCTCCGCGATCAGATCGTAGAAAATTTATTTTCTTGTTACGATGATTCTCCACTTCACTCTGAAATTCTTTGAACTTTTCAAATGTTTCAGACTTGTGTTTCATCAAGTAGATATTCCCATATCTGCTTAAATCATCTGTGAAGGTCAGAAAATAATGTTGCACGTCGTGAGCTTCAACACTTATCAGACCACATACATTGGTATGTATTATTTCCAATAAGTCATTAGCTCGCTCCATTGTTCCGGAGAACGGAGTTTTAGTCATATTGCCCATGAGGCATGGTTCGCAAGTATCAAATGATTCATAATCAAGTGATTTCAAAAGCCATCTGCATAGAGTTTCTTCATGCGATTTACACCAATATGACCTAAACGGTAGTGCCACAAATATGTTGCACTATCATTGTCAACTTTGCATCTTTTGGCATCAAGAATATGAATATGTGTATTACTATGATCGAGATTCAATAAACCATTTACACTGGGTGTATGACCATAGAAGGTTTTATTCATGTAGACAGAACAACAGTTATTTTCTCACTTAAATGAATAACCGTATTGCAATAAACATGATCCAATCATATTCATGCTCAACGCAAACACCAAATAGCATTTATTTGGGTTTAACACTAATCCTGAAGGTAGAGGGAGTGTGCAATGGTGATCTTATCAACCTTGGAATCACTTCCAACACACATCGTCACCTTTCTCTTACTAGTCTCTATTCATTCTGCAACTCCTGTTTTGAGTTACTAATCTTAGCAACTGAACTGGTATCAAATACCCTGGGGTTACTATGAACACTAGTAAAGTATACATCAATAACATGTATATCGAGTATACCTTTGTTCACTTTGCCATCCTTGTTATCCGCCAAGTATTTGGGGTAGTTCCGCTTCTAGTGACCATTCCCTTTGCAGTAGAAGCACTCAGTTTCAGGCTTAGGTCTAGCATTGGGATTCTTCACGAGAGTGGCAACTTGCTTGTCATTCTTCTTGAAGTTCCCTTTCTTTTCCTTTGCCCTTTTTCTTGAAACTAGTGGTCTTGCCAACCATTAACACTTGATGCTTTTTCTTCATTTCTACCTTCGCTGATTTCAGCATCGGGAAGAGCTCGGGAATCGTTTTCGTCATCCCTTGCATATTATAGTTCTTCATGAAGTTCTAGTAGCTTAGTGATAGTGAGTAGAGAACTCTGTCAATCACTATCTTATCTGAAAGATTAAATCCCACTTGATTCAAGCAATTGTACTACCCAGACATTCTGAGTACATGCTCACTGGCTGAGCCATTCTCCTCCATCTTGTAGGCAAAGTACTTGTCAGAGGTCTCATACCTCTCGACATGGGCATGAGTTTGAAATACCAATTTTAACTCTTGGAACATATTATATGCTCCATGGCGTTCAAAACGTTTTTGAAGTCCCAGTTCTAAGCTGTAAAGCATGGTGCACTAAACTATCAAGTAGTCATCATACCGAGCTTGTCAAATGTTCATAATGTCTGCATCTGCTTCTGCAATAGGTCTTTCACCTAGCGGTGCATCAAGGACATAATTCTTCTATGCAGCAATGAGCATAATCCTCAGATCACGGACCCAGTCTGCATCATTGCTACTATCATCTTTCAACTTAGTTTTATCTAGGAACATATAAAATCATAGGGGAGCTACAACGCGAGCTATTGATCTACAACATAGATATGCAAATACTATCAGGACTAAGTTCATCATAAATTAAGTTCATTTAATCAAATTACTTAAGAACTGTCACTTAGATAGACATCCCTCGACTCATCTAAATGATTACGTGATCCAAATCAACTAAACCATGTCCGATCATCACATGAGATGGAGTAGTCATCAATGGTGAACATCTCTATGTTGATCATATCTACTATATGATTCACGTTCGACCTTTTGGTCTCTAGTGTTTTGGGGCCATGTCTGTACAAGCTAGGTTCGTCAAGTTTAACCCAAGTATTCCGCATGTGCAAAACTATCTTGCACCCGTTGTATGTGAACGTAGAGCCTATCACACCCGATCATCACGGGGTGTCTCAGCACGATGAACTGTCGCAATGGTGCATACTCAGGGAGAACACTCATACCTTGAAATTTTAGTGAGGGGTCATCTTATAATGCTACCGCTGTACTAAGCAAAATAAGATACATAAAAGATAAACATCGCATGCAATCAAAATATGTGACATGATATGGCCATCATCATCTTGTGCCTTTGATCTCCATATCCAAAGCACCGTCATGATCTCCATTGTCACTGCCTTGACACCTTGATCTCCATCGTAGTGTCGTGGCCGTCTCGCCAACTATTGCTTCTACAACTATTGCTAACGCATAGTGATAAAGTAAAGCAATTACATTGTGTTTGCATTTCATACAATAAAGAGACAACCATAAGGCTCCTGCCGGTTTCCACTAACTTTTACGAAATAATGTATATCGCATCATGTATTGACCATATCACATCACAACATGCCCTGCAAAAACAAGTTAGATGTCCTCTACTTTGTTGTTGCAAGTTTTACGTGGCTGCTACGGGCTTCTAGCAAGAACCGTTCTTACCTATGCATCAAAACCACAACGGTGATTTATCAAGTTTGCTGTTTTAACCTTCAAAAAGGATCGGCCGTGGTCAAATTTGATTCAACTAAAGTTGGAGAAACAGACACCCGCCAGCCACCTTTATGCAAAACTAGTGGCATGTCTGTCGGTGGAACCGGTCTCATGAACATGGTCATGTAAGGTTTGTCCGGGACGCTTCATCCAACAATACCACCGAATCAAAATAAGACATTGGTGGTAAGCAGTATGACGATCACCGCCCACAACTCTTTGTGTTATGCTCGTGCATATCATCTACGCATAGACCTGGCTCGGATGCCACTATTGGGAAACATAGCATGCAATTTCAAAAAAAATCCTACGCTCACGCAAGATCTATCTAGGAGATGCATAACAATGAGAGGGGGAGAGTGTGTCCACGTATCCTCGATGACCGAAAGCGGAAGCGTTTGACAACGCGGTTGATGTAGTCGAACTTCTTCTCATTCCAACCGATCAAGCACTGAACGTATGACACCTAATTATTGGTCGAACCGTAATGACAACATACGTTATTCCCTTTGTCATCGGTATGTTACTTGCCCGAGATTCGATCGTCGGTATCTTCATACCTAGTTCAATCTCGTTACCGGCAAGTCTCTTTACTCGTTCCTTAATACATCATCCTGCAACTAACTCATTATTCACTTTGCTTGCAAGGCTTCTTATGATGTGTATTACCGAGAGGGCCCAAAGATACCTCTCCGATACTCGGAGTGACAAATCCTAATCTCAATCTATGCCAACCCAACAAACACCTTTGGAGATACCTGTAGAGCATCTTTATAATCTCCCAGTTACATTGTGACGTCTGATAGCACACAAGGCATTCCTCTGGTATCCGGGATTTCCATAATCTCATAGTCGAAGGAATATGTATAAGACATGAAGAAAGCAATAGCAATAAAACTGAACAATCAATATGCTAAGCTAACGGATGGGTTTGTCCATCACATCATTCTCCTAATGATGTGATCCCATTTATCAAATGACAACACATGTTTATGGTTAGGAAACTTAACCATCCTTGATTAATGATCTAGTCTAGTAGAGGCTTACTAGGGACACGGTGTTTTGTCTATGTATCCAAACATGTATCAAGTTTCCGGTTAATACAATTCTAGCATGAATAATAAACATTTATCATGATATAAAGAAATATAAAATAACAACTTTATTATTGCCTCTAGGGTATATTTCCTTCACAGGGCACCCCTCTGGTACTTCTTTAGCCCATCCTGTGTCTTCTGGCCTAGAAAAATTCTCCAAAAAGTTTCGCTGCGTTTGGACTCCGTTTGGTATTGATTTTCTACGAAGTAAAAAGCACGCAAAAACAGCAACTAGCACTGGATACTGTGTCAATAGGTTAGTCCCGAAAAATGATATAAAGTTGCTATAAAATGATTGTAAAACATCCAAGAATGATAATATAACAGCATGGAACAATAAAAAATTATAGATACGTTGGAGACGTATCAGCATCCCCAAGCTTAATTCCTGCTCATTGTTGAGTAGGTTAATGATAAAAACAGAATTTTTTATGTGGAATGCTGCTTATCATGTTCATTACATATTCTTTTCTTTCGTAGCATGGACATTTGGACTTTTTATATGATTCAAAGCAATAGTCTAGTTTTGACATGAGGATTTCAATACTCAAGCATATCAACAAGCAACCATGTCTTTCAAAATATAAACACTAAAGCAAGTTATCCCTAGCCCATTATGCTCAATCATTGATCCATTCATGAAAAACACTCGCATATTAGCTACACCCAATGCTCAAGTACAATCATAGTGCCCCTTAGTTGGTGCTTTATAAGATAAGATGGAGAATCAAATAAAAACTAAAAATTTCATAAAGTAAATAGAAAGGCCCTTCATAGAGGGAAGTAGGGATTTGTAGAGGTGCCAAAGCTCAAAGCGGAAAAAGATAGAGATAAAACATTTTGGGTGGCATTACTTTCCTGTCAACAAAAATGATCGAGTAGTTCCCAATACTTTCCATGCTAGATATATCATAGGCGGTTCCCAAATAGAAAATAAAGTGTATTCCTTTTTCCACCACACTTTCACATTCCATGGTTAACCGAATCCACTAGTACCGTCCATACCAACACTTTCCAAGGAATTTATTATTTGACAACATAAAGGAAATTCATTTTCTATTTCGGGACTGGGCAACCCTGATACCTTTGACGTACTCTCGTGCAATGACAAGTGAATAAACACTCATCTTGAGAATAACACATCTAGCATGGAAAAATATCGGCCACCCCCTACTGTTTTATGAGCGGTACGAGCATACAAAAAGGAAATTTATTTTGAAAATTAGAGATGGCACATACAAATTTGCTTAGAACGGCACTAAAATACCACATATAGGTAGGTATAGTGGACTCATGTGGAAAAATTGGGTTTAAGGATTATGGATGCACAAGTAGAAATCATACTTAGTACAAGTGAAGGCTACCGAAAGATTGAGAAGCATCCAACCAAGAAATGAAAAATCTCATAAGCGAGCATTAAGCATAACTAACACCGAATAATGCACCACAAGTAGGATGTAATTTCATTGCATAACTATTGAGTTTTGTGCTTGCATAGGGAATCACAAACGTTAACATCTATATTCTCACTAAACCATAATTACTCATCAACATGACTCACATATTATATCATCATATCACAAAACTATTACAAAGAATCAAGTTTATTTTGTCCAATGATCTTCATGAAAGTTTTTATTATATCCCTCTTGAATATCTATCACTTTGGGACTAAATTCATATGTTGCTTTTGATAGCTCATACAAATCTAAGTGAAGAGCATGAGCATAATAATATTTTCTTCTCTCAAAATAATATAAGTGAAGTATGAGAGAATTTCTTAAAAAAATTACGAACTCTCAAATAAATCTAAGTGAAGCATGAGAGCATTTCTTCAAAAATAATAAAGCACACTATGCTCAGAAAGATATAAGTGAAGTACTAGAGCAATTCCATAGCTCAAAAATATTTAAGTGAAGCATAGACAACAATTCTAACAAGTCATAACATAATTTTGGCTCTCTCAAATAGGTATGTCCAGCAAGGATACTTGACTTAAACTAAAAAGAAAAACAAGCAAAGACTCATATCATACAAGATGCTCCAAGCAAAACTCATGATATGTGACGAATAAAAATATAGCTCCAAGTAAAATACCGATAGTCGTTAGAAGAAAGAGGGGATGCCACTCGGGCATCCCCAAGCTTAGTCGCTTGCTTCTCTTTTAGATATTAGCTTGGGATTCCATGGGTCATCCCCAAGCTTAGGCTCTTCTTGCTCCTTATTCCTTCATCCATTGTGATCTCACCCAAAACTTGAAAACTTCAATCTCAAAAAACTCAACAAAACCTTCATGAGGTCCGTTAGTATAACATAGCAAATCACTACTATAAGTACTGTTGCAAACCCATTCATATTTTCTTCTTGCATTATATCTACTATATTCCAAATTTGCTATGGCTCATAACCCCCGATAGAGTCCATAGATTCATAAAAATAGTCACACAACACAAAGAAAATAGAATCTGTCAAAAACAGAACAGTCTGTAGTAATCTAAAAACTTTGAATACTTATGTAACTCCAAAAATTCTGAAATATTAGGACAACGTGGGAAATTTTTACATAAACATTGTGTACAAAAATCATGATTTTATCGCATTTATTTTAAAAAATTAAAATTGTTTTACTGACACAAAAGTTTCTGTTTTCAACCAAGATCAAATCAACTATCACCCAACATGATCCCAAAGGCTTTGCTTGGCACAAACACTAATTAAAACATGAAAAACACAATCATAACAGTAGCATAATTGTGCAAACACTCAAGAACAGAAAGAAAAAGAAAAAAATAAATTTTATTCATTGGGTTGCCTCCCAACAAGCGCTATCATTTTATGCCCCTAGCTAGGCATAATGCAAACGCTTATAATTCTTCAAGGATTTAGCATACAAATTTTCAATAATAATACTCCTAGGAACAAGTTTGAAGGGTTCATTCTTGCATGTAGGGCCTCTTATAACTTCAACAAAATCCAGGTGAATACTAATCATCTTAAGATCTTCTTTGTTACTATTGGAAGTTGCACCCTTGTTTTTAGTGACTTGAGTAATCTTGCCAATTTTTACCGGAGTTTTTTCAACAGTTTTAGCGGAGGAGAAAGTCGTGCTTAGATTACTAAAAATTTATTCTGACTTATCAATTCTAGCGGGGCTCTCCTCTATTCTTTCGTTGAATGCGGGTTCTTTTTCTTTTAGTACTTTAAGGGTGTCTCCTGCTTTTGACCCGATTCTATTAGCAAGATTGTGCATCCTCTTATCTAATTTTTCAATATTTTCTTCAGTGAGGAATTTATTTTCAATATCATCTAGACTTTCCATAACATGCTCGAGAGTTAAAGTTGTTTCATTAACCATAAGAGGTGGTGAACCCACTAGATTTCCCATGACATTAAAAGCATCTAAAGAAGGACAGATCAAGAAATTTCCACCACTAATCGTATCAAGGACAAATCTATACCAAGTGGTGATGCCCACATAAAAACATCAAAGAAGAACAACGGTAGATTGCTTACGAATAGATATATTATGAGCATTGCAAATCCTATACCAAGCATCTTTTAAATTCTCCCCTCCCCTTTGTTTGAAGTTAAGAACCTCGTTCTCGGGAGTGCATGCACTAGAGGAAGAACTATCCATAATGACAAAAAGTGACAAACAAGATTGCACACGAAAACATATCTCACAAGAAAACAACGAACGGAAAAGAGGGCGAATAAAATGACAAATTTTTGTGAAGTGGGGGAGATGAAAATGAGAGGAAAATGGCAAATAATGTAAATTGCAAGGAGATGAGATTTGTAATTAGGAACCTGATAGATGTTGATGATGTCTCCCCGGCAAGGGTGCCAGAAATTCCTTTTGATGCGGCTTCAACTACGTCGGTATTTCCCAAAGAGGAAGGGATGATGCAGCACATGTACGGCAGCTATTTCCCTTAGTGATGAGATGAAGGTTATCGAACTAGTAGGAGAACCACACAACACTATGTAAACGGTACCTGCACACAAAGAACAAATACTTGAAACCCGATGTAAAAGAGGGGTTGTCAATCCCTCCCGGGTAAAAAGATAGATAAAATCATAGTAGATTGGATAAATAGATCTCACAGGAATGCGAGATAAAATAAATAAATAAAAATTGCAGCAAGTTAGTTTTGGGCTTTCGGATTAATAGATCTGAAAATAAAAGCAAATAAAAATAGATCTCGGAGGCAAATATGATAAAGGAGAGACCCCGGGGCCATAGATTTCACTAGTGGCTTCTCTCGAGAAAAATAGCATACGGTGGGTAAACAAATTACTGCTGGGCAATTGATAGAACTTCAAATAATCATGATGATATCCATGCAATGATAATTATATAGGCATCATGTCCAAGATTAGTAGTCCGACTCCTGCCTACATCTTCTACTATTACTCCACACATCGACCACCATCCAACATGCATCTAGTGTATTAAGTTCATGGAAAAACAAAGTAATGCAATAAGAACGATGATACGTCCATTTTGCATCATGTTTTCTTACTGTTATTTAAGATGTTTTTATCCATAATAATGCTTTTTGGGGTAATTCTAATGCCTTTTCTCTCATAATATGCAAGGTATACACAAAGGGGGAGAATTCCGGGACCTGGAAAAGCTACGTCAGGCTACCTATTCTGCACAACTCCAAATAAGCAGAAACTTCATGAAGAATTTTTATGGAATATTTGAGGAATATTGGAGCAAATAACTACCAGGGGGCCCCACCAGGTGGGCACAACCCATCTGGGCGTGCCAGGGAGCCCATGCGCGCCCTAGTGGGTTGTGCTCACCCAGGCCCACCTCTGGTGCCCATCTTTTCGTATATAAGTCGTTTTGACCCAGAAAAAAAATAAGGAGAGGACTTTCGGGACGGAGCACCACCATCTCGAGGTGGAACTTGGGCAGGAGCACTTTTGCCCTCCGGCGGAGCAATTCCGCCGGGAGAACATCCCTCCCGGAGGGGGAAATCATCCTCATCATCATCACCAACAACTCTCCCATCTTGGGGAGGGCAATTTCCATCAACATCTTCAACATCACCATCTCATCTCAAACCCTAGTTAATCTCTTGTGCTCAATATTGTTATCGAAACTATAGATTGGTGCTTGTGGGTGACTAGTAGTGTTGATTACGTCTTGTAGTTGATTACTATATGGTTTATTTGGTGGAAGATTATATGTTCACATACAATATGCTATTTAATACCACTATGATATTGAGCATGATTATCATTTGTGAGTAGTTACTTTTGTTCTTGAGGGCACGGGAGGAATCATGTTGCAAGTAATCATGTGAACTTGATATGTGTTTGATATTTTGATAGTATGTATGTTGTGATTCCCTTAGTGGTGTCATGTGAACCTCGACTACATGACACTTCACCATATTTGGGCCTAAGGGAGTGCGTTGTGGAGTAGCAATTAGATGATGGGTTGCAAGAGTGGCAGAAGCTTAAACGCCAATTTATGCACTATTCTGTAAGGGACCGATTGGATCCAAAAGTTTAATGCTATGGTTAGAATTTATTCTTAATACTTTTATCGTAGTTGCGGATGCTTGCGGGATGGTTAATCATAAGTAGGAGGTTTGTTCAAGTAAGAACAGCACCTAAGCACCGGTCCACCCACATATCAAATTATCAAAGTACCGAACACGAATTAAACCAACATGATGAAAGTGACTAGATAAAAATCCCGTGTACCCTCAAGAACGATTTGCTTATTATAAAAGACCGTTTTGCCTGTCCTTTGCCTCAAAAGGATTGGGATACCTTGCTGCACTTTTTCTACTATTATCTTTACTTGCTGGTTACAAATTACCTTGCTATCAAACTACTCTGCTACTTACAATTTCAGCACTTGCAAACATTACCTTGCTGAAAACCACTTGTCATTTCCTTCTGCTCCTCGTTGGGTTCGACACTATAAGTAGGAGGTTTGTTCAAGAAAGAACAGCACCTAAGCACCGGTCCACCCACATATCAAATTATCAAAGTACCGAACACGAATTAAACCAACATGATGGAAGTGACTAGATGAAAATCCCGTGTACCCTCAAGAACGCTTTGCTTATTATAAAAGACCGTTTTGCTTGTCCTTTGCCTCAAAAGGATTGGGATACCTTGCTGCACTTTTGTTACTATTATCTTTACTTGGTGGTTACAAATCACCTTGCTATCAAACTACTCTGCTACTTACAATTTCAGCACTTGCAAACATTAGCTTGCTGAAAACCACTTGTCATTTCCTTCTGCTCCTCATTGGGTTCGACACTCTTACTTATAGAAAAGAGATAAAATTGATCCCATATACTTGTGGGTCATCAAGGCTATTTTCTGGCGCCATTGCCGGGGAGTGAACCGCCTTTAGTAAGTGGAATTTGGTAAGGAAACATTTATATTGTGTGCTGAAATTTATTGTCACTTGTTACTATGGAAAACAATCCTTTGAGGGGTTTGTTTGGGGTATCTTCATCTCGACCGGAACCAAAATTAGCTACCCCTCAACCTACTGCACCTACTGAAAATATTGAATATGAAATTCCTTCGGGTATGATAGTACAACCGCTAGCTAATCCTTATGCAGGAGACGAAACCGAACATGCTGATATGCACTTGATATATGTAGAACAAATGTATGGATTGTTCAAGCTTGCAGGTTTACCCGGAGATGAAGTTATGAAGAAGGTCTTCCCTTTATCTTTGAAGGTAAAAGCATTGGCATGGTATAGGTTATGCGATGATATTGGATCTTGGAATTGGAATCGTTTGAAATTGGAGTTCCATCAGAAAAATTATCCTATGCATCTAGTTCATCATGATTGGAATTATATATATAATTTTTGGCCTCGTGAAGGAGAAAGTATCGCTCTAGCTTTGGGGAGGCTTAAGTCAATGTTATATTCATGCTCCAATCATGAGCTCTCAAGAGAAATTATTATCCATAACTTTTATGCCCGGCTTTCTCGTAATGATCAAACCATGCTTGATACTTCTTGTGCTGGTTCTTTTATGAAGAAGACTATTGAATTACAGTGGGATATTTTGGAAAGAATTAAACACAACTCTGAATATTGGGAACTCAACAAAGGTAAAGAGTCAGGTATTAAACTTAAGTATGATTGTGTTAAATCTTTTATGGATACCGATGCTTTTCAAAAAGTTTAGCACTAAATATGGACTTGACTATGAGATAGTAGCCTCCTTTTGTGAATCATTTGCTACTCATGTTGATCTCCCTAAAGATAAGTGGTTTAAATATCACCCACCTATTAAGGAAGAAATCAAAGAACCGGTACCAGTTAAAGAAGAAACAATAATTTACAATGCCGATCCAGTTGTTGCTACTACTTATATTGAGAAACCACCTTTCCCTGTTAGGATAAAGGAACATGCTAAAGTTTCAACTGTGGTCAACAAAAGCTATATTAGAACACCTAAACCTGATGAACAAATTGAAGTAGAAGCTAGTATTTCTATGGTTAAAGATCTCTTGGAAGAAGATATGGATGGGCATGTTATTTACTTTTGTGAAGAAGCTACGAATTGCCAAACCAGATAAACATAGATCTGTTGTTGGCATGCCCGCCATCTCGGTTAAAATAGGAGATCACTGTTATCATGGTTTATGTGACATAGGTGCTAGTGTGAGTGCTATTCCTTACACCTTATATCAAGAAATTTTGAAATACATAGCACCCGCAGAGATAGAAGACATAGATGTTACTATTAAACTTGCTAATAGAGACACTATATCACCAATTGGGATTGTTAGAGATGTTGAAGTCTTGTGTGGGAAAAATAAAATACCCTACTGATTTTCTTGTTCTTGGTTCCCCACAAGATGAATTTTGTCCCATTATCTTTGGTAGACCTTCCTTGAACACCGTTAATGCTAAAATAGATTGTGAGAAACAAACTGTCGGTGCTAGTTTTGGTGATGAGTCTCATGAGTTTAATTTTTCCAAGCTTAGTAGAAAGATTCATGAAAAAGAATTGCCTAGTAAGGATGAATTAATTGGTCTTGCTTCTATTGTTGTACCACTTACTGATCCTTTAGAACAATATTGCTAGACCATGAAAATGATTTTCATATGCATGCAAGAAATGAAATAGATAAGATTTTCTTTGAACAACGTCCTCTACTTAAACACAATTTGCCTATTGAAACTCTAGGAGGTCCACCTCCACCTAAAGGTGATCTTGTGTTTGAATTAAAACAATTGCCAAACACTTTAAAATATGCTTATCTTGATGAAAAGAAGATATATCCAGTTATTATCAATGCTAACCTTTCAGAACATGAAGAAGAAAGATTATTGAAAGTTCTAAGGAAGCACCGAGCTGCTATTGGATATACTCTTGATGATTTAAAGGGCATTAGTCCCACTCTATGTCAGCACAAAGTTAATATGGAACTTGATGCTAAACCCGTTGTTGATCACCAACGCCGGTTAAACCCGAAGATGAAAGAAGTGATAAGAACGGAAATATTAAAACTTCTAGAAGCAGGTATAATCTATCCTATAGCTGATAGTAGATGGGGGAGTCCTGTTCATTGTGTCCCTAAGAAAGGAGGTATAAATGTTGTTCCTAATGACAAGAATGAACTTATTCCACGAAGAATTGTTACAAGTTATGGAATGGTAATTGATTTTAGAAAATTAAACAAAGCAACTAGAAAAGATCATTGCCCTCTGCCTTTTATTGATCAAATGCTTGAAAGATTATCTAAGCACACACATTTTTGCTTCCTTGATGGATATTCTGTTTTTTCACAAATAGCTATTTCTCAACCTGATCAAGAAAAGACCACTTTTACTTGTCCCTTTAGAACCTATGCTTATAGATGTATGCCTTTCAATTTATGTAATGCACCTGCTACCTTTCAAAGATGTATGACTGCTATATTCTCTAACTTTTGTGAAAATATTGTTGAGGTTTTCACGGATGACTTCTCTGTTTATGGGAAGTATTTTGATGATTGTTTAAGCAATCTTGATCGAGTTTTGCAGAGATGTGAACAAACAAATCTTGTCTTGAATTGGGAGAAGTGCCACTTTATGGTTAATGAAGGCATTGTCTTGGGTCATAAAATTTCTGAAAGAGGTATTGAAGTGGACAAAGCTAAGGTTGATGCAATTGAGAAAATGCCATGTCCTAAAGATATAAAAGGTATTCGTAGTTTCTTAGGTCATGCTGGTTTCTTTAGGAGATTTATTGAAGACTTTTCTAAAGTTTCTGGGCCACTTAAGAATCTTTTGCAAAAGGATATTCCTTTTGTTTTTTATGATGATTGTTTAGAAGCCTTTGAAACATCCAAGAAAGCCTTAATTTCTGCACCTATTGTTCAACCACCTGATTGGAACTTGCCTTTTGAAATTATGTGTGATGCTAGTGATTATGTTGTTGGTGCTGTTCTAGGACAAAGAGTTGATAAGAAACTGAATGTTATTCATTATGCTAGTAAAACTCTAGACAGTGCTCAAAGAAATTATGCTACTACTGAAAAGGAACTCTTAGCAGTGGTGTTTGCTTGTGATAAATTTAGACCTTATATTGTTGATTTCAAAGTAACTGTTCACACATACCATGCTACTATTAAATATCTGATGGAAAAGAAAGATGCCAAACATAGACTTATTCGATGGTTTCTCTTGTTACAAGAATTTGATTTACATATCATTGGTAGAAAAGGAGCTGAGAACCCCGTAGCTGATAATTTATCTAGGCTTGAAAATGTGCCTGATGACCCACTACCTATTGATGATAGTTTTCCTAATGAGCAGTTAGCTGCAATAAATGTTGCTCATAGTACTCCTTGGTATGCTAATTATGCTAATTACATTGTTGCTACATATTTACCGCCTAGCTTTACATACCAACAAAATAAAAAATACTTCTATGATTTAAGACATTACTTTTGGATGACCCACATCTTTATAAGGAATGAGTAGATGGTATTACTAGACGTTATGTACCTGAGCATGAACAGGGACAAATCCTACGTAAATGTCACTCCGAAGCTTATGGAGGGCATCATGCTAGATATAGAACCGATCACAAGGTATTGCAATCTGGATTTTAGTGGCCTACTCTCTTCAAGGATGCCCGTAAGTTCGTCTTATCTTGTGATGAATGTCAAAGAATAGGTAATATCGGTAAGCATCAAGAAATGCCTATAAATTATTCACTTGTTGTTGAACCATTTGATGTTTGGAGATTTGATTGCATGGGACCTTTTCCTTTAAAGGGTATACACATATTTTGGTTGATGTTGATTATGTTACTAAATGGGTAGAGGCTATTCCAACCAGTAGTGTTGATCACAACACCTCTATTAAAATGCTTAAGGGAGTTATTTTCCCAAGGTTTGGAGTCCCTAGATATTTAATGACTGATGGTGGTTCACACTTTATTCATGGTGTTTTCCGTAAAATGCTTGCCAAGTATGATGTTAACCATAGAATTGCATCACCTTATATCCTCAGTCTAGTGGTCAAGTTGGAATTAGCAATAGAGAAATAAAATTAATTTTGCAAAAGACTTTCAATAGGTCCAGGAAGAATTGGTCTAAGAAATTAGATGATGCACGTTGGGCTTATAGAACAACATATACAAATCCTATGGGTATGTCTCCTTATAAAATGGTTTATGGAAAAGCTTGTCATTTGCCTCTTGAGTTAGAACATAAAGCATACTGGGACATCAAAGAGCTCAATTATGATTTCAAACTTGCTGGTGAAAAGGGGCTATTTGATATTAGCTCTTTAGATGAATGGAGAACCCAAGCTTATGAAAATGCAAAATTATTCAAAGAAAAAGTTAAAAGATGGCATGACAAAAGAATCCAAAAGCGTGAGTTTAAAGTCAGAGAATATGTTCTTTTGTACAACTCTCGTTTTAGATTCTTTGCAGGAAAACTCATCTCAAAATGGGAAGGCCCCTATGTTATCGAGGAGGTTTATCGGTCTGGAGCCATCAAAATAAATAATTCCGAAGGTACTAATCCGAAGGTTGTCAATGGGCAACGAATAAAGCATTATATCTCATGTACACCCATTAATGTTGAAAGTAATATTATCCAAACTTTGACACCAAAAGAACACATAAAAGAGTCCTTCTGGAACACTCTAGAATCGTGAAAATAAGGAGGTACGTGATGCGGTAAGAAAACGGACTCCGAAAAATCCGCAAAAATATTTTTTGTTAGTTTTAGAATATTTAGAAAAATAGGAAAATAAGAAACTACTGGGAGGCGTACCCTGGTGGGCACAAGACACAAGGGCGCGCCAACCTGGCGCGCCCAAGTGGGTTGTGCCCACCTGGGACACCTTCTGGACTCCGTTTTTCTTCCGTTTGCTAGTCCCCCAAGATAAAAAATCCACATATACTTCCCGAACCTGTTGATCACCGTATCGTGGAGAAATCCTCTATTCTCTTTTCTTGCTGTTTTTCTGCCAGATCCCATCTACCATGGCCACCTCAAGCTCCTCCAAGGACAAGTTCTTCAAGAACGTCATCAATCCATATCTGCGGCAGGTGGTGCAGCACCCCCAGACCATCCAGATGCATGAGGGGGTGCTTCACCTTCGCGATGTGCCATGTCCCAAGGGGACGGGAACCATGGAGGCCATACTTGAATCTATGGAGCAAGATGCCTTCCGATGCAAGGGGATGGTGGAGCGTGGGCTCAATGCTAATCACCTCATGATCACAGACCTCTCTCATGATCTCAAGGTGGATGGCAAGCCCATGAAGGACATCGTCTTCACCCCCAACGAGCAAATCAACTTCCTCCAAATCTAGATCGATGATCTCCAAAACCAAGTCTTTGAATATGAGGCAAAGTTTAAAGGTATGAGTTTGGCTGCTAGTTGCAGGACCCGCGAGACTCACTCCTCCTCTCAAGATGGCGGACCACTGCCATGGAAATCCAATGACAAGATCTCTTCACCACCACCTTCTTCTTCATCACCAAAGGAAAATTGAGTATCAGGTATGGGCACTCCCCTTGGCTTCCGCCAAGCTTGGGGGAGGTGCCCCAGTATCGTATCATCCCACTATATTTCTACCTTTACTTATTTTAGTTCGATCTTTTTCTTTAGATGAATAAAAGTTTAGTTCGATCCTTTCTTCTTTGAGAGTTTGCTTAGTGATCTATCCTTGTAATCATGTGCAAGTTATATAATAAAGTTTAGTTTGAGTTTTTGCTTTCTTTACTTTCATGTTGCAAATTAAAGAAAAGAAATAATAAATAAATAAAAGAAAGGAAATAAAGGAAGAAAAGATCATATACTAATCTTATGGTAGGTGATGACACCGCATAAGGAAAAGTATAAGTAGAAAAATTTATTAGAGATTGACAAACATAGCATTAGTCAATGATGCAACTCATGAAAGAATCAACAAGGGAAGAGAAGATTCACATATAAATATACTATCCTAGAAATCATTTGTGATTGTGAGCCCTCATCAAAATATTATATGCCAAAATTGTTGATGTTGGACAAGGAAGACAACTTAATGGTTTATGTTTGTTTATATTCACATAGAAGTCATATTGTCATAGATCCTTTAACATGTGGTGCTTGCCCCTATCTTTGCTAGTCAAAAATTCCGCACTAAGTAGAGATACTACTTGTGCATCCAAAAACCCTTAAACCCAAATCTTACTTTCAAGTGTCCACCATACCTACCTAGGGATTGAGCAAGATCCCTCAAGTAAGTTGTCATCGGTGCAAAAGGCAATAAAAATTTCTTCTAAAAGTGTGAGAGCATTTAGTGTAAGAGAAAATTGAGCGTTGCACGAACTTGTGATGGTGAAGAATAAAAGTGACAGACTGCATAATAAAGGTCGCTATCACAAGGGGCAATGCAACGTGACATTCTTTTGCATTAAGGGTTTGAGCATACAAACAAATAAGTGCATGTCAACCTCTGCTTCCCTGTGCAAAGGGCCCATCTTTTACTTTTATGTATTTACTTTTATGCAATGAGTCAAAGTTTTCCTTCTATCCCTTTTTATTTTTTTTCCTTTGGCAAGCATCGTGTGGTGAGGAAAGATCTAGGCACATATGTCTAGTTGAATATAGATAGCATGAATTATTTTTGTTGACATCACTCTTGAGGTGAATACGTTGGGAGGCGAAATTATAAGCCCCTATCTTTCTATGTGTCCGGTTGAAACGTTTTGCTCATGTGTACGCGGTGAGTGTTAGCAATCATAGAAGACTATATGATGGTTGAGTATGTGGACTTGCCTAAAGGCTCTGATACGTGACCCTTCCTGAAAAGATGATGAATTGTAGTTGCAAAATTGACTGAGAACATAGTTTGTTGGTTTTTAATAGAGTTTTTGCTTTATACTTCATTTGTGTGATGAACTGTTACTTATTCATGAGAAGTATATGATAGAAGTATATGATAAAAGTTTTATGTTTAAGTTTGTTGCTGTTATAATAATCTACATGATTCTTCTATGTCCGTATTTTGTTTTTATCGACACCTCTCTCTCTAAGCATGTGGACATGTTTTCGATTTCGGTTTTCGCTTGAGGACAAGCGAGGTCTAAGCTTGGGGGAGTTGATACGTCCATTTTGCATCATGTTTTCTTACTATTATTTAAGATGTTTTTATCCATAATAATGCTTTTGGGGTAATTCTAATGCCTTTTCTCTCATAATATGCAAGGTATACACAAAGAGGGAGAATTCTAGCAGCTGGAAATCTGGACCTGGAAAAGCTACGTCAGGCTACCTATTCTGCACAACTCCAAATAAGCTGAAACTTCACAGAGAACTTTTATGGAATATTTGAGGAATATTGGAGCAAATAACTACCAAGGGGGGCCACCAGGTGGGCACAACCCATCTGGGCGCGCTAGGGAGCCCATGCGCGCCCTAGTGGGTTGTGCTCACCCAGTTCCACCTTCGGTGCCCATCTTCTGGTATATAAGTCATTTTGACCTAGAAAAAATAAGGAGAGGACTTTCGGGATGGAGCACCGCCATCTCGAGGCAGAACTTGGGCAGGAGCACTTTTTCCCTCCGGCGGAGCGATTCCGCCGGGGGAACATCCCTCCCGTAGGGGAAATCATCGTCATCATCATCACCAACAACTCTCCCATCTTGGGGAGGGCAATCTCCATCAACATCTTCAACATCACCATCTCATCTCAAACCCTAGTTAATCTCTGGTTCTCAATATTGTTATCAAAACTATAGATTGGTGCTTGTGGGTGACTAGTAGTGTTGATTACGTCTTGTAGTTGATTACTATATGGTTTATTTGGTGGAAGATTATATGTTCACATCCAATATGCTATTTAATACCCCTCTGATATTGAGCATGATTATCATTTTTGAGTAGTTACTTTTGTTCTTGAGGGCATGGGAGGAATCATGTTGCAAGTAATCATGTGAACTTGATATGTGTTCAATATTTTGATAGTATGTATGTTGTGATTCCCTTAGTGGTGTCATGTGAACCTCGACTACATGACACTTCACCATATTTGGGCCTAAGGGAGTGCATTGTGGGGTAGCAATTAGATGATGGGTTGCGAGAGTGACAAAAGCTTAAACGCCAGTTTATGCACTATTCTGTAAGGGACCGATTGGATCCAAAAGTTTAATGCTATGGTTAGAATTTATTCTTAACACTTTTCTCGTAGTTGCGGATGCTTGCGGCAGGGTTAATCATAAGTAGGAGGTTTGTTCAAGTAAGAACAGCACCTAAGCACTGGTCCACCCACATACCAAATTATGAATGTACCGAACACGAATTAAACCAACATGATGGAAGTGACTAGATGAAAATCCCGTGTACCCTCAAGAACGCTTTGCTTATTATAAAAGACCGTTTTGTCTGTTCTTTGCCTCAAAAGGATTGGGATACCTTGCTGCACTTTTGCTACTATTATCTTTACTTGGTGGTTACAAATTACCTTGCTATCAAACTACTCTGCTACTTACAATTTCAGCACTTGCAAACATTAGCTTGCTGAAAACCACTTGTCATTTGCTTCTGCTCCTCATTGGGTTCGACACTCTTACTTATCGAAAAGAGCTAAAATTGATCCCCTATACTTGTGGGTCATCAAGGCTATTTTTTGGCGCCATTGCCGGGGAGTGAAGCGCCTTTAGTAAGTGGAATTTGGTAAGGAAACATTTATATTGTGTGCTGAAATTTATTTCCACTTGTTACTATGGAAAACAATCCTTTGAGGGGTTTGTTTGGGGTATCTTCATCTCGACCGGAACCAAAATTAGCTACCCCTCACTTGATTACTATATGTTTATTTGGTGGAAGATTATATGTTCAGATCCAATATGATATTTAATACCCCTTTGATCTTGAGCATGATTATCATTTGTGAGTAGTTACTTTTGTTCTTGAGGGCATTGGAGGAATCATGTTGCAAGTAATCATGTGAACTTGATATGTGTTCGATATTTTGATAGTATGTACGTTGTGATTCCCTTAGTGGTGTCATGTGAACGTCGACTACATGACACTTCACCACATTTGGGCCTAAGGGAGTGCATTGTGGAGTAGCAATTAGATGATGGGTTGTGAGAGTGACAGAAGCTTAAACCCAAGTTTATGCGCTATTCCTTAAGGGACCGATTGAATCCAAAAGTTTAATGCTATGGTTATAATTTATTCTTAATACTTTTCTCGTAGTTGCGGATGTTTGCGGGAGGGTTAATCATAAGTAGGAGGTTTGGTCAAGTAAGAACAACACCTAAGCCCCGGTCCACCCACATATCAAATTATCAAATTACCAAACATGAATTAAACCAACATGATGAAAGTGACTAGATGAAAATCCCGTGTACCCTCAAGAACGCTTTGCTTATTATAAGAGACCGTTTTGGCATGTCCTTTGCCTCAAAAGGATTGGGCTACCTTGCTGCACTTTTTCTACTATTATTGTTACTTGCTCGTTACAAATTACCTTGCTATCAAACTACTCTGCTACTTACAATTTTAGCACTTGCAGACATTACCTTGCTGAAAACCACTTGTCATTTCCTTCTGCTCCTCGTTGGGTTCGACACTCTTATCGAAAAGAGCTACAATTGATCCCCTATACCTGTGGGTCATCAAATTATGACATGATGTACACAAGATCTATTCATGTAGGAATAGACTCCATCTTGTTATCCTTAATAGCAATGATACATACATGCCATTTCCCCTTCTGTCACTGGGATTGAGCACCGTAAGATCGAACCCATCAGAAAGCACCTCTTCCCATGGCAAGAAAAATTAATCTAGTCGGCCTAACTGAACCAAAGATTCGAAGAAGAAATATGAGGCTATAAGTAATCATGCATATAAGAGATCAAAACTCAAATAACTTTCATGGATAAAATAGATCTGATCATAAACTCAAAGTTCATCGGATCCCAACAAATACACCGCAAAAAGGGTAACATCAAATAGATCTCCAAGAGACCGCTATATTGAGAATCAAAAGAGAGAGAGAGAAATCCATCTAGCTACTGTCTACGGATCCGTAGGTCCACAATGAACTACTCATGCATCATCGGAGAGGCACCAATTAGGATGATGAACCCCTCCATGATGTTTTCTAGATTGGATATGTGGTTTCTGGAACTTGCGGCAGCTGGAATTGTGTTTCGTTGACTCCCCTAGGGTTTTTGGAAAATTGGGGTATTTATAGAGCAAAGAGGTGGTGCGGGAGGCCACTGAGCTGGGCACAAGCCTAGGTGGGTTGTTCCCCCCTCGGGGCACCCCTCTAGTACTTCTTTGGCCCATCCTGTGTCTTCTGGCCCAGAAAAATTCTCAAAAAATTTCGCTGTGTTTGGACTCCGTTTGGTATTGATTTTCTGCGAAGTAAAAAATAGCAACTGGCACTATGTCAATAGGTTAGTCCAAAAAATGATATAAAGTTGCTATAAAATGATTGTAAAACATCCAAGAATGATAATATAATAGCATGGAACAATAAAAAATTATAGATACGTTGGAGATGTATCATACAACACCCACTTAAGTAGACCCGGCCCTCGGGCCACACTTTATCACACACACGTGATAACCCACAAGTATAGAGGGTCAATTGTAGCCTCTTTTGATAAGTAAGAGTGTCAAACCCAATGAGGAGCTAAATGTAGAACAAATATTCCCTCAAGTTCTATCAACCACCGATACAACTCTACGCATGCTTAACGTTCGATTTACCTAGAACAAGTATGAAACTAGAAGTACTTTGTAGGTGTAACGTGATAGGTTTGCAAGAATATAAAGATCACATAAATAAAAACTAGGGGCTGTTTTAGGTAAAGAGGCAATAAAGTTAGTATAGCGAGTGTGGAGAAGTGGTGGTAGGAGTTGCGAAATTGTCCCTAAGCAAATGACTACTTTACTAGACCGATAGCAAGTTTTATGTGGGAGAGGCCACTGCTAGCATGTCATCCCTGACTTGGAATTCTATGCACTTATGATTGGAACTATTAGCAAGCATCCGCAACTACTAACGTTCATTAAGGTAAAACCCAACCATAGCATTAAGATATATTGGTCCCGCTTCAATCCCATATGCATAAATTTCTATGCTAGGTTGAAGCTTCTATCACTCTTGCCCTCCAATACATATTCCTATCAACATACAACTAACCCTATGGTGTGATCCACGCGTGCGCTCATATGATGGGCACCAAAGGACAGCAACATAACCACAAGCAATTTAAACCAATCATAGCAATTCACCAATTACTGATAGGATAACGAAAATCTACTCAGACATCATAGGATGGCAACACATCATTGGATAATAATATGAAGCATAAAGCACCATGTTAAAGTAGAGGGTACAACGGCTTGCGGGAGAGTGGACCGATGTAGATAGATGGGGGAAGGTGATGAAGATGTTGGTGAAGATGACGGGGGTGTTGAGATCGCCGTCACACGATGATGGCCCCGGCGGCATTCCGGCGCCACCGGGAGAGAGGGGGAGAGAGCCCTCCTTCTTCTTATTATTATTATTCTTCTTCCTTGACCTTGTACCTAGATGGAGAAGGGTTTACCCCCTGGTCCATGGCTTCCATGGTAGTGGAGGGGCGAGATCCCCTCCGAGATTGGATCTGCCGCTCTCTATTTCCACGTTCCCGATTCTGGCCTTTCACCGTTTCTTATATTCCCCGAGATCCGTAATTCCGATTGGGCTGAAATTTTAACACGATTTGTATCCGGATATTGGCTTTATTGCGGCGAATGAAGGGCACCAACCGCCTTACGGGGTGTCCAAGAGGGTCAGGGCGCGCCCCCTGCCTCGTGGCCCCCTCGGGCATTGTCTCACGTTGATTCTTCTTCCCAAAAATCACATATATTCCAAAAAAATCTCTGTAAGTTTTTATCCCATTTGGACTCCGTTTGATATGGATTTTCTTCGAAACAAAAACATGCAACAAACAGGAACTGGCACTGGGCACTGGATCAATATGTTAGTCCCAAAAATAGAATAAAAAGTTGCCAATAGTATATTAAAGTTGTAGAATATTGGCATGGAACAATCAAAAATTATAGATACGACAGAGACGTATCAGCATCCCCAAGCTTAATTCCTGCTCGTGCTCGAGTAGGTAAATGATAAAAAGGATAATTTTTGATGTGGAATGCTACCTAGCATAATCTTGATCATGTAATCTAATCATGGCACGAATATTAAGACATGAGTGATTTAAAGCAATAGTCTATCATTTGACATCAAGACAATAATACTTCAAGCATACCAACCAAGAAATTATGTGTTCTCAAAATAACATAGCCAAAGAAAGCTCATCCCTACAAAATCATATAGTTTGGCTATGCTTCATCTTCGTCACACAAAATGCTCCCATCATGCACAACCCCGATGACAAGCCAAGCAATTGTTTCATACTTTAGTATTTTCAAACTTTTTCAACCTTCACGCAATATATGAGCGCGAGCAATGGACATAGCACTATGGGTGGAATAGAATATGATGATGGAGGTTGTGTGGAGAAGACAAAAGGGAGAAAGTCTCACATCGACGTGGCTAATCAACGGGCTATGGAGATGCCCATCAATTGATGTCAATGCGAGGAGTAGGGATTGCCATGCAACGGATGCACTAAGAGCTATAAGTGTATGAAAGCTCAAACTGGAAACTAAGTGGGTGTGCATCCAACTTGCTTGCTCATGAAGACCTCGGGCATTTGGGAAAGCCCATCATCGGAATATACAAGCCAAGTTCTATAATGAAAATTCCCACTAGTATATGAAAGTGATAACTCAAGAGACTCTCTATAGGAAGAACATGGTGCTACTCTGAAACACAAGTGTGGTAAAAGGATAGTAACATTCCCCTTCTCTCTTTTTTCTCTCAATTTTTTGTTTTGGTGGGCTTCTTTGGCCTCTCTTTTTTATTTGGGCTTCTTTGGCCTCTTTTATTTTTTTTAAGTCCGGAGTCTCATCCCGACTTGTGGGGGAATCATAGTCTCCATCATCCTTTCCTCACTGGGGCAATGCTCTAATAATGATGATCATCACACTTTTATTTACTTACAACCCAATATTACAACTCGATGTCTAGAACAAAGTATGACTCTATATGAATGCCTCTGGTGGTGTACCGGGATGTGCAATGATCTAGCGTAGCAATGACATCAAAAAATAGACAAGCCATGAAAACATCATGCTATCTATCTTACGATCATGCAAAGCAATATGACAATCAATGCTCAAGTCATGTATATGATGATGATGGAAGTTGCATGGCAATATATCTCAGAATGGCTATGGAAATGCCATAATAAGTAGGTATGGTGGCTGTTTTGAGGAAGATATAAGGTGGATTATGTGTGATAGAGCGTATCATATCACGGGGTTTGGATGCACCGGTGAAGTTTGCACCAACTCTCAAGGTGAGAAAGGGCAATGCACAATACCGAAGAGGCTAGCAATGATGGAAGGGTGAGAGAGCGTATAATCCATGGACTCAACATTAGCCATAAAGAACTCACATACTTATTGCAAAAATCTACAGGTCATCAAAACCAAGCACTACGCGCATGCTCCTAGGGGGATAGATTGGTAGGAAAATACCATCGCTCATCCCCGACCGCCACTCATAAGGAAGTCAATCAAAGAAACACCTCATGCTTCAAATTTGTCACACAACGGTTACCATACGTGCATGCTACGGGACTTGCAAACCTCAACACAAGTATTTCTCAATTTCACAATTACTCAACTAGTACGACTCTAATATCACCACCTTTATATCGCAAAACTATTGCAAGGAATCAAACATATCATATCCAGTGATCTACAAGTTTTATGTAGGATTTTATGACTAACCATGTGAATGACCAATTCCTGTCATCTCTCTAAATAGATATAAATGAAGCAAGAGAGTTTAATTCTTTCTACAAAAGATATGCCCACGCTCTAACAAATATAAGTGAAGCAAAAGAGCATTCTACAAATGGCGGTTTTCTAAGTGAAGAGAAACATGCAATCCAAACTTCAAATGATATAAGTGAAGCACATGAAGCATTCTATAAAGCCATACTCAAAAAATATAAGTGAAGTGAAATGAGCATTCTATAAATCAACCAAGGACTATCTCATACCAGCATGGTGCATCAAAGAAAAGTGAAAACTAAATGCAAAATATGCTCCAAGATTTGCACATACCACATGAACGAAACGAATCTGAAAACATACCGGTACTTGTTGAAGAAAGATGGGATGCCTTCCGGGGCATCCCCAAGCTTAGACGCTTGAGTCTCCTTGAATATTTACTTGGGGTGCCTTGGGCATCCCCAAGCTTGAGCTCTTGCCTCTCCTCCTTCTCCTCACATCGAGACCTCCTCGATCTTCAAACACTTCATCCACACAAAACTCAACAGAAAGCTCGGTAAGATCCGTTAGTATAATAAAGCAATCACTACTCTAAGTACTGTTGCAAACCAATTCATATTTTGTTTTTTCATAGTAGCTACTGCAATATAACTTTTCCATGGCTTAATTGACTGATAGAAATCGATAGTTTCATCAAAACAAGCAAACTATGCATCAAAAACAGAATCTGTCTTAAACAGGACAGTCTGTAGTAATCTGAACATTCACCATACCTATGGAACTCCACAAATTCTGAAAAATTAGGAAAAATAAAAAATTTGTATAGAAAGACAGTGCAAAAAGTTTCAGAATGGTTTGACGTTCCAGTAAAAAATGTAAAATCGTGCACTACAGCCAAAGTTTCTGTCTTGCACTGCACAAACCAACAAGCAACGTAAACATCCTAAAGGAAAATATTGGCACATTATTTTTATTTTTAAACTTTATAAAAGCACACAACAGAAATAAATGACTCTCTAAAACTTCTGGGTTGTCTCCCTGGCAGCGCTTTCTTTAAATCCATTAAGCTAGGCATATAGTGCTCAAGTAATGGATCCACCCGGATCCCAAGGTATATCAAAGCCAATTTGAATCCACCATGATTTGAGACTTAGTAGTGAGCACAAAGTAACATGTATCATGCAAAAACGAAGTCTAACTCTCTTCGTATGCATCGGCATGTCATAAAAGAATAATTCATGCACATATAGTAAAGGCCAATGCATAGTATAAACAGTTTCTTGCACTTTTATCTTATTGGAAACATGGAGAGGCGGAGATGTAGTTCCTCTCTCATAATAATTGCAAGTAGGAGCAGAAAGCACATGCATATTATACCTATCAAAATCATCATGTGTAGTAGTAAAACGCAACCCATCAATATAATCCTTAATAAGGGCAAACTTCTCTGATATAGTGTAGTCGGGAGAATTCAAAAAGATAATAGGACTATCATGCGTGGGTGCAATAGCAACAATTTCATGTTTAATATAAGGAACTATAGCAAGTTCATCTCCATAAGCATAATTCATATTGGCATCTTGGCCACAAGCATAGCAAGCATCATCAAAAATGGATATTTCAAAAGAATCAATGGGATCATAACAATCATGATAGCATTCATCCTTCGGTAAATTCGAAGGGAAATTAAACAATGTATGGGATAAAGAGTTACTCTCATAAGATGGTGGGAACGGGTGGTCAATCCGCTCTTCCTCCTTTTGTTCTTTGCTCTCCTCCTCATCTTTTTCATCCAATGAGCTCACAATGTCATTAATTTCTTCTTCCATAGACTCCTGCAAAATATTAGTCTCTTCTTGGACAGCGGAGGAGTCCTCAATATATGGTTTAATATAAGGATTAGAAGCATAATTATCATAGCAATATTTAAGTATGGACAAATTTTCAGATTTGTAGAGAGTAGTATCACACTCTTCAATAAAAGAAGCAATTTCACAAGTACCCCTAAAAGCAACAAATTCTTCAATTTGTTGAACATCATAGTAATTATAAACACCCTTAGTATATGAAGATACGATTCCATTATCACTAAACTAAAATTGGTAAGGAAGGTGTTTCTTATGGTCTTTAGAACAACAAGTACAATCATATATTTCACATAAATTCCAAGCATAGCACTGCAGACGATGAATTTGATCCAGTAAAAGTTTCCCTTTTTCATATATGCGGTGTCGCACATAACAAGCATGCTCATCTAAATATTTGCCCTCAACTAAGCTAGTTGGGGTTTCAGCCCGAGCACATAGGGATCGAAGATGATCCAAGTAAAAAGCTTCAGTAGTGTGATAGATTTTGAGTGGTTCTTCAACCATTGGTTCAGTAGGTACCACTAATTTTTTTGGTATTTTGCGTTTCCTACCCATAACTAAAGATAGAAAACAAGAGCACAAAATAAAAACTACTTAGTGATAAAGCAAACAAGCACACACGAGAATATTCACCCCACGCTATAACTCCCCGGCAACGACGCTAGAAAAAGGTCTTTGAGGGAGTCCTGGATTAGGGGGTCTCCGGACAGCCAAACTATATCCTTTGGCCGGACTGTTGGACTATGAAGATACAAGATTGAAGACTTCATCCCGTGTCCGGATGGGACTCTACTTGGCGTGGAAGGCAAGCTAGGCAATACAGATATGTATATCTCCTCCTTTGTAACCGACCTTGTGTAACCCTAGCCCCTTCCGGTGTCTATATAAACCAGAGGGTTTTAGTCCGTAGGAAAACATACAATCATACCATAGGCTAGCTTCTAGGGTTTAGCCTCTCCGATCTCGTGGTAGATCAACTCTTGTAATACCCATATTATCAAGTATAATCAAGCAGGACGTAGGGTTTTACCTCCATCAAGAGGGCCCGAACCTGGGTAAAACATCGTGTCACCTGCCTCCTGTTACCGTTTGCCTTAGACGCACAGTTCGGGACCCCCTACCCGAGATCCGCTGGTTTTGACACCAACATTAGTGCTTTCATTGAGAGTTCCTCTGTGTCGTCACTGTTAGGCCTGATGGCTCCTTCAATCATATATAGCGATGCAGTCCAGGGTGAGATTTTTCTCCCCGGACAGATCTTTGTGTTCGGCGGCTTCGCACTGTGGGCCAACTCGCTTGGCCATCTGGAGCAGATCGAGAGTTACGCCCCTGGCCACCAGGTCAGGTTTGGAAGCTTAAGCTACACGGCCGATATCCGCGGAGACTTGATCTTCGACGGATTCGAGCCCCTGCCTAGTGCGCCACACGGTCACGATGAGCCCGATTTAGCTCTGCCATCGGACAGTGTTTAGGAGATCGCGCCGGTAACCACTCCGACCCTCAATTCGGAGCCAGATGCGCCGTCCATGGACGGGTGGATAGACCCCACCACGGAGGCCGCACTCTCATCAGCGATCGAGCCAAGTATCGACCTTACCCTTCATGGGAGCCGTGACGCCGAACTACCAGATTCTTCCCCAGCCACGGACTCCGAACCGCCTGCGTCCATGCCTATCAAATTCAACTGGGCGCTGATCATGGAGTTTACCTCCGCGGATATCTTTTAGCACTCGCCCTTTGGCGACATACTAAACTCACTAAGGTCTCTCTCCTTGTCAGGAGAGTCCTGGCCGAACTATGTCCGGCAGGATTGGGATACGGATGACGAAGAAATTCGCCGCCCACCCAACACCCACTTAGTAGCCACTGTCGATGATTTGACCGACATGCTTGACTTCGACCCCGAAGACATCGACGGCATGGAAGACGATGCAGGAGGCAAACAAGAACCACTGCCCACAGGGTACTGGACAGCCACCTCGTCATATGACATATATATGGTGGACACACCTAAAGAAGGCAATGGCGACGGGACAGCGGAGGATGAACCCTCCAAGAAGCAACCCAACCGCCAACGTCAGCGGCGCAGCTCTAAGTCTCGCCAAAGCAAAAGCGGTGACACCGGCACAGGAGATAATAGCACTCCGGACAGTGCCGAAGACGACAACAATCCCCTCCATCAAGATTTAGGGCAGGAGGATGGAGAAGCCAGCCCTCCCGAGAGAGCGGCAGATGGAGAGGCGGAGGATGATAATTACTTGCCTCCCTCCAAAGATGAGGCAAGCCTCGACGATGATGAATTCACCGTGCCTGAGGATCCCGTCAAACAAGAGCGCTTCAAGCGCCGGCTTATAGCCATGGCAAATAGCCTTAAGAAAAAGCAACAACAGCTTCAAGCTAATCAAGATTTGCTAGCTGACAGATGGACTGAAGTCCTTGCGGCCGAGGAATATAAACTCGAATGCCCCTCCAAGAGTTACCCAAAGCGCAGGTTGCTACCCCGACTGGAGGAGGAAGCACCAAAACCTACATCCCCAGCGTATGACGTGGCTGATCGGCCACCTTGTGGCTGTGACAAAGAGGCATTCCAGCCAAAAGTTCAGCCCGCACCCCGACGCCACTCAAATAAAAATGTCAAGACATGGGGAAATACGCCAGACCTACGAGACGTATTGGAGGACAAAGCAAAACACGCAAGATCGATCTACGGATCGCGAGGGTGCGCCACTATGTGAGATGATAACCGTCACGCCGGATACAGTAAAAGTAAGTCCGGCCGGGCCGAACACAGCGGACAAGACTCATTTGAGCTGCGTCGCGATATAGCCAAGTATAGAGGCGCCACACACCCCCTATGCTTCATAGACGAAGTAATGGACATCAAATCCCAGAGGGTTTCAAACCCATAAATATATAATCATATGACGGCACAACAGATCATGCGTATGGATCGAGGACTTCCTCCTGCACATCCACATGGCCCGCGGTGATGATCTACACGCCATCAAATACCTCCCACTTAAACTCAAAGGACCAGCTCGGCATTGGCTCAACAGCCTGCCAGCAGAATCCATTGGTTGTTGGGAAGATCTGGAAGCCGCATTCCTTAACAACATCCAGGGCACTTATGTGTGACCACCAGATGCCGATGACTTGAGCCACATAATTCAGCAGCCAGAGGAATCGGCCAGGCAATTCTGGACACGGTTCCTAACAAATAAAAATCAAATCGTCGACTGTCCGGATGTAGAGGCCCTAGCAGCTTTTAAGCACAACATCCACGACGAGTGGCTCACCCGGCACCTTGGGCAGGAAAAGCCGAAATCTATGGCAGCCCTCACGACACTTATGACCCGCTTTTGCGCGGGAGAAGACAGCTGGCTGGCTCGCAGCAATAATATATCAAAGAACCATGGTACTTCGGATACCGAGGATGGCAATGGCAGGTCACGTCGCAACAAACACAAGCGCCGCATTAACAGTGGCAATACCAAGGATACGGCAGTCAATGCTAGATTCAGAGGCTCTAAACCCGGTTAGCGGAAAAAGCCATTCAAAAGAAGCACTCCGGGCCCGTCCAGTTTGGACCGTATACTCGATCGCTCGTGTCAAATACACGGCACCCCCGACAAGCTAGCCAACCACACCAACAGGGATTGTTGGGTGTTCAAGCAGGCCGGCAAGTTAAATGCCGAAAACAAAGATAAGGGGTCACATAGCGATGACAAGGAGGAGCCCGGGCAGCCGAACACCGGAGGACAGAAGAGGTTCCCCCCACAAGTGCGGATGATGAACATGATATACGCAACCCACATCCCCAAGAGGGAGCAGAAGCGTGCGTTAAGGGATGTATATGCGTTGGAGCCAGTCGCCCCAAAGTTCAACCCATGGTCCTCCTGTCCGATCACCTTCGATCGCCGGGACCACCCCACTAGTATCCGTCATGGAGGATTCGCCGCACTGGTCCTAGACCCAATCATCGACGGATTTCACCTCACTCGAGTCCTTATGGACGGTGGCAGCAGCCTGAACCTGCTTTATCAGGACACAATGCGCAAAATGGGTATAGACCCCTCAAGGATCAAACCCACAAAAACAACCTTCAAAGGCGTCATACCAGGTGTAGAGGCCCATTGCATAGGCTCAGTCACACTGGAAGTGGTCTTTGGATCCCCGGATAACTTCCGAAGCGGGGAGTTAATCTTTGATATAGTCCCGTTCCGCAGTGGCTATCATGCACTGCTCAGGCGAACCGCATTCGCGAGATTCAACGCAGTACCACACTATGCATATCTCAAGCTCAAGATGCCAGGACTTCGGGGGGTCATCACAGTCAATGGAAACACAGAGTGCTCTCTCCGTACGGAGGAGCACACTGCGGCCCTCGCAGCAGAAGCGCAAAGCAGCCTCTTAAGGCAATCCACCAGTTCGGCGATTCAAGACCCGGACACCTTCAAGCGCGCCCGGAGTAATCGGCAACAAGACCTCCTGGCACGTTCCGAGCTCGCATAACAATGCGGCCCCCACCCCAGTACTAGCCAAATGGAGAAATCCATGCCACGCGTACATAATTACGCATTAAAAATACCATGGGCACAGGTGGGGAGGGGGCACGACTACGGTACGCCCCAAGATGCGGCTCAACCGCACTAGGGGCTTCCGCTTTGTTATTTTTCTCTCTTTCAAGACTTTAATCTCTGGAAACCCCGTCTGGCAGTACGGTTGCCGGACACATGATGCAACAACCAAGGAGGCAGAAAGCTACGTCGCACCACGGAACTCCCAGGTGGTCTCTGACAACGAGTGAAATACCTGCTTTAAATACCATTCCTCAGCTTGCCCTTGGAGGGGACATGTCAAATAGTCCTACTTTTTGCTTATCGCACTACTTATATCATTCTGCTTTAACACACCTTTTCGAATAAACAATGCATAGCACTAGACTATTATCGCATTCTCTATTCTTCTTTATATTTATATATATATATATATATATATATATATATATATATATATATATATATTCATTCATGACATCCAGCACCCGTACACTCTGGTACGGCCAATACGCTAGGGGCTTAAGCATACCCCATAATACGGCGTGAGAAGTCCGAACACTTTCGACACTGCAGCACCCCGAACTTATAGCATTATATGCATCAGCTCTGAATCATGTCTTGGGTCAATAGTTGGGTTTGCCCGGCTCCCATGTTTTGGTACCTTACGTTCCGTTATATCGGCTAAGGTAGCACTGGGAGAACTACTGCGATTGTGCCCCGGTTCAGCTGGGCTAAGCACCTCAGTAGAGAAAGCTAAAACTGACTGTCATGATAAGGCGAGAGACTGGTCGCTGTTCGAGAGGTTTCGAGTTCCTAAAGACTTATGCCGCTTAGAGCGAGGAGTCGGCTTTGTCCGGCTTAAGGCGTGTATAGCGCCCCAAATTCGGCCTTCCGAATACTAGGGGCTTTGCCAAAATTTAAAATTATAGAATTCTATGGCTAAGTGAGAGTGATAAAGCATTATAGTCTGATTGCCTTGTTCATTGTGCTGAGCACCTCCCTCGAAGGACCCAAAAATGGGAACAAGAGTGCTCAGGTTTATCCCGAACACCCCAGCACTCGTGGCATGGGGGCAGAAGCCGACGACTAGCCATCTCTCAGATTTGATAAACAGCCGAACAAAAGGTAATATTTTAAATTCAAACAAGCGTTGCATAGCGCATATGAACAAGTTTTTATAATACAGGATCACACGAGCAAGTTCATTCAAATATTACATCTTTCGCACACTCGTCCTCTACAAGACGGGCACCCTTCAGGACACCCTCATAATACATCTCGGGGTGGCGATGCTCCTTGCCCTGCGGCGGCCCCTCCTTCACCAGCTTCTCGGCATCCATCTTGGCCCAGTGAACCTTTGCACGAGCAAAAGCCCGACGTGCACCTTCGATGCAGACGGACCACTTGATGACTTCCAGCCGTGGGCAGGCATCCACAAGCCGCCTCACCAGGCCGAAGTAGATGTTGGGAAGGGAGTCGCCAGGCCACATCCGGACTATAAAGCCCTTCATGGCCTATTCAGCCGCCTTGTGTAGCTCGACCAGTTGCTTCAGCTGGTCGCTCACAGGCATCGGGTGTTCGGTCCTAGTAAAACTTTGCGGCATCCGACACGCTGCGGGGCAAATCTGCGAATGCTCCTGGAGAGCTCCGGACTCGGGTAAGTAACAAGTAATTTACTTTCACATTCTTGCTTTGCATATTGAATGCCTTACCCGCCGCTATCTTCCTCATTGCCTCAATCTCCTGGAGGGCCTTTTGGGCTTCAGCCTTGGCATTCTTTGCGCTCTCGAGGGTCGCGACAAGCTCAGACTCTCGCGTCTTTGAGTCAATCTCCAAAGCCTCGTGCTTAATCACGAGAGCCTGGAGCTCTTGCTGCACCTCGCCCACCCGTGCCTCTTGCTTTTTCCGCTCGGTGCGCTCCTTGGCCGCTTTGTCTTCGGCCTCGGACAGCGCTTGCTTTAGGGTCGCCACTTCGGTTGTGGCCCCTGGCACATTCATGATGATCCTGTCATTTCGCAACCACATTTTATTATATATATAGACAAGGTATTACTTACCTTTGTTCTCCTCGAGCTGCCTCTCGGCAAGGCCGAGCTCTTTCTCGGATCCCTCAAGGTCCTGCTTTAGTGCGACGACCTCCGTAGTCAGTGCGGCAGAGGTCAGCAGCGAAGCCTGCATACGCATATAGACATCCTTATATTAGACTCCTGCAAATATTATTCAATCCTCTATTCGGCTTTTCTTTGTGAACACCAAAAAGAGCATCAGGGGCTACTGTCTATGCGGTAATATTTTTCCTATATTTTAAATACTTACCTCAAAGCCTGTTAGAAGGCTGGCACAGGCTTCAGTCAGTCCGCTCTTGGCGAACTGAACCTTCTTGATCACCGCACTCATAATAGTGTGGTGCTCTTCGTCGATGGAAGCACCGCATAGCGCTCCCAGCAGGTTGTCCGGTGCCTCTGGATGGACATAGGTCACCGGCACGGGCGTCTTACCCCTTTTGGAAGGGGGCCGCCTGCCTGAGTCCGGAACCACTGGAGGTTCCGACGCGGTGTTCGTTTGAGAGCCGAACATGGAGCCCCCGGGAGCCTTGCTCCCTTTGCTCCTGGAGTCCGGAAGGTTGCCTTGAGGCGCCTCCGAGACTGTCTCCCCCCGGCTCGGTGCCCCTTGATACAATACCTTGGCATTGTCCGTAGGGAAAGGAGAGGTGGCGGTTGGAAGTGTATCACTATTCATGTCCGACGAGTCCAAGGAACCGCCTGACGATGATACATCGATACGGGCTTGGGGCGGACTGCATAGTCATATTCGGCGTTGGGAGAAGCAGTGCAACAAAGGTATTCTATGAGTTACCCTGGTATCCAAATACTTACGACTTCACCAGGGGCTTGGCCCTGAGCAGCCAGTCGTCTTCGCCATCGGCGGCGGTGGTGGAACCGTCCGGAAGGAGAGTCCTTCCCTTCTTGGACCCTTCGGCCTCCCCGGTTGGGGCGGCCTTCCTTTTCTTGTCTACCCCGGCTGGAGGGGGAGAGTCTTCGTCTTCCTTCTCCTCCTTTTCGTGGGAGGAGTGCGTCTCGGAGTTATCGGACGATGAGTACGATACCACCTGGCGCCGGGAACTCTTTCGGGTTCCCTTGGCCTTCTTCTTGGTCTTATTCGGCACCTCATAAGGAGCCGGAGTCCGCATCTCCGTCAGGAGAGCGTCCGCAGGGTCTTCGGGCAGAGGGGCCAGACAGTTGATCTGCTCCGATGTCTCCACCTAGTCCTGTCAAAGGCATGGGAGCTCAGACCCCGCACATGGTTAAGCTATGGGAAATAAACACCCTATCAGATGTACAGAACTTACCGGATTCGCAGAACGCTTCGCGCTCAGCCCGCGGTCCTCGGTAAGAGAAGGAGGAACCTCGGCGCCCTTGAACAGCACCCTCCAGATATCTTTATGCATCGTGTCGAAGAGCTCACTTAGAGTCTGGTGCCGGGCCGGGTCAAACTCCCATAAGTTGAAATCCCGTTGTTGACACGGGAGGATCTGGCGGAAGAGCATGACCTGGACTATGTTGACAAGCTTAAGTTTCTTTCTTCTCATGTTCCGGATACACTTCTGGAGTCCGTCCAGCTCCACCGATGAACCCCAGGACAGGCCCTTCTCCTTCCAGGATGTGAGCCACGTGGGGATTCCGGATCGAAACTCGGGAGCCGCCACCCAGTTGGTGTCGCGCGGCTCGGTGATGTAGAACCACCCCGATTGCCACCACTTTATGGTCTCCACGAAGGAGCCCTCGAGCCATATAACGTTGGGCATTTTGCCCACCATGGATCCACCGCATTCCACTTGTTTGCCGCCCACCACCTTCGGCTTGATATTGAAGGTCTTCAGCCACAGCCCGAAGTGGGGCCGGATGCGGAGGAAAGCCTCGCACACGACGATGAAAGCCGAGATGTTGAGGATGAAATTCGGGGCCAGATCATGAAAGTCCAGACCATAATAGAACATGAGGCCGCGGACGAATGGATGGAGGGGAAACCATAGTCCGCGGACAAAGTGGGGAGAAAACCCACCCTTTCGTGAGGTTCCGGGGTAGGGACGACCTGCCCCGCGGCTGGCAGCCGGTGCGCGATATCCGCGGCTAAGTATCTGGCTCCACATAACTTTTTGATGTGCCCCTCCGTGACGGAGGAGGCCATCCACTTGCCTCCCGCTCCGGACATGTTTGGAGAGAGTTGAGGAGGAGGATGCGGACTTGGGCGCTGGAGCTCGAGTGCGCGAGAATGGATGAGCAAGGAGGAAGAAGGCGTGGGTAGAAAAAGGTGAGATATTATCCCTTTATAAGGGCAGACTAAACTATGCGCCTCCACTAGCCTGGTAAAATTCGCTTATCCCCCAAGCGTCGTAATTGATGGCGCGGTTGGGTTACCCACGTCCGTATTTATGAGAGTCCCGTAATAAGGGGAACACGATCTCTGCTTTGACAAGACGTGTCAAGAAACCGCCTCGCGTTATGTGCGGGCTGGTTAAAGAAAAACGGTTCAAATAATTACCGGGTCATGGCGTGATGTCATGCTGCCAAAACGTGTCAGCGGATTAGATTTGTGGTGATATTATTCTCTCTACGGTGGTATGTGGAACTTATTTTGCAGGGTCGGACACTATCCTTGTATTCAAATTCTTTCGTGGTGTATTCGGAGGAGGGACCCGCCTTGCAATGCCAAAGACAACACTACGCGCCGGACTCATCGTCATTGAAGCCTGGTTCAGGGGCTACTGAGGGAGTCCTGGATTAGGGGGTCTCCGGACAGCCGGACTATATCCTTTGGCCGGACTATTGGACTATGAAGATACGAGATTGAAGACTTCGTCCTGTGTCCGGATGGGACTCTACTTGGCGTGGAAGGCAAGCTAGGCAATACGGATATGTATATATCCTCCTTTGTAACCGACCTTGTGTAACCCTAGCCCCTTTCGGTGTCTATATAAACCGGAGGGCTTTAGTCCGTAGGACAACATACAATCATACCATAGGCTAGCTTCTAGGGTTTAGCCTCTCCAATCTCGTGGTAGATCAACTCTTGTAATACCCATATTATCAAGTATAATCAAGTAGGACGTAGGGTTTTACCTCCATCAAGAGGGCCCGAACCTGGGTAAAACATCGTGTCCCCTGCCTCCTGTTACCATCCGCCTTAGACGCATAGTTCGGGACCCCCTACCCGAGATCCGCCGGTTTTGACACCGACAGTCTTGATAACCCACAAGTATAGGGGGTCAATTGTAGCCTCTTTCGATAAGTAAGAGTGTCGAACCCACTGAGGAGCTAAAGGTAGAACAAATATTCCCTCAAGTTCTATCGACCACCGGTACAACTCTTAACGTTTGCTTTACCTAGAACAAGTATGAAACTAGAAGTACTTTGTAGGTGTAACGGGATAGGTTTGCAAGAATATAAAGAGCATGTAAATAAAAACTAGGTGCTATTTTAGGTAAAGAA
Organism: Triticum dicoccoides; assembly: GCF_002162155.2. Lineage (NCBI taxonomy): Eukaryota > Viridiplantae > Streptophyta > Magnoliopsida > Poales > Poaceae > Triticum > Triticum dicoccoides. The sequence continues at coordinate 492,594,121 of NC_041380.1, forward strand.
GCAATAAATTTAGTATAGCGAGTGTGGAAAAGTGGTGGTAAGAGTTGCAAAATTGTCCCTAAGCAAATGACTACTTTACTAGACCGATAGCAAGTTTTATGTGGGAGAGGCCATTGCTAGCATGTCATCCCTGACTTGGCATTCTATGCACTTAGGATTGGAACTATTAGCAAGCATCCGCAACTACAAATGTTCATTAAGGTAAAACCCAACCATAGCATTAAGATATATTGGTCCCCCTTCAATCCCGTATGCATCAATTTCTATGCTAGGTTGAAGCTTCTATCACTCTTGCCCTCCAATACATAGTCCTATCAACATAGAACTAACCATATGGTGTGATCCATGTGTGTGCTCATATGATGGGCACCAAAGGACAGCAACATAACCACAAGCAATTTCAACCAATCATAGCAATTCACCAATTACCGATAGGACAACGAAAATCTACTCAGACATCATAGGATGGCAACACATCATTGGATAATAATATGAAGCATAAAGCACCATGTTAAAGTAGAGGGTACAGCGGGTTGCGGGAGAGTGGACCGTTGTAGATAGATGGGGGAAGGTGATGAAGATGTTGGTAAATACGACGGAGGTGTTGGTGTAGATCGCCGTTACACGATGATGGCCCTGGACACGTTCCGGCACCACCAGGAGAGAGGGGGAGAGAGCCCCCCCTTCTTCTTCTTCCATGACCTTCTCCCTAGATGGGAGAAGGATTTACCCCCTGGTCCATTGCTTCCATGGCGGCGGAGGGGCGAGAGCCCCTCCGAGATTGGATTTGTCTCTCCGTCTCTCTCTGTTTCTGCGTTCTCGATTATGGCCTTTCATCGTTTCTTATATTCCCGGAGATCCGTAACTCCGAGTGGGCTGAAATTTTAACACAATTTGTATCCAGATATTGAATTTCTTGTGGCGAAAGAAGGGCACCCCTGCCTTACGGGGTGGCCACGAGGGTCAGAGGCGCGCCCCCTGCCTCGTGGCCCCCTCGGGCATCGTCTCGCGTTGATTCTTCTTCCCAAAAATCACATATATTCCAAAAAAACATGCAACAAACAGGAACTGTCACTGGGCACTGGATCAATATGTTAGTCCCAAAAATAGTACAAAAAGTTGCCAAAAGTATATGAAATATGTAGAATATTGGCATGGAACAATCAAAAATTATAGATACGATGGATACGTATCAACATGCTTACATGGCCATGGCCCGAAACCTACTCGTTGCACCCAGGTGCAATCTCTGTACACTTCAGGGTTTAATTAACTGATGGTCTGAACTTGAAGGTGTTACACTTGCCCCCTCTTGAGCTGCGGCTTCTTCTTGCCATAGCTCTGCGTCAAGAAACGCGTTAGAAGGGTGTCGTGATCCTCCCACGTCATCACGTCAGCTGGTAGGGTGGACCACTACACTCGTACGTGTGTGAGAGCGCATCTCCTATCTTGACCATGCGTCTTTCCTGAATAGCAATAGGCTTGAGTGGTGTTTCTGTTAGGTCTGGTACCTTGGGTAGCTCGGAGAAGACCGAAGAGTAGCTGGGGACAAAGGGCTTCAGCTGGGAGATGTTGAAGGCAGGATGGATGCGCCCGTCTGGCGGCAACTCCAGGCGATAGGAGAGGTTGCCGACACGTTCCAGGATGGTGAATGAGCTATAGAACTTGTACGCCAGCTCGCGGAAGAGGCGGTTGGCGATGGAGACTTGGACATACGGCTGGAGCTTGAGGAGGACTTGATCTCCAACAATGAATGTGCACTCGGAGCGATGTTTGTCGGCGTGCTTCTCGGAACGATCTTGTGCACAATTGACGTGAGCCCGCAGCATCTCTGTATGTGCTGCCCAATCGAGGTCGCATGTCGCCACATCAGCGGGCAGCTCATCGCTGAAAGCTAGTAGCCCGCCCCGATTGGGGACCTGTCCGTAGAGCCCTTGAACAAAGAGAAGTGAAGCGATGAGTGGTGAGTGGAATTGTACCAAAACTCGTCCGCTGGTAGATACTTGCGCCATTGCTTGGGGCGGTCATGGATGGCGCATCTGAGGAACATTTCAAGGCACTGCTTCACCCTCTCACTCTAGTCGGCCGTCTGGGGGTGGTAGGCCATGGAATAGAGGAGCTTGGTGCCGGCGGCCGCGATAAATTCCCGCCACATGGCGCTTGTGAAGATCTTGTTGTGGGCGGAGACGATCATATGTGGAACTCCGTGGAGCATGGTGATGGAGTCCCAAAAGGCGCGCGCCACCTGCATTGCGCTAAAGGGATGGCACAGGGGGACGAAGTGTGCAACTTGGTCAAGCGGTCGACCACCACCATGACCGTGTCGAATCCCTCTGATTTAGGAAACCCTTCAATGAAATTGATGGTCAGGTCATGCCATGGTTCCATCGGAATTGGCAAGGACTAAAGCTTGTCGGCGGGGTGGCGCAACTCATGCTTGGCCTGCTAACAGGTGCGGCATTGATGAACGTAGTCTATGACCGCATGCTTGAGGTCTGGCCAAGTGAACAACTTGCACATGCGCTGGTAGGCTGCCGGGATGCCAGAGTGCCCTCCCACAGCGTTGTCGTGGAGTGCTGCGATCAGCTTGGTCTGTAGCAACGTGTTGGCTTTGATCCAGTGTCAGCGTTCCTAACGGATGATGCCTTGCCAAAGCACTTGACCTGGATCATCAGGGCTCTGGATGGCGAGTTGTGCCAGAAGTTCTTACACTGTTGCGTCTATCTCGTAGGAGCTGGCTACTTCCTGCAGCCATTGGGGATGACAGACGAAGAGCGCGTTGATACATCTCTAGAGTATCTATAATTTTTGATTGTTCCATGCTATATTATATTCTGTTTTGGACATTATTGGGCTTTATTATACACTTTTATATTATTTTTGGGACTAACCTATTAACTGGAGGCCCAACCCAGAATTGCAGTTTTTTTGCCTATTTTAGGGTTTCGCAGAAAAAGAATATCAAACGGAGTCCAAACGGAATGAAACCTTTGGGAACGTGATTTTTGGAACGAACATGATCCAGAGGACTTGGACCCTACGTCAAGACATCAACCAGGAGGCCATGAGGTAGGGGGGTGCGCCCTCCACCCTCGTGGGCCCCCTGTTGCTCCACCGACGTACTCCTTCCTCCTATATATACCTACGTACCCCCCCAAACTACCAAATACGGAGCCAAAACCCTAATTCCACCGCCGTAACTTTCTGTATCCACGAGATCCCATCTTGGGGCCTTTTCCGGAGCTCCGTCGGAGGGGGCATCGATCACGGAGGGCTTCTACATCAACACCATAGCCCCTCCGATGAAGTGTGAGTAGTTTACCTCATACCTTCGGGTCCATAGTTATTAGCTAGATGGCTTATTCTCTCTTTTTGGATCTCAATACAAAGTTCTCCCCCTCTCTTGTGGAGATCTATTCGATGTAATCTTCTTTTGCGGTGTGTTTGTTGAGACCGATGAATTGTGGGTTTATGATCAAGTTTATCTATGAACAATATTTGAATCTTCTCTGAATTCTTTTATGTATGATTGGTTATCTTTGCAAGTCTCTTCGAATTATCAGTTTGGTTTGGCCTACTAGATTGATCTTTCTTGCAATGGGAGAAGTGCTTAGCTTTGGGTTCAATCTTGCGGTGTCCTTTCCCAGTGACAGTAGGGGAAGCAAGGCACGTATTGTATTGTTGCCATCGAGGATAAAAAGATGGGGTTTATTTCATATTGCATGAGTTTATCCCTCTACATCATGTCATCTTGCTTAAAGCGTTACTCTGTTCTTATGAACTTAATACTCTAGATGCATGCTGGATAGCAGTCGATGTGTGGAGTAATAGTAGTAGATGCAGGCAGGAGTCGGTCTACTTGTCTCGGACGTGATGCCTATATACATGATCATACCTAGATATTCTCATAACTATGCTCAATTATGTCAATTGCTCAACAGTAATTTGTTTACCCACCGTGAATACTTATGCTCTTAAGAGAAGCCACTAGTGAAACCTATGGCCCCCGGGTCTATCTTCCATCATATTAATCTTCCAATACTTAGTTATTTCCTTTGCCTTTTATTTTACTTTGCATCTTTATCATAAAAATACCAAAAATATTATCTTATCATATCTATCAGATCTCACTCTCGTAAGTGACCGTGTAGGGATTGACAACCCCTTATCGCATTGGTTGCGAGGATTTATTTGTTTGTGTAGGTGCGCATGCGTGGCCTCCTACTGGATTGATACATTGGTTCTCAAAAACTGAGGGAAATACTTACGCTACTTTGCTGCATCACCCTTTCCTCTTCAAGGGAAAACCAACGCAAGTGCTCAAGAGGTAGCACACGTCGAGAGCGTGGCTTTGTCCCACCCGCGAAATCACGTCGATGGCATTGTTATCGGCCCCCTTGTTGTACCGGAAGGAGAACTGAAGAGCGACAAGCTTGGACATGGCCTTGCATTGCAGCTTGGTGTCGAGTTGTTACTCCCCCAATGCGCACAAGCTCTTGTGGTCGGTGACGATCTCGAATGGCCTGCACTGCAAGTACGGTCGCCACTTGTTAACAACCATCATCACAACAAGGAACTCCTTCTCATATGTGGAAAGCTTCTGATCTTGATGCCGAGTGTATTGCTCATATACACCACCGGATGACCATTTTGCATGAGGAAGGCACCCACTCATGTGTCGCACGCGTTGGTCTCAATCACGAACGGCTTGCTGAAGTTCGGGAGTGCGAGGATTGGCGTGTTGATGAGAAGATCGAATGCTCCATGCGTGCGCTCGTCCCACCGGAACCCTTTCTTGGTGAGAAGCTTGGCGAGCACTCCATAGTTGGCGACGAACTTCCAGTAATAGTTGGTGAGTCCGAGGGACCCACGCATCTTGATGGTGTTGCTGCGCATGAGCCATGCTTGAATGATGCTGGTCTTGCTTGCGCCGGTGGCGAAACCCTCCTTGGAGATGATGTGGCCAAGGTGCTCGATGTTGGGTTGCGCGAACGGGCACTTGGATGCCTTGGCGTAGAGCTTGTGTTGATGAAGCGTGTCGAGCACCAACCGTAGGTGTTCTTCGTGCTCCGGCAAGTCAGTGATGAAGACAAGGATATCATCAAGAAATACGATGACAAACTTATGACTGTAGAGCACAAAGATGGAGTTCATCAGGCACTGGAACATCGTCGGTGCATTGCAGAGGCCAAACGGCATGACTAGGAAATGGAAATGGTCGTGGTGCGTTTTAAAAGTTGTCTTTTCTTCATCTTCAGCACGCATACAGATTTGGTGATAGCTGACGCACACGTCGATCTTGGAGAAATAGGCGGCACCCGACCAGCTCATGAAGGAGTTCATCCACGATGGGAAGGGGAACATGTTCTATACTGTCACTTGGTTGAGCTGGCGGAAATCGATGCAAAATCTCCAACCAACGTCCTTTTTCTTCACCAGGAGGATGGGAGCAGCGTAGGGGCACATGTTGTGCATGATGACACCAGTGTCAGGCATATCACGTACTTGCTTCTCGATTTCGTCCTTCTGGGCTGGAGAGTATCGATATAGGCGTGTGTTGATTGGAAGTGCACCTGGATACAAGTTGATCCCGTGATCACACTAACAACACAGTGGCGAGGTCATCGGTTCAGAGAACACATCTGCATACTCGTGCAGAATTTGCTGAATATTGGGTGGCACAGGAGCTGGTGGTGCCTTGCTCTGTGGTTCCACGGTTACCAACGTTGCTATCCAGATGTCATTGGCAACCTCCATGCGGTGGAGTTCATATGCGTCCAATTCGTAGATTGGTGGCAGGTCCGCGGTTCAGACCCCATGGAGCTGTACTTGCTTGCCATCGGTCTCAAATGCGATCATCTTCTCCAGACAGTGGCATTGCATCGGGTTGTGCGCACCCAACCAATCCATGCCCAACACTCCTTCATAAGCACTGAGATGTGGAAGGTATATCCCGGTACTTGCCAGGCGAGCTTGCGTACGAGGCGGTCGCAATGCAAGCATTGGCCATTGATGACACGTACAAATACTAGGGGAAGAGCTTCAGTTGTTGTACCGAGATGGTTGATGAATGCCTCACTCACAAAACGATGTGTGCTTCCAGAATCGACCAGAAGTAGCATTACTTGGTCGCCTACCAGTGCGCGGATGCGAATGGTGGAAGGGGCATCATCACCTGTCACTGCATGTTGTGACAGCGGACAACACTCTGCATCTTGGGCGCCTGGCGGCTCCAACAATCCGAGTGCATGAACGGTATCATCGGACAAGATTTTGCCATATTCGCCAACTTCGATCATCATCATCACTCCTGTGCGCTTCCACTACTGATGCTCCCGGGAGTACTTGTCGCCGTAGCAAAAACATAGTCCATTAGCGCATCTGAAATCGCGCAGGTGGCATTCGCGGCCAAATTTGTCTCCTCCCTGACGCTGAACTCCCATCCCGCGGGCCGGAATTGGTGCAGGCATAGCTGGTGGAGCCAGCATTGGTGGTGGGCGTCCGACAGGTAGTGGACGGTGGAGCAGGACATGCTGCTTCTCCAGCTCTTCCCCCTAGATGCATGCAAACACCGTTGCACGTGTGATGCTCGTTGGTGATTGTAAGAGGACCCCAAGGCAGAGCTCATCCTTCAGTCCCAGCAAAAATTGTGACACAAAAAACTTGGGGCTGAGCGATGGATCTAGGGACAAAAATGGTACATGGACATCTCAAATTGTTGCCTATATTCCCGAACACCACCGGTCTGCTTCAGTTAGACCAGGTGATGCATCTGAACCTTGAATTCTTTTGGTCCAAACTCATCCTACATTGCTATTCTGAAGTGTGTGCATGTCAACCCTGGGTGCGTCTAACGGTAAGCTTGCAACCACATTGCGGCCAACCCCTCTATGTACAATGATGTTGTGGTGACCCAATTGTGTTGCGGCACCTTGTACATCTCAAAGTAGGAAACACAATGCTCCAACCAGATATGGGGGGAGTCTCCATAAAACCTTAGGAAATCATGCTTGGGTGATTTGGTGTAGTGGTCGCCGGCGTGGTCAGGCTCTGGTGGCGTCGGTGCTCTGGCGGGCAGCAACGATGGTCCATGGTTGACCAGCCACGCTAATAGAAGTTGCACTGCGCCTTTAGTACAGAGTGGTGGATGGTGGGGAATGACATGTGGTGTAATAGGTGCGTGGATGGATGATCACGCGGCTATAGTGAGGCTCGATGGTGATGTGGCCCCAGTGGTGGTGGCGGTGGTCGGATCCATGGTGGACACTGCCTTGCGCTCCTCATTGACATTGGCTTGTGTCAAGTTGATTTGCTTGCCTAAGTTCTTCAATTCGTTGGACGCCCGCTCGTTGAAGGAGGTATGAGCCTGGAATCGCTCGTCGGCGGTGGTCTAACTTGCGTCAAGGCGGCGGATGACCGACTCGAGCAGTTTCTGCATCTTGTTGGTGGTTTCTCCCATCGCGTCAAGGAGGTAACGAGTCTGCACTAAAGGCTTGGACGATGGCGCCGTGATCTCGCTCCAAATTGAACCTAACCCTGTCCAGGATTTCGCGCAATTCACCAAAGCAAATTGCACCTAACATGGTGGATGTTACAGGTCGACCAAGAGAATAGGAGATTGACGGTCGTGCGTGTGGTGGGGAATTTTTTTGGCTCTGATTACGAATTGTAATCTCCCAGCGGCGGCTAGGGTTTGAGAGGGGATCGAGATGAGAGGAGGAGCAAGGTAGGTGAGGAAGGGAGAACTCGAGGGATAAGGGGATTGATTTCATTCACTTTCAACATGTCGTCATAGGGAGTACAACACCCACTTAAGTAGACCCGGCCCTCAGGCCACACCTGCTCACACACACGCTTACATGGGCCATGGCCCGAAACCTGTTCGTTGCTCCCAGGTGCATTCTCTATACGCTTCAGGGTTCAATTAACTCATGGTTTGAACCTGAAGCATTACACCAGCGCCCCCGCCTCCCACGCTTGCCCACGCTCTCGCTGGGGCCGCGCCGTGCCCTGACATGTCCTACCAGCCGCAACTCGGCACCACCCCCACACGCCCACCAGTGCGCCATCACTTCCACCGCCGCCCACACACCTGCGTTGCGCCCCGCTCTACCACGCCCGCTGCGCGCTCGCGCACATGCTCGCTCGGTGTTGCGACACACACACGACTATGCGTACGACTCCAGCAGCGATGACCACGCCAGCAGCAGCTCCCACCGCGCCATCCGCACCATGATCTGGTAGTAGAGGAACTCCACTGCCTCCACCCCACGCGTCGAGGCCACCCGACACTACACCGGCCGGCGCATCGGAGTTGGCTCGCCCACCCCGCCCCGGTCGCGTGGAGCTGCTACCATGAGCCACCACTGTTGTTGCTGCTGTGATAGGCATGACGGTGGCCGGTGGGCAGTGGTGGGGCAGTGATGACCGGGGATGAGCGCCGGCAAGGACTGCAGTTGCTGCTAGTCCTGCGAGGTGCGGGAGCGGGGAGAGGCTGGCGACGTGGCACACGCTCCAAAGAGAAGAAAACAGGAGAGAGAGAGAGAGAGAGAGAGAGAGAGAGAGAGAGAGAGAGAGAGAGAGAGAGAGAGAGAGAGCTATGGGAGGTGGGTGGGTGACAAGTGGGTCGAGGCCCAGACAAGAGCTGTCGGGGAGGATGTAGAAAGCGTCCGTTCAATGTCTACACGACCGCAAAGATGGGTTAAATTTGCACTCGGGATGGGGTGAGCCGGACCAGAAACAAACATTTTTTCTGGATAGGGTCACGCATTGGGCAGTCTTGTCATTCTGTTTGTGCCCAAATAGACAGACCCAGATGATTTGGGGTCGTCCGTTGGAGTTGCCCTAAGAGAACCTACAGCTTGGCAAATCTGACCCCTCAAACGCCCGCGGACGCGACCGGACGCATCCGTGGACAGTGATCGGTCGCGCCTCAAATATTTGATTCTACACCCGAACACCTTAAATTAGAAACCTCAGATCCATATTATTACGTGCAACATGAAGCCTAATCTACATGGAGCTCGCTCGATTTTGTCGTGCCCATGTTCGGTGATAACCCACAAGTATATGGGATCGCGACAGTCTTCGAGGGTACAATATTCAGCCTAAACTTATAGATTCGACACAAGGGGAACCAAAGAATATTTGTAAGTATTAGGGGTTGAGTTGTCAATTCAACCACACCTGGAGATTAAATACCTGTAGCAAAATGATCAGTAGCACAGTAGTATGATAGTTTTGATAGTAGTGGTAAAGATAACAGTGATAGCAATAATTTTGTAGCAGTTCTAACAGTAATAGCAGCAGTAGTAACTTAGCAAGAACAATATGTGGAAAACTCGTAGGCATTGGGTCGGTGGTAACGTTGGATAATATTCATCATACAACAGTCATAACCTAGGGCGACACAGAACTAGCTGCAGTTCATAAATATAATGTAGGCATGTATTGCATAAATAGTCATACGTGCTTATGGAAAATAACTTGCATGACATCTTTTGTCCTACCCTCCCGTGGCAGAGGGGTCCATAAGGAAACTAAGGGATATTAAGGCCTCCTTTTAATAGAGAACCAGAACAAAGCATTAACACATAGTGAATGCATGAACTCCTCAAACTACGGTAATCAGCGGAAAGAATCCCAATAATTGTCACCTTGGGGTATGCAGATCATAACACGTAGCAGGTGCATATAACTTGCAAGATCGGATCAAGAACATAGATATAATGGTGAAAACATAAACGGTTTAGATCTGAAATCATGGCACTCGGGCCCTAGTGACAAGCATTAAGCATAACAAAGTCATAGCAACATCAATCTTAGAACATAGTGGATACTAGGGATCAAGCCCTAACAAAACTAACTCGATTACATGATGAATCTCATCCAACCCACCACCGTCCAGCAAGCCTACAAAGGAATTACTCACTCCCAGCGGAGAGAATCATCAAATTGGTGATGGAGGATGGTTGGTGATGACGAAGACCGAAGACCTCCCTCTCCGGAGCCCCGAACAGGCTCCAGATCTGGCCTCCCGATGAAGAACAGGAGGTGTCTGGGGACCTCGACTCATAAGTCGAGATCACTGAATGCACGTGTACAGTGATCCCAGAGATCAATGCTCACTGAACACACAGAAGCTGAATAACATGAGTCGTACATCCATACATACCGTTTTACACAAGTAGGACCATTATGGTCAAGTCTTGAGTGTATCATCGCAGCGGAACTCTTCAATAACAACTTGGACCCATGCCATCTGCCTTAACCCTACAAGCATTCTGACTGGGAAGCGTCCTAGATTGCATGTTCGTCACCAAGGTACTCTTCATTATATCATGTTCTTTCATTCCTGGCCAATAAAATAACCAGTGGCAAGCCAATGAGTACTTCAAATGTACTCGCAAGCAACCCATGTTTTTGTTCAAGATACAACAATGCATGATATAGGTAAATTTTTGCAGAAAGCTAGTTTTGAGTGCAATGACATGTTCAACAACTTGTAAGACATGCATCGGGAGAATTCAAGTAACCATGAGGACAGGTTACAGATATCAACATAAATAGAGTGGGCATCAACCCAACTCAATCATGTCAAGTCCTTTGACTTGACCCAAGTAGATCTTCCCACTTATCCAAACACACACACTGGTTTGTAAACATGTGGACGTAGCCCAAGAGCGGTTACCCAACTGTCCTTGACCATGGACACGGCTATTTGAATAGTTTTACACTCTGTAGAGGTTGCACACTTTACCCACAAGATCCGGGGAACTTCCGTGTCATCCACGACCTGCGGTACCTCAAGTACCCGGGGTAAGCACCCGATCATTATCTTTCGCTAGACGACATAACATGGAGTCCACTCAATTGGTAGTAACCCCCGTGCCCAACCTTTCACAACTTAAAATTGTGGAGCCTCGCTCCATATTCATCACATACCACTGGCACGGGGTACCAACGGTGTGTCCGGTGCCCCATAAAAATGTTCTTGGCCGCCCTACCTGGCACGACCCCATCCCGAGAGAGCGCACCAACAACTCTCCCGTCACTAGTAATGCGGGCTCCAAGCTAGTATCGGCCTAGGTAATCAATAATGCCCTTTCCCATACAAGGGTAGAGTGGTTGCGCTTGTAAGGTTGGAATAACGATCGCAACTTAAACCAATCCATTTTGAAAAACAACACACACACTTGCCTCGGTACACCACTTCGTCATCAAGTGGTTACCCAACTCATCATCTCCCCCGGGCATAAGTGGCACCCGATGGGGTTTTTCGAAAAGTCTTTTGAAAATACTTTGTCTCCATCACCATGCATATTCTCGTCCCTTTTTGTGTAGCACTACTCTAGCATCCTATCTACTCCCACCGGCATAACCCTCATAGAAAGGTAGGGTCATGCATCATGCAAGTGTCAACGAGAAAAGCAACGGAGGCAAACCACCTCAAGTGGTCACCATTTTATCATGACTTCGATGCAAGCAATAAAAGTGCCATATGACATGCATAAAAGGGGTTTCTTAGACATGGTCAAAGGGTTGCTTGCCTGTTTTAACAAAGTCTTCGAGGTCTTCAAATATCTCTGGTCCAACTCCGAGCATTTTGTCTACTTCGTCAACTATCGTCGAAAATAACCATAATAAGCAACACGACCAGGCAAAAATAAAAGTGCTCTAAAAAATGTGAGTTGGACTTTTCTAGGATGTCTGTGGTCATATGAGGAATGACCAAGGTGATTTCATTAGAAGTGGATCAATGGATATTTCTAAACATTTCGATATGATGGAACAAGGGATTTAATGGATCTGCAAGTTGTCTACAGAATTCCTTTTTATAAAAATGAGTAGAATTACCCATTAAATCAGGCACGATTTTAGAAACATTTAGAAATTTGTTTCACTGGATTTGGAGTTGAAATGAATATAATATGGATTTTTGAAGTGGACTTATGTGGATAAATGACCTTTTTTTAAGTGTCCAGTGAAAACCAAGAACAACAAAAATGTCCACTGTGGCCCATTAATTAGGACTTGATTTATGGAGTCAGTAGAAATTTGATTCATCGAATTTGGACACTATTTGAATTCTCTAGAGAGTTTTGCAGATATCTAGAAAAGAAAAAGGAAAGGAGAAAGGGCTTTACCCTTATCCAGCGCACCGGGCGCAGTTTAGCAGTGGGCCGGCCCACTGGCTCAGCCGCGCGGGTGAGGAGGGTGACGTCGGAGGCGCATTTCTCCCGGCCCGTCTCCACTTAAATGGCGGGCCCCAGCCGTTGGGTCGCTAACGCGCGGGGCCCAGCGCTCAGGCCATCGCCTACCTCCCGCTCGAACAGAGCAGAGGCAGGGGAGGGGAGGCCGAGTGGGCGACGGCGCTCTCCCGGGCAGCACGGGCCACCTCCGGCGGCGCCCGGCACACCGGCGGACTCAGCGCGACGAGGCGCACCTGTCCATGTGCTGCACATACACGCCATTGCTCGGAGTTGAGCAGGGCTTCGGGTCCAGCGGATGGCGGCGGCGGGCTTGGTTGTGGCGCCCGCTTTGGCTACGGAGGAGGGGTCCTAGGGTGTTGGGGAGGTTCGTGGAGGCCTGGGGGTGCCACGGACCGGTTCAGAGGAGGAAGGGAGGCTGGGGCAGCTCGAATTTGAGCGGGGGTCCGAGGCGGCAATGGCGGCAGAGGAGGAGGGAGAAGGCACGGGAGGAGGAGTGGGTTGGTCCGGGGGTGCACGGGAGGGAGAGAGAGAGAGAGCAGTTGGAGACGAGAGAAGGCTCGGGGGTGGCCTTATACGGGCGCGACCGGGAGGTGCCGTAGGCGGGGCGCACGACCACGGCTCGTGGTGTTTCCATAGGCCAAAATGGCGTTCTGGTGCGTGCCTGGGGTGCTCGTGGTCGTGGTCCAGGCCGAAAGGAGAGGAGAGAGGGAGCAGGGTGAGCTCTAGGAGGGCCCCAAGCTCGTGCGCCCACTGGCCGAGCTGGGCGGCGTCGAGCGAGCTCAGCAGGGTGAGAAGGAGAGAGGAGGAGGAGGGGGGCGACTAGCTAGCGTGCCGTGGACGTCGAGGCGACCTCGGGAGACACGGACCCGATGCCCAAGGTCGTCGAGTGCCTCGGAATGGGCAAGCTACAGTGCGAGAGTGCACTGTAGCGTGCTCCAGAGCGCGTCCATGGCATGCCATGGCATTTTAATAGTGCCGTGGGCATGTCTTATAGTGTCTGGGGGTTTTGGGGCAGATTAAACAAGGTAGGAGTGGCATTGGATGCCCTAGAGAGCCACTAGATGAGAGGGGAGGTGGAGAGAGAGGTGAACAGTGGTTGTCCAGAGGGGGAAAATGGGGTTTTGCCCCATCAATCATGGAGCTTTGGAAGAGGGGGGGGGGCTACTGGAGGTTGCTGGTGATCAGGTTCAGCTGTGGTAAAAACTTGTGCTCATGGAGATTAGTGGAAGAGGTCAAAATGATGATTTTGGAAAAATGGCAGAAGGTGTTTGTTGTTGGTTTGGGCAAGAAAATTAACTCCACTTGCCATGAGAATTAACAGGATGGAATGGCACTTAGAAATAGTGTGTTCTACCAAATTTAAGCTCATTTGGGCAAAGTTGACAGTGCAACTTTTGTAAACCCTAGAAATCAATAGAAATGGGTTTTCCAAGATCTAGTCATGCAAAACCATTCTCCTTGATGCACCACTTGGTGTAGTGTCATCATTTGGGGATTTGAACATGTCCACAAAAATTCAGATCGAAAGGACACACTTGGCAATGTCGAGTTGTTCAAATTTCAAAATGGACAGAAATGGTTTTGAGGGGATTTCATGGGGTTATACTATTCTCCATGACATGATACTTGTCAAGATCATCAAACATGTCATATGTGACATGCTAGAATTTTCCTGGAATTTTTGGATAATAGTTCCTTTGTAAATATTTCAAAAGCTTGAAATATCCAGAAAGGGTTTTTGAGGGATTTAACCAATATTTTGATCATGACCATGTGTTGAAACTCTTATATATGGACAATATATGCCCATTGAGTTTCCCTAGGTTTTACCAAATATTTTTAAAGCATAAAAATAATTTTAACCTATTAAAGACCATTTCTGGCCTAAAGAAAAAGCCTTTAAATAAAATAGGTAAATGACTTTTAAAATTATATTTTTATGGTTTCTGGGTATCCTATATCTAATAAGATTCAAATATATTTTTGGAAAGATTTTTAATGCCCTTAATTAAGTACTTGCAGTGCAAACCTCAATTCAGGGGTTTTTGGAAAACTAATTTTTAAAAATACTATTTGGCCAAATTATTTTTGTAAGAAATTATTTTTATGTCCTATACACATGGCATGATCATTTGGTTCAAGAGTTTGGAGCAAGGAGATGAAGTATAGGAGTTGGAGGATTTATTTGATTTTTAGAGCACTTGCAAACAGCAGACAAAAACCAATCAAGGCAAGGTCCAAAACACTCAAAAGTTTTTGTCAAACCACATTTTATCATGATTGTTAGCTTTAGTGTAGTGGCATGAAAATCAGGGTGTGACAGACCTACCCCCCTTACAAGAATCTCATCCCCGAGATTCCCAAACTAGGCGCGGAAAGGGATATAGAAACTTGGATCTGGGGTAGTCTTCAAGTCCTCATGTTGCTTCTGCTTCCGTGTAGTGCTCCATTGAGCTTAAAGTACTTGATGGTGTGGCTTCGTGTATGACGCTCCTCTTGATCCAGGTTGCTAATGGGTGCTCGCGATAGGTTAGATTGGGCTAGGGGTCGATGGCTCGGTGGTTAATGCCCTCGTAGAGATCGGGCAAGTTAGGAAGTTGGAAACACTTTCGGGGTTGTGATGCATGGAAAGCATTGTGCACATCAGGTAACTCAGGTGGCAACTCCATCTGGTAAATGTCTTCTCTTCATCTCGTAGTGATCTCAGAGGGGTTGTTAAATCTTGGAGTGATCTCGAAGGGGGCCGATGAATCATGGTGTGGGTCTCCTTGTCATGGAAATGCTTGGTCCCTTAGAGAGGAGTGGCTTGCAGATACACATGGTCTTTGATGCGGAAGTATACTTCTTGAAGATGGTGGTTGGTGTAGTTCTTCCTCCTAGACATGACGATCTTCAGATGTTCCTTGACCAGCTCAATGATTCTTCTTCCGTCTTCGGGTAGACAAGTACGTCATCAAAGAAAGATGACAACTAACTTGTCCAAGCACTCCATGAAGTCTATGGGGTACGTAAAGTGGGCTGAGGCATTGGTGATGGTCACGGTTGAGCATTGGCCAAGGTCTTATCGATCTAGAGCCAAAGCCCAAGGTCAGGATCCGACCATGTTGTGGCTTGGTAGGGCGTAAGGGTTTCAAGGATTCTAGTGTGCGAGTGAATGTTTATCATCCCATCCTTGAGCACAGTTTCTGAGATACCAATAGTCTATCTAGTCCTTCAAACAAATAACCTTATACCATCGAAAGCATCATCTCGTATAGGCCAAATCCAATCATCACTCATGATTTACCAAAGTCTCAGATAATTCCTCAGGGTCACTAATACAAACTCATGAAGTCATTTGTCCTCTGTTCCTATATCCTCAAATTGGTCTTCCCTATGGCATAGTCAGTTTTGGTGCTATCTTAGGATGATAATGTGCTCGTTCACTATGTCCACTAGTTCCATAATGAACCCAGTGATAAGCAAGGTTACGGAGGCTTAACAGGTTCTCTTGCAATTCTGTGGGTTAAGCACATGGTTAAGGATTCGAGCTGGGGTATCTTATGAAGTCTTGAAGGGTCTAGGAATGGGTCTCTAATCTTGAGGGTTAAACATAATTCTACGGGGTTGCACTTGGTCATGGAGATTGTAGCAGAATTCTTTATTGCTAGTTGGTTGTCGAAGTAGAATCCTTGGTGTACCTTGTCTTGCCGGTCTTCAGTTGAGGAGAGAGAGATGAGAGGGAAAAGTAGCATAGATGAGGGTGATGCCTAAAGGGGGTTCTATAGTGCAAGTGCAAACAACAAGTGCCGAAAGGGTCAAACACGGGCATTAAGATAAGTAAGGTGATATAGTCACGTACTTGTTTCCTAGGGCAAAAAGGGTGGCTGATAACAAAACACAATCAAATAAAAACAAGCAACACACAGTCATGGTTCTATTCGAACCATCATACGGACTTAACTGTGCATAGGGGGTACACGACTCATCCTACCCTAGGGGTTCTTGGACTAAGTAGTCGTGCTTTACTTCGTGCCTCATGCAGTCTTCTGGATTTGTCCTCAGGTGTCGCTACGTCTTTTGTAGTTGTTTGATGAAATGATTCGGGTTGGCCTGAAGAATCTTCAACACTTCTCGCCCGATGAGATGATGGGGTGAAGGTGGCTCCTCGTAGCTGGCATTGACTTGGTCTTCTCTTGTCCTCTTAATCATGATGATCGCTTTTGCCTTTTTAAGGTGTCGGCGGTTCCAGGTGGCCATCCTTTATGCAATGACATTAACAAGGCATAATAGAGGTCCAATCCGTCGGACACATTGTTGACAATATCATCACCGAGAGCGGGGGATGAAGAGAACCGTTTTCCTGCTCACTATAGTGAGGCGGACCAAATGGCTAGGTTCTCATCCACCGGTGGTCGCCGATACAACAACGGTAGTGACAGGGTTACCCTATTAGCGATGTATATCATGATCTTGCATATCATATGCCCTGATCATCGTAGGCTAGGGTTGCATCATCTTGGGGCAGTGTCAAGGGTGTCACCATCTCCTGGGTCTTCAGGTCCTCATCCCTCGAGGATGTATCTTCTGTTGGTATCGTCTTGTTGTGATGTCGCCAATCTTGTGTTCAGGAGATGTGGGTGAATGTCTGGCAAGGCATCTTCCTTCTAGATTATCCACGAGGATTACAAGGAATCCAGTGGTCAGGGGCATAAGGGTTCTAGCGACCAAAGGTTTTGAAGGGGAAGAGATCAATAAGGAAAGTGTACCTTAGTTTTCGAAAAACTGAGAAGGGAAGAGAAGTATCGATGGTTTTGAAAACTAGTAGTAGTTTTGGAAATAGTTTTACCCTAACTAACGACCATGCTAACTAAGGCTTCCTACAATCAAGATGGCTCTGATACCAGCTCCGTGGGGACCTCGACTCATAAGTCGAGATCACCGAATGCACATGTACAGTGATCCCAGAGATCAATGCTCACTGAACACACAGAAGCTGAATAACAAGAGTCTTACATCCATACATACCGTTTTACACAAGTAGGACCATTATGGTCAAGTCTTGAGTGTATCATTGCAGCGGAACTCTTCAATAACAACTTGGACCCATGCCATCTGCCTTAACCCTACAGGCATTCTAACTGGGAAGCGTCCTAGATTGCATGTTCGTCACCAAGGTAATCTTCATTATATCATGTTCTTTCATTCCTGGCCAATAAAATAACCAGTGGCAAGCCAATGAGTACTTCGAATGTACTCGCAAGCAACCCATGTTTTTGTTCAAGATACAACAATGCATGATATAGGTAAATTTTTGCAGAAAGCTAGTTTTGAGTGCAATGACATGTTCAACAACTTGTAAGACATGCATCAGGAGAATTCAAGTAACCATGAGGACAGGTTACAGATATCAACATAAATAGAGTGGGCATCAACCCAACTCAATCATGTCAAGTCCTTTGACTTGACCCAATTAGATCTTCCCACTTATCCAAACACACACACTGGTTTGTAAACATGTGGACGTAGCCCAAGAGCGGTTACCCAACTGTCCTTGACCGTGGACACGGCTATTCGAATAGTTTTACACTCTACAGAGGTTGCACACTTTACCCACAAGATCCGGGGAACTTCCATGTCATCCACGACCCACGGTACCTCAAGTACCCGGGGTAAGCACCCGATCACTATCTTTCCCTAGACGACACTAACATGGAGTCCACTCGATTGGTAGTAACCCCCGTGCCCAACCTTTCACAACTTAAAATTGTGGAGCCTCGCTCCCATATTCATCACATACCACTGGCACGGGGAACCAACGGTGTGTCCGGTGCCCCATAAAAATGTTCTTGGCCGCCCTACCTGGCACGACCCCGTCCCGAGAGAGCGCACCAACAACTCTCCCGTCACTAGTAATGCAGGCTCCAAGCTAGTATCGGCCTAGGTAATCAATAATGCCCTTTCCCATACAAGGGTAGAGTGGTTGCGCTTGTAAGGTTGGAATAACGGTCGCAACTTAAACCAATCCGTTTTGAAAAACAACACACACACTTGCCTCGATACACCACTTCGTCATCAAGTGGTTACCCAACTCATCATCTCCCCGGGCATAAGTGGCACCCGATGGGGGTTTTCGAAAAGTCTTTTGAAAATACTTTGTCTCCATCACCATGCATATTCCCGTCCCTTTTTGCGTAGCACTACTTTAGCATCCTATCTACTCCCACCGGCATAACCCTCATAGAAAGGTAGGGTCATGCATCATGCAAGTGTCAACGAGAAAAGCAACAGAGGCAAACCACCTCAAGTGGTCACCATTTTATCATGACTTTGATGCAAGTAATAAAAGTGCCATATGACATGCATAAAAGGGGTTTCTTAGACATGGTCAAAGGGCTGCTTGCCTGTTTTAACAAAGTCTTCGAGGTCTTCAAATATCTCTGGTCCAACTCCGAGCATTTCGTCTACTTCGTCAACTATCGTCGAAAACAACCATAATAAGCAACATGGCCAGGCAAAAATAAAAGTTCTCTAAAAAATGTGAGTTGGACTTTTCTAGGATGCCTGTGGTCATATGAGGAATGACCAAGGTGATTTCATTGGAAGTGGATCAATGGATATTTCTAAACATGTCGATATGATGGAACAAGGGATTTAATGGATCTGCAAGTTGTCTACAAAATGCCTTTTTATAAAAATGAGTAGAATTACCCATTAAATCAGGCACGATTTTAGAAACATTTAGAAATTTGTTTCACTGGATTTGGAGTTGAAATGAATATAATATGGATTTTTCAAGTGGACTTATGTGGATAAATGACCTTTTTTTAAGTGTCCAGTGAAAACCAAGAACAACAAAAATGTCCACCGTGGCCCATTAATTAGGACTTGATTTATGGAGTCAGTAGAAATTTGATTCATCGAATTTGGACACTATTTGAATTCTCTAGAGAGTTTTGAAGCTATCTAGAAAAGAAAAAGGAAAGGAGAAAGGGCTTTACCCTTATCCGGCGCACTGGGCGCAGTTTAGCAGTAGGCCAGCCCACTGGCTCAGCCGTGCGGGTGAGGAGGGTGACGTCGGAGGCGCATTTCTCCCGGCCCGTCTCCACTAAAACAGCGGGCCCTAGCCGCTGGGTCGCTGATGCGCGGGGCCCAGCGCTCAGGCCATCGCCTACCTCCCGCTTGAACAGAGCAGAGGCAGGGGAGGGGAGGCCGAGTGGGCGACGGTGCTCTCCCGGGCAGCACGGGCCACCTTCGGCAGCGCCCGGCACACCGGCGGACTCAGCGCGACGAGGCGCACCTGTCCATGTGCTGCACATACACGCCATTGCTCGGAGTTGAGCAGGGCTTCGGGTCCAGCGGATGGCGGCGGCGGGCTTGGTTGTGGCGCCCGCTTTGGCTACGGAGGAGGGGTCCTAGGGTGTTGGGGAGGTTCGTGGAGGCCTGGGGGTGCCACGGACCGGTTCAGAGGAGGAAGGGAGGCTGGGGCAGCTCGAATTTGAGCGGGGGTCCGAGGCGGCAATGGCGGCAGAGGAGGAGGGAGAAGGCACGGGAGGAGGAGTGGGTTGGTCCGGGGGTGCACGGGAGGGAGAGAGAGCAGTTGGAGACAAGAGAAGGCTTGGTGGTGGCCTTATACGGGCGCGACCGGGAGGTGCCGTAGGCGGGGTGCACGGCCACGGCCCGTGGCATTGCCAGAGGCCAAAAGAGCGTTCCGGTGTGTGCCTGGGGTGCTCGTGGTTGTGGTCCAGGCCGAGAGGAGAGGAGAGAGGGAGCAGGGCGAGCTCCAGGAGGGCCCCAAGCTCGTGCGCCCACTGGGCGAGTTGGGCGGCGTCGGGCGAGCTCAGCAAGGTGAGAAGGAGAGAGTGGGAGGAGGGGGCCGACTAGCTAGCGTGCCGTGGACGTCGAGGCGACCTCGGGAGACACGGACCCGGCGCCCAAGGTCGTCGAGTGCCTCGGAATGGGCAAGCTACAGTGCGGGAGTGCACTGTAGCGTGCTCCAGAGCGCGTCCATGGCATGCCATGGCATTTTAATAGTGCCATGGGCATGTCTTATAGTGTCTGGGGGTTTTGGGGCAGAGTAAACAAGGTAGGAGTGGCATTGGATGCCCTAGAGAGCCACTAGATGAGAGGGGAGGTGGAGAGAGAGGTGAACAGTGGCTGTCCAGAGGGGGAAAATGGGGTTTTGCCCCATTAATCATGGAGCTTTGGAACAGGGGGGCTACTGGAGGTTGCTGGTGATCAGGTTCAGCTGCGGTAAAAACTTGTGCTCATGGAGATTAGTGGAAGATGTCAAAATGATGATTTTGGAAAAATGGCAGAAGGTGTTTGTTGTTGGTTTGGGCAGGAAAATTAATTCCACTTTCCATGAGAATTAACAGGATGGAATGGCACTTAGAAATAGTGTGTTCTACCAAATTTAAGCTCATTTGACCAAAGTTGACAGTGCAACTTTTGTAAACCCTAGAAATCAATAGAAATGGGTTTTCCAAGATCTAGTCATGCAAAACCATTCTCCTTGATGCACCACTTGGTGTAGTGTCATCATTTGGGGATTTGAACATGTCCACAAAAATTCAGATCGAAAGGACACACTTGGCAATGTAGAGTTGTTCAAATTTCAAAATGGACAGAAATGGTTTTGAGGGGATTTCATGGGGTTATACTATTCTCCATGACATGATACTTGTCAAGATCATCAAACATGTCATATGTGACATGCTAGAATTTTCTTGGAATTTTTGGATAATAGTTCCTTTGTAAATATTTCAAAAGCTTGAAATATCCAGAAAGGGTTTTTGAGGGATTTAACCAATATTTTGATCATGACCATGTGTTGAAACTCTTATATATGGACAATATATGTCCATTGAGTTTCCCTAGGTTTTACCAAATATTTTTAAAGCATAAAAATAATTTTAACCTATTAAAGACCATTTCTGGCCTAAAGAAAAATCCTTTAAATAAAATAGGTAAATGACTTTTAAAATTATATTTTTGTGGTTTCTGGGTATCCTATATCTAATAGGAGTCAAATATATTTTTGGAAAGATTTTTAATGCCCTTAATTAAGTACTTGCAGTGCAAACCTCAATTCAGGGGTTTTTGGAAAACTAATTTTTAAAAATACTATTTGGCCAAATTATTTTTGTAAGAAATTATTTTATGTCCTATACACATGTCATAATCATTTGGTTCAAGAGTTTGGAGCAAGGAGATGAAGTATATGACTTGGAGGATTTATTTGATTTTTAGAGCACTTGCAAACATCAGACAAAAACCAATCAAGGCAAGGTCCAAAACACTCAAAAGTTTTTATCAAACCACATTTTATCATGATTGTTAGCTTTAGTGTAGTGGCATGAAAATCAGGGTGTGACAAGGTGGCAATGGCTCCATATCGTAAAACGCGCCATGGGCCCCACTACACACCAGGGCGCGCCAGAGGGGGTGGCGTGCCCTGGTGCCTAGTGGGCAGCTGGGCCTAAAGGAAATATGCCCTAGAGGCAATAATAAAGTTGTTATTTTATATTTCCTTACTCATGATAAATTTTTATTATTCTTGCTAGAATTGTATTGATTGGAAACCCAAATACATGTGTGAAAACAAATATTCAATAGGAGTCACATCAATCACTTTAAGATCTTCATCATTATTTTCACGGAAACTAGAAGAACACGCTTTTATAAACCAATCCTTCTTGGCACACATCTTAGCGGTTCTTTCTTTGCACTCATCAATGGAAATTCTCATGGCTTTGAGAAACTCAATGATATCATGCTTAGGTGGTATAGATCTAAGTTTCAAAGAATCAACATCAAGAGAAATTGTATCCATGTTTCTAGCCAAATCATCAATCTTAAGCAATTTTTCTTTAATCAAAGCATTGAAATTCTTTTGAAAACTAATAAATACACTATTCTCAAATTCAGAGGGCATCTTATTATAATTTCCATAAGAATTGTTGTAGGAATTACCATAATTATTGGAGGAATTACTGGGGAATGGCCTAGGATTAAAATTACCTCTGTAGACGTTATTACCAAAAAATCCTACCAAAAAATTCACATCCATAGATTCATTATTGTTTTCAATCAAAGTAGACAAAGGCATATCATTAGGATCAATAGGAGAACTCTTATTAGCAAACAATTTCATAAGCTCATCCATCTTTCCACTCGAAACATTTATTTCCTCAATCGCATGCACTTTTTTACTAGTGGAAGATCTTTTGGTGTGCCATTGAGAATAATTAACCATAATATTATCTAGGAGTTTAGTAGCTTCTCCTAAAGTTATTTCCATAAAGGTCCCTCCCGCGGCTGAATCTAAAAGATTTCTAGAAGCAAAATTCAATCCAGCATAAAAGTTTTGTATAATCATCCACAAATTCAAACCATGAGTAGGGCAATTTCTAATCATCAGTTTTATCCTCTCCCAAGATTGTGCAACATTTTCATGATCAAGTTGCTTAAAATTCATAATATCGTTCCTAAGGGAGATGATCTTAGCGGGAGGAAAGTACTTGGAAATAAAGGCATCTTTACACTTATTCCATGAATCAATAATATTTTTAGGGAAAGATGAAAACCAAGTTTTAGCGCGATCCCTAAGCGAGAACGGAAATAGCTTCAACTTAACAATATCATTATCCACATCTTTTTTTCTTTTGCATATCGCACAAGTCAACGAAATTATTAAGATGGGATGCGTCATCTTCATTGGGAAGGCTGGAAAATTGATCTTTCATAACAAGATTCAGCAAAGCGGTATTAATTTCACAAGATTCCACATTAGCATCGGGGCAATCGGAGTACTAATAAAATCATTGTTGTTGGTATTGGAAAAGTCACACAATTTGTTATTATCTTGAGCCATCATGACAAAGCAAGCAATCCAACACACGAGCACACAAAAATCAAACGAAGAAGACAAACGGAAGAGGGGCGAAGAAAAGGCGAATCTTCTCAAAAATCATTTTAGAAGTGGGGAGAGGAAAACAAGAGGCAAATGAAAAATAATGTAATGTGAGGGATGAGAGTTTATGATGGGTACTTGGTATGTCTTGGCTTGGCGTAGATCTCCCCAGCAACAGCACTAGAAATCCTTCTTGCTACCTCTTGAGTTTGCGTTGGTTTTTCCCTTGAAGAGGAAAGGGTGATGCAACAAAGTAGCATAAGTATTTCCCCCAGTTTTGAGAACCAAGGTATCAATCCAGTAGGAGACAACGCGACAAGCCACCGAATACCTGCACAAACAAACACCAACTTGCAACCAACGCGACAAAGGGGTTGTCAATCCCTTCACGGTTATTCGCAAAGTGAGATCTGATAGAGATGGATAAACAGTAAAGTAATATTTTTGGTATTTTTCGTTTATGGAACATAAAGTAAAAGATTGCAAAGTAAAGTAAATAGGAAACTAGTATTGTTGGTCGGAAACTTATATGATGGAAAATAGACCCGGGGGCCATAGGTTTTCACTAGAGGCTTCTCTCAAGATAGAAAATATTACGGTGGGTGAACAAATTACTGCCGAGCAATTGATAGAAAAGCGCAAAGTTATGACGATGTCTAAGGCAATGATCATGAATATAGGCATCACATTCGTTTCAAGTAGACCGAAACGATTCTGCATCTACTACTATTACTCCACACATCGACTGACTCCTGCCTGCATCTAGAGTATTAAGTTCATAAGAACAGAGTAACGCATTAAGTAAGATGACATGATGTAGCGGGATTAACTCAAGCAATATGATGAAAACCCCATCTTGTTATCCTCAATGGCAACAATACAATACGTGCCGGTTTCTCTTCTGTCACTAGGTTTAAGCACCGCAAGATTGAACCCAAAGCTAAGCACTTCTCCCATTGCAAGAAAAACCAATCTAGTTGGCCAAACCAAATCGATAGTTCGAAGAGACTTGCAAAGATATCAAATCATGCATAAAAGAATTCAAAGGAGATTAATAATATTCATAGATAAGTTGATCATAAAAATCCACAATTCATCGGATCTCAGCAAACACACCGCACTAGAGTATTACATCGAATAGCACTCCAAGAACATCGAGGAGAACATGATATTGAGAATCAAAGAAAGAGAAAAGGCCATCAAGCTACTTGCTATGGACCCACAGGTCTGTGGTAAACTACTCATGCTTCATCGGGGAGGCAATGGTGTTGATGTAGAAGCCCTCCGTGATCGAATCCCCCTTCGGTAGGAAGCTGGAAAAGGCCCCAAGATGGAATCTCATGGGTACAGAAGGTTGCGGCAGTGGAAAAGTGGTTTCGTGGCTCCCCTGGAAGTTTTCAGGGTATAAGAGTATATATAGGAGGAAGATCGAGGTCAGGAGGCCACAGAGGGGCCCACAAGGTTGGGGGGCTCACCCTCCACCCTTGTGGCCGCCTCGTGGCTCTTCCGACTTGCACTCCAAGTCTCCTGGGTGTCTTCTGGTCCAAGAAAGATCATTGCGAAAGTTTTATTCCGTTTGGACTCCATTCGGTATTCCTTTTCTGTGAAACTCTAAAACAAGGAATAAACAGAAACTAGCACTAGGCTCTAGGTTAATAGGTTAGTCCCAAAAATCATATAAATGCATATAAAACATCCAAAACAGATAATATAATAGCATGGAAAAATAAAAAATTATAGATATGTTGGAGACATATCAATTATAAAGATGCTCTATAGGTATCTCCGAAGGTGTTTGTTGGGTTGGCATAGATCGAGATAAGGATTTGTCACTTCGAGTATCGGAGAAGTATCTCCGGGCCCTCTTGGTAATGCACATCATAAGAAGCCTTGCAAGCAAAGTGACTAATGATTTAGTTACATGATGATGTATTATGGAACGAGTAAAGAGACTTGACGATAACGAGATTGAACTAGGTATGAAGATACCAACGATCGAATCTCGGGCAAGTAACATACCGATGGACAAAGGGAATTGTGTATGTTGTCATAACGGTTCGACCGATAAAGGTCTTCGTAGAATATATAGGAGCCAATATGAGCATCTAGGTTCCACTATTGGTTATCAATTGGAGAGGTGTCTCGGTCATGTCTACATAGTTCTCGAACCCGTAGGGTCCGCACGCTTAATGTTCGATGACGATATAGTATTATATGAGTTATGTGATTTGGTGACCGAATGTTGTTCGGAATCCCGGATGAGATCACGGACATGACTAGGAGTCTCAAAATGGTCGAGAGGTAAAGATTGATATATAGGACGATGGTATTCGGACATCAGAAGTGTTCTGGAGGGTACTGGGTACATATCGGATCACCGGAAGGGGTTCCGGACACCCCCGGCAAAAGATATGGGCCTTATGGGCCAAGAGGGGAAACGCACCAGCCACAAGGGGATGGTGAACCCCCCATATGGTCTGGCCAAGAAGGATAAGGAAAGAGGGCAAGGGAAAGGAAAAAGAGGGAATAGGATTCCCCCTTCCTTCCCTCTCCCGCTCTCTTTCCTTCCCTCTCCGGAAATAAGGAAAGGGGGTGGCCGAATTGGGGGAGGTCCCCAAGTAGGATTCCTCCTACTTGGGCGCCCCAAGGCTGCTCCCCTCCCCCTCCCACCTATACATACGTGGCGAGGGGGCGCCTAGGATACACAACAATATCTGTTAGCTGTGTGCGGCGCCTCCCTCCACAGATTACACTCTCGGTCATATTCTCGTAGTGCTTGGGCGAAACCCTGCGTGGATCACTTCACCATCACCGTCACCACACCGTTGTGCTGACGGAACTCATCTACTTCCTCGACATTTTGCTAGATCAAGAGTTCGAGGGACGTCATCGAGCTGAACATGTGCAGAACTCGGAGGTGCCATACGTTCGGTGCTTGATCGGTCGGAACGAGAAGAAGTTCGACTACATCAACCACGTTGTCAAACGCTTCCGCTTTTTGTCTACGAGGGTACATAGATGCACTCTCCCCCTCTTGTTGCTATGCATCTCCTAGATAGATCTTGCGTGAGCGTAGGATATTTTTGAAATTGCATGCTACATTTCCCAACACCCCCCCCCTCAAGTGGGTCTTGGTTCTAGTAATTTTTATTTATTCCAAATAATTCTCCAAAAAGTTTCATCCAATTCCGATAACTTTTATTTCTGCACAAAAACAACACCATGGTAGTTCTGCTGAAAATAGCGTCAGTCTGGGTTAGTTTCATTCAAATCATGCAAATTAGAGTCCAAAACAAGAGCAAAATAGTTAGGAAAAGTAGATACGATGGAGATGTATCACCTACCTGGCCTCCCCGTGCCATCGTCTCGCGCCTAGGAGACGCCCAGCACCCCCTCTCCCACTCCCCTACGCTTCGCTTTCCTCCTCCTTTGCTCGATCCAAAGCCACCCAAGAGCACTGCCGTGCCGTTGTCCGCCACCCGCGTTGCCAACGATACCTAGGAGACGAACCACCATGTCTGGAAGCTCCGCCTCGTCGTATTCATCGTCTTCACCGAGCCAAGCAACCGGTGATGCCCTGTAACCTAGCATCACCGTCTTCTCCTTCGCCATGGCCAGCGGATGTCGTCCCTTGATTTGAAGCACTCTGGCCATTCCCGAGCCTAGTGATCGTCTGTGCAGCTTCGTCGTGAGCTCCTCTTGCTCCCCTGCTCCCCTCATCAAATTCATGTCATAGCCATTGATCCCACCACAGTCGAGCTCGCCGCCGTCAAATCTGGCCACCCTAGGCACGGCCACCACCACCGCTTGATGACGTGGAGCTGACGCAATATTTGATTTCTGGAATTTCAGATAAATCTAAATTTATTTATTTATTTCATAAAATAACCAAAACTTCTAAAATTCACAGAAATTCAACCATAACTCGGAATGAAATAATTTATATATCAAAATGGTCAGAAAAACATGAAGAATCTGTTTATGCCATGATCATGCATGTTTGAACAAGTTAACATCATTGAATAGGACAAATGATGATTAGGGAAAATTATGAAATAACATTTGGAGTTGGAATTTGATCCTGTTTGAATTCCACTTCAATTAACTTGGCTAAATATTGTATTAGGTGAATTCAGTACCTTAACATGACATGTCATTCATGTGAATGTGCATTGCATTGATTGTGTTCCTTTTTTGCTAGTCGGTGTTGTTCCTTCTCGGTAGTCGACGTTTCCGACGTTGTGATCGTTGTCACTAATGAAGAGTAGTACTATCTTAAGAAGTGTCAAGCAAGCACCCCCTTGATCACTTTGATACAATCTCACTCTCTCGCTCATGCTTTCTTTTATTGCATTAGGACAACAACAATTCAATTGTTACATGTTTTGGTAGTTGAATCCATTCCTTTGCATGACCTATGTTTGACATAGTAAATAGCAAAACCCACTAGCATGAGTAGGAATTGCTTGACCCATGTTGTGACTACTCATCGATGCTTGCTCGTTATGCTTGCTATGCTTAGAGTTGTGTCGCGTCTGATCCATCTGGACGATGAATTGGAATGGTTGCGTTCAGGTCCTACTATGTGAAAGCTAAGTGTGTGAACACAATTTGGTAAAGGTAGCAATGAGAGGCCATGTAGGATTACATGGTGGGTTGTCTCATTGGGGTCGTCCTCAGGAATCGAGTTCTGTGTTTGTGATCCAAGATAGTTACTACCACACATTGGGATCCTTAATTGACTCTCTCAACTTATTAATCACCTTGATCTCTATCCAGGAGTTGCAACTAGTTTCTGGTGTTTGTAGGATATGTGTTGGAGGCCATGTGTAGCGTTGACCTTAGGGGTGGGCTATGATGCGGTATAGACACCATGGCACGGTATACCAAGTGGCACCCGAATGGTGGGCTTAGGAACCCTGCACACATCGTTCGGGGTCATAGTGGAAACCTCGGCTGGACTTCCTTGTTGACCAGTCTCGGGTAGGCGATAAACTTGGACTAGAGTCTTGTGTGGTTAGTTAGTTCATGGCCGACACCCTCGCCAAGCTTCCTCTTGAAGGTTGTCGAGATACATGACTATACATGGTGGTAAGTGGTGAGAGTGTGTGTGAAGAAGTACACCCCTCCAAGGTAATATGATCTATTCGAATAGTCGCGTCCGCGGATATGGAATTACTTAGAAAGCTTGCATTGTTCATAGATAAGTTGAAACAGATACCGTAAAATGCGCAAGATAAGTATGAGTGATATGGATGGCCTTCTCATGGGGAGATGGGAGTGGATCCTTAGTGGTGTATTGATATGGTGAATATGTGGACTCGTGTGTGCTTTCTCACCTCAAAGAAATTACTAATAGTCATAGTACATGATAGAAGCTGGCTTGCTGCAGTTAAACTCCACAACCCCTTTATTGATACTGATGCATATGTAGTTAGTTCTGATGTAAGTCTTGCTGAGTACCTTTGTACTCACGGTTGCTTAATTTATGTTTTTGCAGAGGATACATTAGTCTCACTTTTGGTTTCTACGATGAGTTCGACGTTGACCGATTAGCTTGGGAATCCCAGATAGAGATTTGGTTCATATGAGGTTCTTGTAGATAGAAAGGCTTTCCAGCCTTCTTTCTTTTCAACTATTTGTACTTAGACAGGTTTATGCTTCCGCTTGTGGCTTGTATGACTTTTATGTTATGTCATGAGACCCATGTTTGTAATATAATGCTATGTATGCCTCCTCGGAGCGTTTTAAATAAATACTTTGAGTCGTAGAGTTATGTTGTGATGCCATGTTGTACCAACACATACTTGCATGTTGTGTGTATGTATGATGTGTACTACTATGTGTGGGGTGCCGACAATATTTGATCCTGTCAAAAATATGTGGTTGTAAGCATAAGACCTCATATCCATGCCTATTTTTATTATAAGTGTTCTT
The DNA here is from genome assembly GCF_002162155.2 of Triticum dicoccoides. Classification (NCBI taxonomy): domain Eukaryota; kingdom Viridiplantae; phylum Streptophyta; class Magnoliopsida; order Poales; family Poaceae; genus Triticum; species Triticum dicoccoides. The sequence goes on from NC_041380.1 coordinate 492,623,164, forward strand.
CCTGTGTCACTTTGATTTACGATCCGGTCAAAAGTTGGAATTAATTCTTTAGCAAAATCTTGTTTGAGACCCTAGCTTAAAGGGCACCATCCTCCCGTGGGTTTGATAACTCAAGGTCACCTCTGTATAAAAAGGCAAGAATCCTTTCTAGTCCATTTCCAGACCACCAAAGGAATTAATCATGCTATGGCTTGCATATCATGGCTTGCGGTGTGGTTATTCCCCTTCTCTCGAATGAGTTGCTCATGAAGTTGGCATTCCCGTGTGTAGCGCTGAGCCTTATCGGTCCCATAGTTGTGGTATAGGCACGGTCCACTCATGATTTCTTCATATGTGCGCAGAGGTCGCTAGGGCTTTCCATTCCGCTGCTGCTTCTTGCCCTCGGTCTCCTACATCTCATTTGCTGCAGTGACCAGTTCGGGGTCATGCTCCCCTTTTCGCTTTATGTCCTCTTTGCCCTTGGTATTGCACGATAAGCAACATTTATAGTGGCATCGTGGCCAGAAGCATAGAAAGTATCCATTTCATCAAAAAGGGATATTTCAAACGAATCCATCAGATCATAGCATTCATTATAGCAATCATCGTCCGGTACATATGGAGGTAAATTAAACAATCTATGGGTTAAATAGTTACTCTCATTAGAAGGTGGGCATGGGTAGCTAATCCACTCTTTCTCCATTTTTTCTTCACTCCCCTCCTTATCTTTTTCATCTAACAAGCTCATAGTTTGATCAATTTCTTCTTCATGGAGTCCTGCAAAATATTAATCTTTTCTAAGGCAGCATACATCCTCTCAATAAATCATCAATATGAGCGTTGTATTCATAGTTGTCATAGCAATATTAAAGTATGGCAAGATTTGCAAATTTGTAAAGAGCATCATCATACTTTTCATATTTCTCAAACAAAGAAGAAATTTCATAAGAACCCTTAAAGTCAACAAATTCTTCTATTTGCTCCACATCATGGTAATCATACACACAATTAGCATAAGAAGCCACGGTTTCATTATCACTAAATTCACAATGGAAGGTATGTGTGGAGCCTCCATCCTAGAGCAACAAGTATAATCATACATAGAGAACATATTCCAAGCATACCAACGTAACATTTTTATTTGATCCTGTAAGTGTTCCCCTTTTTGAGTCAAGTGATAATCCCTAAAATATTCACATTGATCCAAAGTGTATCTCATTATCATGTTGAATAGGATTTACCAAGATTATCAAAGAAATATTCAATGGGGTTTTAGGAGGTTCCCATCTCCATGAGTAGCAAGTACAACTTTTTTTGGTGTTCCGTGTCCCATACCCATAAAGATAGAGAACAACTCAGAATAGAAAATAAAATCTACTTATAAATAAAGACAACAAGCACACACGGGAATATTCACCCCACACATAGCCCCCAAGCAACGGCGCCAGAAAGGGTATTGATAGCCCACAAGTGTAGCTCGTCGGTTTTAGCACTAGACCGAAGGACCAAAAGTCAAGCTCATCTATTCACCACTAGCCCGTAGAAGACTAAAAGGAAAGCTGCAACAAAAGGCCTATGAGGTCATTGACGCTGATTTGGGTGAACAGGATCAACCGATACGAAAGCAGGCAGTCGAATCAGAAGCGAGGTAAAAGAAACTACCCATCAATGTCAAAGGAAGTGGTCATAGTCCCCGGTAGTCATTGCTTAAAAAGTGGAGCCCGTAGAGTCCGGTTGTTGCCGCTCTGGAAGTGGACATCGTCGCACCCTTGGCTTTCGGTGGCAGCGGCCGCCACAACGCATCTCCTTGCTGACGGGACGATGCCACCCTATGGTAACCCAACGTTGCTTACCTCATTTAGGAGATAGATGAAGGAAGGGCTAAGAAAGAAGGAAAACAGAGATGAGGGGAGTCGGCGATGGAAGAAGAACCATGGGAGAACAGATCTGGGAGGCTGGGAGAGTCGGCATATGCCTATTATGCATGTGGTTCTGTGATGGAGGTCAACGAAGTCAGGTAATTGTGCAACATATACTTCCTTTAATATAGTACCATTAAGAAAAAAATACTATTCACATCCATCTCGTATAGATTAAAACCATTAACATGGCATGTGCAAGCAAAAAAAGAATAGATTCAAGATGGGTAACGGGGGTAAGGTTTCATCAAAGTTCCAACCTTACTTTTGAGAAACCTCGTGTTAGTAATCTTACCCTGTTTCTAATGACCACATCAAACTCATCTTGCTTGGTCCAATGCTGAAATATCCTCCTACGCATGGGAACGACTCAACCAATGTAGTAATGGCGAGAAAGCTGCCGCCAACCTTGGCACACCTTCACTGTAGATTCAAATGTGCGCTGCTCTGTACATGGCTATTTACCACCTGTTGCAAGATCTATCACCGCCCCGCCTCAGCCACTGGGTCACCATAACCTAAGTGAGTTGGCCCATCTAAGCGGTTTTGGGAAGGTTCATTAGACTTGTTTGGATTGGTTTTTGAACCTTCCATGCCTATTTTGTTTGTGTTTTTCTATGTTCCTCTTATCATTTGTTGGGGAATTTTTCTTTTTCTTTTTTGTGTTTTTCGTTTTATTTTTTTGGCACACGTTGTACATTTTTTGTATACACTAGTCACATTTTTTGATACATGTGGGCCTCTCTCAAATACATGATGAAATTTTCTCAAATACATTATTGAACATTTTCTCAAATAAATCTTAAACATTTTTAAATACACATTTATCTTTTAAAATGTTATGAAACATTTGCTTAAAACTACGTGCACATCTTCTTACATTGTTGAAACACTTTTTTTAAAAAGTCATGAATATATTCTTGAAATGCGTGAATATCTATATACTAATATTAAAAGGAGGAAGCTTTCTTAGTTCTCCTTCCTTCTGTCACCTCTTTATATCCATTGATTTTATGTTAACCATAAAGATTGACGACTGAGTCTTAAATGTTTCTTTTGTTTGATATACTTAGGAGAATTCGTCCATCGTCATTGGGCCTTCGCCAAACAGAACTTTTTTGCGAAAATGATCTGCATCTATTAATAGTAAACTAGCAAATGTGTCTGTGTGTTGCAACAGGAGAAAAAAATCCTCGCACGCCGCTTGAGATCTATCCGTGTTGCCACTTCTTCTCTTCGCCACCATCATTGTTGGGTGGTCACCTTGTCCAACTATTCACGACCAGCGTTTTCAATCCCAAGGCGATGAGTTTGGTAATCACACTCTAGCACACCGGTTTCACAAGCTTTCTTCCCAACGTCAACATGTAATTCCATAGATAATTCTCGTGGTTCACTACAGAACAAATGATGGTTACTATGGACCGAGACTGGTCAAATCAGGAAGCCGAGAGATGGACCGTTGTTCACGTTCGACAAGATTAGGAGCATTGCACATGGACCCTTCAACCTTGCCTCCAGTTGTTGTTACTCAGGCTCCTGGTCATACCCCATCGACTCTCGGTTCATCTTCATCGACATAGCAAGACTTGGCTGGAGGGGAGCGAGGATGAATGATCATTGTGCAATGCTCCTAATGTCACTGAACGTGAAAAACAGTCCGCATCTTGGTTTCCCAATTTGGACTATCCCAATTCATAGTAACCGTCGTTTGTTCCATGGCGAAGCACGAGCATTGTCTATGGAATTGCAAGTCGATGTAGGGAGGAAAGCTTGCGAAACCGGTGTGCTAGAGTGTGATTACTGAACTCATTGTCTTGGGATTGAAAACGTTGGTCATGACTAGCTGGACAACATGACTACCCATGGATGATGGTGCTGGAAATATGCCCTAGGCACAATAATATTTGTATTATTATATTTCCGTATTCATAATTAAAGAGTTTATATTCTATGCTATAACTGCTATGATCCTGGAATATGCGATTCAGTGGAAACTCATATGCATGTGTGGAATGATAAACGACAAATAAAAGGTTCCTAGTCTCAAGTGTTGTTGGTGATCACATTTTTCGGATCTTAGGATATCGTTAAGTGTAACTATTATCCTAAAACGACATTTGAGATTATGACGTTGGAAGAACGTTCATATTGAATCGACCCAATCTTGTTTGTTACGAATTGAGTTAATATCGTATGCAGTCAATTGCAACAACATGGAGTGTTAACGTGTGAATTTGCTCCTTAGACCATGAGAGTATCATAGTCACTTCTTACCGTATGGTTGGCTTTGGGGTTGCTCAAACGTCACTTGTAACATGGTGATCATAACGACAACTTACAGGTTCATCGGAAAGTTTGACAAGGGACTAGATAGCTCGAGAGTGGGATTTTCTCCTCCGATGATGGAGAGATATTCTTAGGGCCCTACCAGTGTGACAGCATCAATCATCGTCTGGACAGACACACATAACTTCATCACGGGGATGCTGGAACACAACAATGAGAAAGAAGAACAAAACCGGTAATGAGGATTTCAGTATAGTGAGCATGGTGATGACTCAGGAGGATACTGATGCATCCCGGGTTTTGTTGAAGTGTCACGAAGCAAAGGGAACATCACATGATAACCGAAGGTTCACTCAAATATCGTTCATGTACTCATGGGGACCAATACGGACCTCCACGGTTCCGCTGCCCGTCATTGAACAAACGGTTCCATTCATGTCTATGAGTTACCGAACCTACGAGGTCACAAGTTTAAGATGATCACAATCTTGTAAGTCTTGGTAGGATGGGAGTCATGAGAATATATTTGTGAAACTATTTCATGAATATTCATAATAGTTTCGAGAGTATCCAGAAGCATTTCAGGGTCACCCGAAGGGTTTCGAAGAGTATCGGGTAATGCCGGGTATTACCGATAAATTATATATATGTGTAAAATGTTGCTGGAGATGTTAAAAAAATATAATGGTCTGGAAGTATTTAGAACATTTTATATTCAATTTAAATATCAATGGGGCTTAAAGACTAAGAGGTGGAAGGAATTATGGGCCACAAGGGCCCGTAAGGAAGTGGTCCCCCCCTTTCCATATAAGGGGCCGAATAGGACTAGGGGGGGAGTCCCCCTCCCCCTTGGCCGGTGCCCCAAGAAGGGACTTTCCCTCCTTGGTGGCTGCCCCCTCCTCCTTCTCCAACCTATATATACTGGTGGTCTTTGCTCTATTATTCATACAAGTTTTGGAGCCTCCTCTAGTTCTAGTTCTAGTTGGTCCTAATTGACTAATTAGAGCTAGGTTAATCCTCTTGTCCTCATAATTAGAAGCCCTGGGTGGTTCTAATCTCCTCCCTCTAATTCTTCGGTGATGATTAGGTCTGCACGGCGAAGCGCTGCCGGATTGTGAAGGTTGAACACTTGCAACCAAGTAGATTGATCGTTCATCGACGGTTTGAGGGCGGCACATTCTTCTTCCGCTGCAACTCGGTGACGGTAACGATAATTATCCCAACCCGTTACGCATCTTCATGTTGATCTTGGGTGACCGTAGGCGCTTTTTTTTTCTACTATGTTTCCCAACAGATGGTGGCGAAGAGGAAAGTGGCAGCACGGATGGATCTCAAGTCGCGTGTGAGGATTTATTGCTCTCCTGTTGCAACGCACAGACACATTTTGTAGTCGATTCTAATGTCATGAATATTTTTTTGAATGGTGCAGAACATTGTTAAAATTACGTGAACATTTTTTACATTGTATAAACGTTTTTAATGTGACAAAAAAATTCTGAATCGTATGGAACACTTTTCCTATATTATGCGAATATATTTTATGAATTTTCAAAAAAAAAACTAAAATTCCACTAACATTTTTTAAACACATGAACATTGTTTAAATGTCACAGTTTTTAAATGATATCAACATTTCGTAAAAGTTGTACGAACTTTATTTTTAAACTTCATGATTTTTTAATGTGCGATGAACACTTTAAAAAAATTAAGAAAAGTAATTAGAACAAAATTTAAGTTTTTGGGAGACAAAACAAAGTAGGGAAAAAATGAACGACCCACTACAATTTTTGAAATGAACTTTTTGAAAAAAGTTCATCGATTTTGAAAGAACAAAAAACAGAAGTTTGAAAAAAGTTCATGCATTTAAAAAAGGAAAAAAGAAAAGAAAAGGAACAAGAAAAGGCAAAAGTAATAAACAAAAAACAAACTAAGAAGAACCGTTCAGATACTGACCAGCGAAACGAAAAAAACTGGGGGCATCCATGAAATGAAGAGAATAAAAGAGAAAAGAGAAATGAGTAGGCACAAGCGTTCAAGATGTCCTAGTAGCTCCCAGAGTTGATTCTCGTATACTCAAGTGTTCAGAGAAAAGTCATTTATGTATGCGATCTTCTATTAGAAACAGAAGTTAGATAAATGTTAGAAACAAAAGTAGCTCATAGAGTTGATTCTGTTAAAATCAAGAAATGCTAGCCAGTATGAAAAAGGTTTTAGTGAAAATTTATAAAACCGTTCATAAAGTTCAGAAAAATGTTTATATAATTTGCAAAAAAAACCACGAGAAAGCCGTACCAGTCAAAGACAAAGGAAAGTAACGTACTTTCCACTCATCTTGTGAACTTGCCTCACCTAATTGTGCCAAGTACTGACTAACATGCTCCCATATAGTCTTTGTTCCCTCTCCGCTAGATTTAACAAAATCTGAAACTTTATATCCGGAAGGGCATGGCATGACATAAAAAATAATTCTAGATATGGTTTCCTGGAAATTCGTGGTTTAGGTAGTTCAATCCCACAATGCTCGAACACCCTATACATCTCCTCTCTGGCATTAGCCAAAATATCACTCATATTGAGCGGCACTGCTTGTGGTTGTGGCGCATGGTGAATATGATTTCTAATAGCTGGTATAATGCTAGTCGGAAGAGATGGTGGTGTGTATGTTGTACCATAGTTCGGCAGCAATCCACTTGGACTTGCCGAACCATAACCTAGCAATGCAGTTGGATTCACTGAATTTGGTGTGTTCATGGCAGGATTAAAGGGTGGAGCAACAAGTTGGTTTGTCTGACTGGGATAAGAATACAACAGCACGGGGCGGCGCCGATGAAATAGATAAAGTTGGACTAAAGTTTTCTACGCCAGCAGACATACCACCACTACCATTAGATGATTGAGAAGTATTTTTTTCGAGCAGTATTATTGTCTATCTCAGCAATAAGAATAGTAATTTTAGCTGACTATTCAGGAGAGAAGGTTTTGCTTACAGCTGGCACTACTTGCTCATTGTGAAGAGGAAAAAACTTGATTTCTTCAATTGAAGTGATGTTGCCTTGGCGATCCTTTTGGAACTTAGCAAGGAACTCATGCATCTCCTTCTCTTCACGTGCCTTCTTGTACTCATCATAAGCTTGGTGATGGTCTGCCGATAATTCCTCAAAATTGGGCTTGATGATGATGTTATCGGCATCCACTTTAGATGGCTTCGAAAGATCGACCATGATGGATGATGAAGGTGATTGATTTTTAGTCTCTAGTGGGGTCACCAAAAAGTGTGTTGAGACACGAACACGTCACGTGTATCATCGACTCCGGGGGTGATGCACCGCAGCTCACGTCGAATGAGACCCGACCGAGAGCGTGATGCGCAAGACAGTCAGCGGGCGCTTTTGCAGACCTGAAACCCCGCACGCCCGGGAGGGACGCTGTCAAGGAGTGCGGCAGCTATGGGATGCTCTAGGTCGATTTGCTCGCCCCTAGAGCCTCGGGATTCGCGGCTCTCAACGATGAACAACGAAGAACAAGAGAGAAAACGATGGGAAGATAAAATATAGATAAAAAGTAGTATATTGATTTGTTTAATTGTGTGTTGTTCAATTGGCTGTCAATTTTCATCTATTTATGAGGTGACTGGACTTCCCGTAGAAGAAAAGAACTCCAAATCCCATCCAAATCTTTCCAAAACTACCCGAACCCTGATTTACGTAAGTGTGAGACAACAGTTCGGTCTTTGAGCCTCATAGGCCACAAACGACCTTGGATGAAGATGAGCCCAACAGAAAATTTAATCGTTTTGATGAGACAAACAACTTTCATGTTGAACGTTTTATTTAGGCCATCTTAAATACCTTACGAGGCCATCTTTGACTCCCAGTTGGACTCAGCCATGCAGTTTTTTGGCTGTCCGAGTCTTGTAGCAACTTTGCAGGCCATATACTATCTTATGTGATAATGGCTTTGAAAGCAAAGTTGACCGTTTCTACGATACGCACAACTTCTGTGTAGAACACCTTTCATCCAAGTACATCTAGATAATCTTTTTATCCCATCTTCAACTTCTGTTCGACTTGTCCCTACTAGTTTCCGGCAAGCTTTTATGAAAACCAGCAAGCACTCAAAACCAGCAAGCCTTTCAAAACCGGCAAGCACTCAGAATCGGCAATCATGCAAAAACCAGCAAGCATCCAAAACCGGTGAAGGCCAAATAGCTCGCGCAACCCATCAGACATCACCTAGGTAGGTGTCTGCTACCTCGTGCCACTTTTTCATCAGGGTCGGTCCGCAGAGTGTTGCCTCTAACTTTCGCATATGAATTCGGATTGGGACGATCTTTATATCAAAATTGACCATTTCGACAAGACGGAGACAATTTATGTAGATCATTTTTTTCATATGAGGCCATCTTGGGGTGTAATCAGCCAAACAGTGATCTCAACATAAAATTTTAGAGCTCTGAGCACAGTTTCAACTCCTAAGCTGAGGTCGGATGATGATGACTCAAACAACGAAGTTGCTCAATTTGATGATATGAAACCTTTTCACGTTGAAACCCTTTTCATTTAAGGCCATCTTAATTGCGTCTCGTACCATGCTAAAATCTCGTGTCAACACATTGCGACAAATTAATAAAAGCTTGGCTAGGTACATGTGTTGTTTGTCGCATTTTTTGTTATATTTCTATTGTTCTTATTTTAAAGAAATAAATCAGGGAATTTATAGAAATAAATTTTAAATCCGAAAACATTTCACGAATTTGCAAGGATAATCGTGAATCTCGAATAAAATATTTGCAAAATTTGAAAATGTTCATAACTTCTAAAAATGTTCATTAGTTTAGACAATACTTTTCAATTACAGAACAAATCATAAATTTTAAAAATGTTCACGAAATAAAACGTCCGCGCGCAAGTTCAAAAAACTGGTCATATAAATGAAATACAAAATCATGAATTTGAAAATATTCACAATTTATAAAGTATTAATAAATTTAAAAATATATAAATAAAACTTATTCATGAACTTTAAACAATTTTTCACTAAATAATATTCCCACATTCAACAAAGAAAAAAATCGTGAATTAAAAAATAAATATGCACAGCAAAAACGCATATAACATGGAAAACAATAATAGCCATATCCAACATAAAAAGGAAAAACCGGCCCACAAGCTTCACAAAACCACGTGTGAAGATTCTGGAAACTTTTTAAAATGACTCCAAGCGAACCCGATTCCTATGTGACGCATGCTGCATCAAATTGTTGCTGCTTCGAACACCCCCAATCAAACGACCAACCGACACGAGTCGGCAGAGAGACGGGCACCTCCGATCCCGGTTTTGGGAACATTCTCGAAGGTACCCAACCTGTTTTTTTCAATTTTATGAACGTTCTAGATGGTTCCTGAACGTTTTTTTTTCTTTTTTCTTTTTTCCTATTATTTTTTATTCTACTTTTCCGTTTCTTTTTTCTGTTTCTTTCCCTTTTCCTTTTTTCTATTCGTTTTGTTCATTTTCATTTTTTTATTTTTCATCAAATCTCCTTTTTTAAAAAAATTGTTCATTTTTTAAGAAAAGATCTTGGTTTGAAATTTAGTTCAGAAGTTACAAAAAAATCGATTTTAAATATGGTCCGCTTCTTGTACAAAAAAAGGTCGAAAAATATAAAAAGTTATAATTTGAAATTTACTAAATGTTTGCATTTTATGTTTATGTTCAAACATTTAGGAAAAAATTGGAAATTTCAAAAAATGTTCAACTTACAAAATTTGTTAAAGAATTTTATAAACTGTTCGTGTTTTTGAAATTTTGTTGTCCAATTCAGAATAAAATCAGAAAATTTTAAAAGATGTTTGAATTTTTAAAGTTTGTTCATCAATTCAAAAAATGATGTAATGTCTAAAGATGTTCTACCATTTCCAATTTTCGTGTTTCCAAATTTAATTCGAAAATTTGAAGAATGTCTGTGGAATTTTGAAAAAAAATCGTGCCTGACAAAAACTGTTCCTAGTTTAAAAATATGTTCGCGTTTTGAAAAAATGTTCATAACTCCGAAAAAAATCATGCTTAAAAAACGAATTCACAATTTTAAAAAATACATGAAAAATTTGCAAATATTGAAAATTGTTCTCGTTTTCAAATTTGTTCCCATATTCAAATAATGTTCAGGAAATTTTTGGAAAATGTTTATATTTTGAATAAGTTGTTCATAAAGTTTAAAAATTGCACGTTTTCAAATGTTGTTCCTGTTTTGCAGAAATGTTTCTATGTTTTAAAAGATTGTTCGTAATTTCATAAACACATCACATTTTTAATTTTGTTCCATTTTTAAGAAATATTTGAGAAGTCAAAAATTGTTCACGTTGTCATGAAATGTATGCGTTTTGATTCAAAACGAAAATAACTTTCGAAATTTCTAAAATGTATAAATATGTTGTGACTTATTGTTCATATGCACCGTGTTGCTATTTTAGTTACAAATTTCTAGGAGTTACAGTAGCTGGCTATTTTGGATCACTGGCAACAGGTCCTTGGTTTGATTTTTCTCAAAAAAAAATGTCCTTAGTTCGATTTTGAACGTTAAGATTTTGCTGCTGTAGTTTTTTTATTTAAAAATCCGCATTGTTTATATAGCATGGAAGCTTGTCAGTTGGAGCGGCTTGCACGGCCTGCTTATAACTGCGAATTCACAATTTTAAAAAAATCAAGCAATGACTATGTCTGGCCCTTACCAATTCATTAGGAATCGCCTATGGGCAGGAGCTAGCGAGCCAGCCCAACACTGTAACAAATAATTATATTCTGTCATTTTTTTCTCTTCTGATTTTCATTTTCTTTTTTGTTTCTTAATGTTTTCTTTTTTACTGGTTTATTCGGAAAATTTTCCCATATTTTCCTCTCCTTTTCTATTTATTGAGCACATGCCAACTTTTCTTACACACAATGCACATTTTTTCACTTACTTAGTGACATTTGCTAATAATACAGTATTAACATATTGTAAATCGATGATTGATATTTCTATTAAAATATGTTTTTATTGTCTACTTTGTTACTACACGTTGTATATTTTTCATATACATCAACAGCATTTAAGTTATACAGTTTTAGTTTTGTTAATTGCGTAAGTAATATATTTTTCATATATATGTTTTATACCTATTTTTCATGTACGTTTTACCTTTTTTTATACATCTGTAATACTTTTTACACGTTTCACATTTTATTATTATATGATTCACATTTATTATTATATATATATTTTATTCTCTACATTTTTACATACACGTTGTACATTTTTCATATAGGTCAGAATTTTTATGCACGTTTATTATTTGTCAAATAGATGATTAACATTTCTTTTCACAATTTCACGTACATTTTACTGAAACACATGAAAATATTCTGTTACAAACTTTTTTAGCGGTATCAATGTTATTTAAACTATGCTATTAACATTTTTCTATACGCTGCATTAACATTTTGAAAAGTTATAGGTTTGATATATCTTAATAAATTTTAGGTTTGAAGTATACGTATTAAAAAGGGTATTTTTAGATAGAATCATTTAATCATTTTTTCAAAAAATAAACATAGACATAAGCGTGCATGCAATCATCATGACACCAGCCTAACAAAGTTACTAGGCACGACCCACTATCTGGCTCCTTCGCGCAGCCCACATCCGAGCTTTGCAGCCCATTTAACTTTTTTTTCTTTTTCTCGTATTTAAACTACACAAAATTTGTGCGGGCGACGGGCTCGAACCTTCAGCGAGAAGCGCACAAATCACTCGGACATCGTAACAGTTGTGACAAGTTACTTCTTTTTTCACTAGCACATAATATGCCCGTACATTGCAACGCGAGAGATATTTCTTTGCGAGAAACAGTGGAAGGGATAATTGATGTGTCCACCATAAACGATCGTCATATCGATGTGATAGAGAGAGGAGTTGCAGTCTTCTCGCGGGTCATGTTTGTCTGCGAGATCATGATAGTGGTGGGGCTAATCGGTGTTGCAGCAACCATCCATCTCGTGCTTGTTTTCCTCCGGGTCCGCCTCTGTCCCGGGGTTGTGTCTGCCTCCTCATTTGGTAGCTATGCGACGACCTTCGGGCCATGGTTGCTTCGGCCACTCTCTCTTATGATGGCGTAACCGGATAGATTATTAATTGTAGGGCATAAATCCCGTTTCATTAGCATATTTAGCGCATAACCAGACATCAATATCCCTTCTTCATTAGGATTTATTCTATTTTATTATCTTAGCGCTCATGTGCCCACAATTTTTTTTATTCGAGCCAAACCAACAAATTCTCTTTTATTGGCCCAAGAAAAAAATTGCTCCCTCAGATGACCCAATATAGGAGTGCGGCCGAGGCCCAATACTGCCTGTGCAACAGAGATTTTTTTTCTTGGACCAACTGCATGGGAGCTGCTATCTGATGCCAGTTGCGTAAAATAGCATGTGGGACACACATCAGTTCGTGTATGGGACAGCACACTGGTAGGCTCCAAGACGACCTATGTTTGTAAGGCATGAAAAAATTCCAAAAATCGATGAGTTCAAGGATCGAAATCATCCCTTAAAGACCTAACTACGTGCTGCTAGCCACTCAAAGAAACGAGTCCTATCAACCAATGGCTAACTCAAACCTTTAAGAACATACTCCAATGCCAGATTGGGATTTTTTTTTGAACTTTAAAAAAAATATAAATTACTGAATATTATTGGAAACATGAATAATTTTGAAAATCCCAAAAATTAGTTTGAAATTCTTTACATTTTCAGGAATACACAACAAAATTTGAAAAGTTTGTAGTTAGCAATTTTATTTGCAAATATGGACCTTTTATACTAACATGACATTTTAAAAGTTGTGATTTTTATTCAAAAAGGAAACATATTTTTAATATTCATAAATTTTTTTGAAAATGTATTTCTTCAAACTTGGACATTATTCTGAATATGCGAAGATTTCACCAATACAAGAATATTTTTCGTATTTGGAACATTTTTAAAATGCAACTTTTGTTGAAATCTCGAACAACATTGAAAAACACAAAGAAAAAACAGAACAATTTTAAAAATTCTGAACCAATTTTGCATTGAGACCAAAGATTTAATGTTCTGAACATTTTTCAAAATGGTGTATTTTTTAAAATCATGAACAGTTTTTCTAAATTACAATTTTCCTGAAATTATCGAGTTTTTTGAAAAAAAACAATTTATGAAAAAGAGGAGAAAGTAAAAAGACAAAAGAAACAAGAAAGAAAAAGAAAATGGAAACGTAACACAGAACAAAAAAAAGAAAAACAGTACAACCCAGCTTTGGCGCCCTGTGTGAACCTGCGACTGTTCCACATTCGATGCGATAAATAGGATTCTCTTACCTGTGCTGGCACGAAAATAAATGGGCTGGCTTTGCGGGGACATGCTGCAGGCGGCCCGTGTACAAAATTCTAGCGTTTTTCGGGCCTGCTATGCGTCGGCCGACGGATCTTTCTAAAAGATCAGCCGCCTTGCGAGCGGTCGGATGTGACAAAATCAAGCAGCTAAACTAATTCCTCTTTGCAACAAAGCTCACATTTGTAACAAAGATTCTGTTGTGGATATTTTTACAACATAGGTTGTGTGCAGGATTTTTTTTTGCAACATAGGTCGTTGCAGAATATATTTTTTCTCTTTTTTTTGCAACAGAGGTATTGTTGCAGATTTTTTTTGCAAGTGAGGTGCTGTTGCGGAATTTCCTCTCTTCGTCTTCACCTCTATATGCTATTACGGAAGAAAGTTTTGCAACATGACCGATGTTGCAGAAAAAAAATTGCGACACAATGGATGTTGCAAAACAAAACACCGTCGTCGTTCGTCGTGAACCCGTTGGACGGTGGTTATGGAGGAGCAGCGCCGCCCATCCCTGCCATGGCACTGCCGACGGCGAGCATCAAACCTCCGACCAGGTCGCATCACAGAGAGGCGTGCGACTCAACGGGAGCTCGGAGCAGTCGGAGCAGCGCGGGGAGGCGACGACTCGATGGGAGCTCGAGAGGAGCACGAGTGGCGACTTCTCTCAGGATCCAGATCCTGAAACAATGCCGTTGTTGCGATGAGAGAGATTGCAACAACGGGCCAGTTGCAAAAACTAGTGGTGGTGGCCAAGGGACATGTGGCGTGCAAACAAGCTGACGGATGCGAGGTTGTGATCCGCCAGATGATCTATAAAGTTTCCCTTTTTTTAATAGACGAACGGACAAAAATTTAGTACCACCTTGAATAGAGAGAAAATCTTTTCAATGGCGAAGAGATGAAAAAAAATCAGAGAAGCACACTTTGCTTTATTAGTAGGTATAGATATAGATATAGACTTATTTTTTGCCTTCTATTCTTTCTCCAGTGGGCGACAGCCCTCAATAACTGGGTTTTTTCTGGTTCTCATACGGTTTTTTTGATATTTATTTGATATTTCAAGAGTGGTGTGGATCACAGCAGCAGGGCGACGATTGAAGCCGTCCCCATGCCCACCCCGAGCCCTGCTCTCGTGACGCCGCACCCCACACATCTCAAAGTTGCGTGCTCTCCCCATAACTTCAGTGAGCCCCCATCTTCCATCAGGCCCGAGCGCGCCCTACTGCAGTTCCGTTTGCCACGTTGTGTGATTGTGATTGGGGTTGCACTGCGTTCGCCTTCGAGATCTGGAGGAACCGCTATGGCACCTCGGGTTCATTTCGGCGTTCGATCAGGGTGGCAACAGTGGAGCAGCGTCAGATACAGATACCCATGCACTGTTGTATGCGAGGTAGCAAGCAGAGCGGGCTGCGCAGGAGGCGAGAAGGGCACTGGCATTGAGGGCGATATCTAGGACCAACGGTTGGAGAACGTTGCATGGAAAACAAAAAAAAAAATTACGCACACGCAATGATTTATCCATAGAGATGCATAGCAACGAGGGGGAGAGTGTGTCTATGTACCCTCGTAGACCGTAAGAGGAAGCCTTTCACAACGCGGTTGATGTAGTCGAACTTCTTCGTGCTTCAACCGATCAAGTACCGAACGCATGGCACTTCGGCGTTCAACACACGTTCAGCTCGATGACGTCCTCGCCTTCTCGATCCAGCAAAAGAGGCGAAGTAGTAGATGAGTTCCAACAGCACGACAGCGTGGTGACGGTTGGTGATGAAGAACAAATTCCACAGGGCTTCCAAGCACTACAGAAACTAGACGGAGGGTAAACTATATGGACGGGGTTGTCGGCACACGGCTTGGTTAATCTTGATGTGTCTTGGGTGCTAACCCTGCCCCTCTATTTATATGTTGATCCCTGGGGTCGAAACTTGGAGTAAAAGCCTCCTCAAAGTCGGTTTTTCCCGAAAGGCAAGACTCCTTCTCGGACTCCAGGGCCAGACGCCAGGGTTCCCGACGTCTGGCCTCTCGTCTCCGCAAAACCCCCTTTTGCACTTTTCAAAAACCTGTGGGCTTTCCCCTTTAGCCCAAATAAAGTGTCCTCGTACCCAAACATTTCGGGAAACATCCGGAACCCCTTCCGGAACCTTTCTGAAGACCAAACACTATTATCCCATATATCAATCTTTACCTTCGGACCATTCCGGAGCTCCTCATCATGTCTGTGATCTCATCCAGGACTCTGAACAACACTCGGTCACCAACATACATAACTCATATAAAACTATATCATCAATGAACGTTAAGCGTGCGGACCCTACGGGTTCGAGAATGATGTACACATGACCGAGACGCTTCTCCGGTCAATAACCAATAGGGGGGCCTAGATGCCCATATTGGTTCCTACATATTCCATGAAGATGTTTATCGGTCAAACCATGATGACAACATACGTAGTTCCCTTTGTCTGTCGGTATGTTACTCGCCCGAGATCCGATCGTCGGTATCTTCATACCTAGTTCAATCTCGTTAGTGGCAAGTCTCTTTACTCATTTCCGTAATATATCATCATGTAACTAACTCCTTAGTCACTTTTCTTGCAAGGCTTCTTATGATGTGTATTACCGAGAGGGCCCAGAGACACCTCTCTGATACACAGAGTGACAAATCCTAATCTCGATCCATGCCAACTCAATAGACACCTACAGAGATACCTGTAGAGCATCTTAATGATCACCCAGTTACGTTGTGACGTTTGATAGCACACAAGGTATTCATTCGGTATCCGGGATTTGCATGATCTCATAGTCAAAGGAACATGTATTTGACATTCAAGAAAGTAGTAACAAGAAATTGAACGATCATATGCTAAGCTAACGGATGGGTCTTATCCATCACATCATTCTTCTAATGATGTGACCCCATTATCAAATGACAACTCATGTATATGGTTAGGAAATGTAGGATCGAAAGTATGTCTAGAGGGGGGGGGGTGATTAGACTACTTGACCTAATAAAAATCTAGCATTTTCCCAATTTTAAGTCTTGGCAGATGTTAGCAACTTAATACAAGTCAAGCAATCAACCTACACATGCAATTCTAAGATTATAGCAGCGAAATGTAAATAATTGCATATGAAGATAAAAGGGAGGAGTTTGGAGGGAGCAAACGCAATGTAGACACGGAGATTTTTGGCGTGGTCCCGATAGGTGGTGCTATCGTATATCCACATTGATGGAGACTTCAACCCATGAAGGGTAACGGTTGCGCGAGTCCACGGAGGGCTCAACGCATGAAGGGTCCATGAAGAAGCAACCTTGTCTATCCCACCATGGCCATCGTCCACCAAGGACTTGCCTCACTTGGGTAGATCTTCACTAAGTAGGCGATCTCCTTGCCCTTACAAACTCGTTGGTTCAACTCCACAATCTTGACGGAGGCTCCCAAGTGATACCTAACCAATCTAGAAGACACCACTCTCCAAAAGGTAATAGATGGTGTGTTGATGATGAACTCCTTGCTCTTGTGCTTCAAATGATAGTCTCTCCAACACTCAACTCTCTCTCACAGGTTTGGATATGGTGGGAAGATGATTTGAGTGGAAAGCAACTTGGGGAAAACTAGAGATCAAGATTCTTGTGGTTGGATTGGAATGTCTTGGTCTCAACACATGAGTAGGTGCTTCTTTCTCAAAAAATGAGTAGTGAAAGTGTAGGCACGTTCTGATGACTCTCTCACTAATGGAGAGGAGGGTGGAGGGGTATATATAGCCTCCACACAAAATCTATCCGTTACACACAATTTACCAAACTCGGTGGGACCGAATAGTGAAACTCGGTCAGACCGATTCAGTTCAAAATGTGAACGTTAGGCTTTTCGGTGGGACCGACATGATCAACTCGGTGGGACCTATTTCGTTAGGGTTAGGGCATAACTTGATCTCGGTGAGACCGTTCACTTAAACTCGGTGAGACCGATTTCAGTAATAGGCAAACAGAGAGTTGGTTAGGCAAACTCGATGGGACCAATCGCTCATTTCTGTGAGACCGAAACGTTACGAGAAGGAAATAGAGAGTTTGCATTGCGAACTCAGTGGGACTAAGCGCTCATCTCGGTTAGACCAAAACGTTACGAAGGGAAACAAAGAGTTTGCAATCCCATCTCGATGAGACCGAGATCCATATCAGTGAGACCGAATTGATCAGGGTTTGTCGATATGGCTATGTCAAATGAACCCGATGGCGCCGGATAGATCAAATCGGTGGGGCCGAGTTTGACTTTTGGTTTAGGACATATGTGGAAATGAGAAAGTGGTTGAGGGCTTTGGAGCATGTCACTAAGCATTTTGAGCAAGCAAGCCATTAAATAACACCTCATCCCCTTTTAATAGTATTGGCTTTTCCTATGGACTCAATGTGATCTTGGATCAGTAAAATGAATATGCAGAGTCTTGAGCTTTTGCCAATATGTGTCCTTAGCATTTTGAGGGGTCCACATCTCTAGTCCATGCCATGCCAATCATTGAACTTCCTAAAATGATTATCTTGAAAGAACATTAGTTCAATGAGCTATATGTTGTTAAGAATTACCAAAACCACCCAGGGATTAGTTGCACTTTCAATCTCCCCTTTTTGGTAATTGATGACAACATATAGATCAAAGCTTCAACAAATGATAATAAGAATGAAATACATCGTTGCTTTGAGAAGTATGTGATAAGAGCACCCCCTAAATTTGTGCTTTATTTAAAATTTGCTTTTGAATGCAAATGCATAATCGATTAGGATCATGGGTTACTCTTCCATGTCACATACATCTTGGTGGAGCGCTCAAAATGATAAAATGTGGAATATGCACTCATCACCAAGACAAAATGTGAATGATCATACATAAAAGATATAGAATATCATCATTCAAGCACAAACATTAAAGTATGATATGATCAAGCACATGACCATACAAGTATCTCTCACACACACATAAAGTAGAGTACCAACCAAGCAAACAATCAAACAAGTAGCAAGATTGACAAAAACAAAGCAAAGCACTCTCTCTCGAAGCCTATGATCTATACACTTTCTCCCCCTTTGGCAACAAGTTACCAAAAAGCTTGAAAATGCATAGTGCTATGCGGCTCTCTAAGCTTGATCTCCGGGAACTCCAGAGTGCGAAGGTGGCATGGAGAGGAGTCCTGCAACAAATGCATCTGAAGAGGTTGTAGGTGTTGGTGGAGTTGCATCTGAAGTTGTGGCTGCAGGAGCTGAAGTTGTGGCTCTAGTGTCTGTCACTCTCACTGCTGCAAACCTCTATCTTCTAGGCACCCTTTGATAAGAATCAGTAGTGTTATTATCACTCCTGTCCTCAAGCTCTACTTGGATCTTCTCCACAGAAGTCTGAATTTCTGTCACCTTGACATCCAAGTCATGAAGTTTTGTCTCAAAAATTATCTCAAGACTCTTGATTTTGAGTCAGGTTGGCCAAACCTTTCTCAATCCTCAAATTAGTTTGAATGAGATGGCCAAGCTGGTCTTGTTTAGACTTTAGAAAAACTTGTGAAGCTTCTTCAGCACTTGGCATCTTGGCTGCCTTCTCTGCTTTTGCTTGTTCCCTCTTCTCCTGAGCCTCTACTGAAGTAGGATCAGAAGCATCCATGATAACTGTGTTGTCCTCACGATCAAGCCTCAGGGGAAGGCGCTCTTTGTCCAGGAGATACATGCATTTGCCCATCTTGGAGTTGATGAGCATCTGGATGTGTGGAGCATACCCACGTGATCTCTTTTGGTCTGATGCAGTTCTCTTGATTATCTCAACAATCAAACTCATCACTTTAAGTTTCTGGGGCACATCAAACATATGAAACAAATTGATGGAGTGGCCTCTGATCATCCTGTGATCTCCTGATTTGGGCAGTAAGGTGTGCCTCAAAATGGTGTTCATGGTGGCCAATCCAGACAATAGATAGTACACTCAGCCTAGCTTGTGTGTCTCCAAGGCCTTGTCAGGTACTTCCTTGTACATGTTGGCCATGGAGTTGTGACCCTTCCTAGTTTTAGCATAGACATCAATGTCATCCTCAGCTTCTTCAGGGGCATTGATAAGCTTGGCCCATGCAACAACAGTAGACTGGTACCTTGTACCTTCAGTCATCCATACAATTCTCCAGTTTGGATAAAAATGAGCAGTGGAGTAAAACTGCATGATAAGCTCATCATTCCACTTGGTCAATTTTTGACCCACAAAGGTGTCAACTCAATTGAGTCTGAATATCTCATGCACTCCAGGGAAATGGTCTTCATTGTTGTCAATGTATTTCCAGTCCACCCATTTCATGTCACACACGATGGGCTTCTTATCCAAAAGGATTGTCTCATAGAAGTCCCGTTGTTCCTTTGTGTGAAATATGTAGTCCACAGCAGTTCTTCTCCTCACAGCACAAGGGTTTGATTGTCTCCACAATCTGAGACCTGCATCCTTTCTCTCCTTCATGTTTTCAGCCACTGGGTGATTGTCATCATGATCAGGAATTTTTGGCTTAAGTTTTCTGAGCACTTGGGCTTCATCTTCATCTTCTTCTTCTTCCATTTCAGACACTAGGGCCTTGTTCTTCTCAGCAGCTGGTATATCTGTATTGCTTCTCTTTGGTGCAGAAGGCTTAGAAGCTTGAGTAGCCTTGGGGGCAGCCTTGGGCTTTGATGGAGCAGCCCCAGACTTGATGGCATCCCCCATCAGGTTCTGTGCTTTGGATGCTGGTGCAACATCCTATTCTTCCTCTTCCTCATCCGATTGGATCATCATTGATGGCTTTCCAATAACTCTAGACATAGTCTTTTGACCCTTTCTTTCCTTTTCTTTCCCTTACCAGCAACTTCTTCTTCAGCTGACTTGGAGGCTTCAAGGGTTGAAGCTCTGGCCTTTGACATGGGAACTCTCCTGGCAGGAGCCTTTTTGTGCAAACCTGGCTTTGTTGAAGCTATAGTGCCAAATTCCTTTTTGACAACTTTCTTCTTGGAAGTAACTTCTTCCTCAACAGCCACATAGTCCTCATCCTCTGAATCTGAGTTTCTCTTCTTCCTTATTCTGGTTGCTGCCTTGGGCAAGTTGCTTGGGGTGCTTCTGCTACGCTCATCATAGCTGCCAGAGGGACTAGTGCCCTCACTCAAGTTGACCTGTTCCTTAGACTTGTTTTGGCTATCACTTTAATCTGACATAGCTGACACTGCAAACTGAAGGCTGACCCTACAAATAGATATAGTTGAGATAGAGTGGATGAGCATCACAAAGTACAGAGATTTTGCAAAACAATTAAGTCAAGAACTTATTTTTAGTTTTCTGCAGAAAGCATTTCGGAGCTACCGATTTGTTCAACTCGGTGATACCGAAGCAATATTAGAGTCCAAACTA
Organism: Triticum dicoccoides; assembly: GCF_002162155.2. Taxonomy (NCBI): domain Eukaryota; kingdom Viridiplantae; phylum Streptophyta; class Magnoliopsida; order Poales; family Poaceae; genus Triticum; species Triticum dicoccoides. The sequence continues at coordinate 492,644,152 of NC_041380.1, forward strand.
GTGCAATCAGTCAGACCGAGACACAGTTCGGTGACTCCGAGATTGCTAGGGTTTCACAGAGAATCGAACTCGGTCACACCGATTTGTAAGTTTCGGTCAGACCAAAGTTCATAAGTGCAATGGCCTAAGCCAAATCGGTGAGACCGATTTCTCCAACTCGGTCGGTCCGAGATGAGTTCAGCGGAAACCTAACCCTAAGTTTCTGAATCAAAACTAATCTAAAGGAAGTTTTTGCTGGATAGAGTAATCTCATACGTGGTAAGAATCATGGCATTGACCCAAGTGTAGGAATCAGAGGTTAAGATTGCACATAGGGTCGAGTTCATACCCTAACTCGGCGGTGAACTCGCTACGGCGACAACGGCGTTGAAGATTCCCGTTGACAGCAGCGGAGACCAGCGGCGGGAGGTTGCTGGCGATGAGGAGATGATCCAGAGACCTGAGTCGGCAGAGCTGGATACGCACGGGCGAAAGGTTTTGGAGGAATTTCCAAAATTTTACCTGCGAGTATATATATCCAGACCTTGTCGGTGTGACCGAGTGGAATAACTCGATGGCACTGATACGTCTCCACCGTATCTATAATTTTTGATTGTTCCATGCCAATATTATTCAATTTTCATATACTTTTGGCAACTTTTTATACTATTTTGGGACTAACATATTGATCCAGTGCCCAGTGCCAGTTCCTGTTTGTTGCATGTTTTTTGTTTCGCAGAATATCCATATCAAACGGAGTCCAAACGGAATAAAAACTGACAGAGATTTTTTTGGAATATATATGATTTTTGGGAAGAAGAATCCACGCGAGACGATGCTCGAGGGGCCCACGAGGTAGGGGGTGCGCCCCAGGGTGTCAGGTGCGCCCCAGGGTGTCAGGCGCGCCCCTGACCCCCGTGGCCACCCCGTAAGGTGGTTGGTGCCCTTCTTTCGCCGCAAGAAAGCTAATTTCTGGATAGAGATCATGTCAAAATTTCAGCCCAATCGGAGTTACGAATCTCCGGGAATATAAGAAATGGTGAAAGGGAAGAATCTGAGAATGCAGAAAGAGAGAGAGACAGAGAGACAGATCCAATCTCGGAGGGGCTCTCGCCCCTCCCATGCCATGGAGGCCATGGACCAGAGGGGAAACCCATCTCCCATCTAGGGAGGAGGTCAAGGAAGAAGAAGAAGGAGGGGGGCTCTCTCCCCCTCGCTTCCGGTGGCGCCGGAACGCCGCCGGGGGCCATCATCATCACCGCGATCTTCACCAACACCTCCACCATCTTCACCAACATCTCCATCACCTTCCCACCTCTATCTACAGCGGTCCACTCTTCCGCAACCCGCTGTACCCTCTACTTGAACATGGTGCTTTATGCTTCATATTATTATCCAATGATGTGTTGCCATCCTATGATGTCTGAGTAGATTTTCATTGTCCTATCGGTGGTTGATGAATTGCTATGATTGATTTAATTTTCTTGTGGTTATGTTGCTGTCCTTTGGTGCCCATCATATGATTGCGCGCGTGGATCACACCCTAGGGTTAGTTTGTATGTTGATAGGACTATGTATTGGAGGGCAAGAGTGACAGAAGCTTCAACCTAGCATAGAAATTGATGCATACGGGATTGAAGGGGGACCAATATATCTTAATGCCATGGTTGGGTTTTACCTTAATGAACATTAGTAGTTGTGGATGCTTGCTAATAGTTCCAATCATAAGTGCATAGAATTCCAAGTAAGGGATGACATGCTAGCAGTGGCCTCTCCCACATAATACTTGCTATCGGTCTAGTAAAGTAGTCAATTGCTTAGGGACAATTTCGCAACTCCTACCACCACTTTTCCACACTCGCTATATTTACTTTATTGTTTCTTTATCTAAACAGCCCCTACTTTTTATTTACGTACTCTTTATTATCTTGCAAACCTATCCAACAACACCTACAAAGTACTTCTAGTTTCATACTTGTTCTAGGTAAAGCGAACGTCAAGCGTGCGTAGAGTTGTATCGGTGGTCGATAGAACTTGAGGGAATATTTATTCTACCTTTAGCTCCTCGTTGGGTTCGACACTCTTACTTATCGAAAACTGTTGTGATCCCCTATACTTGTGGGTTATCAAGACCTTTTTCTGGCGCCGTTGCCGGGGAGCAATAGCGTGGGGTGAATATTCTCGTGTGTGCTTGTTTGCTTTATCACTAAGTAATTTTTATTTGTTGTTCTTAGTTGTTTTCTATCTTTAGTTATGGGTAGGAAACGCAAAATACCAAAAAAATTAGTTGTACCTACTGAACTAATGGTTGAAGAACCACTCAAAATATATCACACTCCTGAAGCTTTTTACTTGGATCATCTTCGATCCCTATGTGCTCGTGCTGAAACCCCAACTAGCTTAGTTGAGGGCAAATCTTTAGATGAGCATGCTTGTTATGTGCGACACCGTATATCTGAAAGAGGGAAACGTTTATTGGATCAAATTCATTGTTTGCAATGCTATGCTTGGAATTTATGTTATATATATGATTTTACTTGCTGTTCTGAAAACCCTAAGAAACACCTTCCCTACCAATGTGAGTTTATTGATAATGGAATACTTATCTTCATATGCTAAGGGTGTTTATAGTTACTATGATGTTCAACAAATTGAAGAATTTGTTGCTTTTAAGGGTGCTTATGAAATTGGTTCTTTGATTGAAAAGTATGATGCTACTCTTTACCAATATGAAAATTTTGCCATACTTAAATATTGCGTTGATAATTATGCTTCTAATGCTTATGTTAAACCATATATTGAGGAATACTCCGCTGTCCAAGAAGAGACTAATATTTTGCAGGAGTCTATGGAGGAAGAAATTGATGAAACTGTGAGCTCATTGGATGAAAAAGATGAGGAAGAGAGCGAAGAACAAAAGGAGGAAGAGCGGATTAGCTACCCGTGCCCACCTTCTAATGAGAGTAACTCTTCAACTCATACATTGTTTAATTCCCCTTCGTGCTTACTGAAGGATGATTGCTATGATGATTGTTATGATCCCGTTGATTCTCTTGAAATATCCCTTTTTGATGATGCTTGCTATGCTTGTGGCCAAGATGCCAATATGAATTATGATTATGGAGATGAACTTGCTATAGTTCCTTATGTTAAACATGAAATTTTTGCTACTGCACCCACACATGATAGTCCTATTATCTTTTTGAATTCTCCCGACTACACTATATCAGAGAAGTTTGCCCTTATTAAGGATTATATTGATGGGTTGCTTTTTACCGTTGCACATGATGGTTTTGATGAATATAATATGCATGTGCTTGCTGCTCCTACTTGCAATTATTATGAGACAGGAACTATATCCCCACCTCTCTATGTTTCCAATATGGTAAAATTGCAAGAAACGGTTTATACTATGCATTGGCCTTTACTTTGTGTGCATGAATTGTTCTTTTATGACATGCCGATGCATAGGAAGAGAGTTAGACTTCGTCATTGCTTGATATATGTTGCTTTGTGCTCACTACTAAATTACAAATCATTGTTAATTAAAATTGGCTTTGATATACCTTGGGATCCGGGTGGATTCACTACTTGAGCACTATATGCCTAGCTTAATGGCTTTAAAGAAAGCGCTGCTAGGGAGACAACCCGGAAGTTTTAGAGAGTCATTTATTTCTGTTGAGTGCTTTCATATAGTTTAAAAACAACAAAAATAAAGAGGGGAACCCAAAACTTTTTCAAAAAGGAAAGCGAAAGTGAGAAAGACAAGCATTGTTGAATTGGGAGAGCTCCTTGAACTTTGTTCATGCTCACGGCAACTTTGTGAATCTTGATTACAGAAACTTTTCAATAAAAATAATTATCCCCTTGTACAATTCCATTGTATTATAAAAATAATGTGCCAAGGTTTGCCTTTAGGATGTTTACATTTGCTTGATGGTTTGTATGGTGCAGGACAGAAACTTTGTCTGTAGTGCGCGATTTTACATTTTTAGCTGGAACATCAAATGGTTCTGATTCTTTTTGAACTGTATTCCTATACAAATTGTTTATTTTTCCTAATTTTGGTAGAATTTTTCAATTAACATAAGTATGGTGAATGTTCAAATTATTACAGATTGTTCTGTTTTAGACAGATTCTGTTTTTAGTTTGCTTGTTTTGATGAAACTATCGATTCATATTAGTGGATTAAGCCATGAAAAAGTTATATTATAGTAGACACAATGCAAAAACAAAATATGAATTGGTTTGCAACAGTACTTATAGTGGTGATTTGCTTTATTATACTAACAGATCTTACCGAGTTTTCTGTTGAAGTTTTGTGTGGATGAAGTGTTCGATGATTGAGAAGGTTTCGATGTGAGAAGAAGGAAGAGAGGCAAGAGCTCAAGCTTGGGGATGCCTAAGGAACCCCAAGTAAATATTCAAGGAGACTCAAGCGTCTAAGCTTGGGGATGCTGGGGAGGCATCCCCTCTTTCTTCAACAAGTATCGGTATGTTTTCGGATTCATTTCGTTCATGCGATATGTGCAACCTTGGAGTGTATTTTGCATTTAGGTTTTCATTTTTCTTTTATGCACCATGCTGGTATGAAATAGTCCATGGTTGATTTATAGAATGCTCTTTACACTTCACTTATATCTTTTGAGTATGGCTTTATAGAATGCTTCATGTGCTTCACTTATATCATTTGAAGTTTGGATTGCCTGTTTCTCTTTACATAGACAACCGCCATTTGTAGAATGCACTTTTGCTTCACTTATACTTGTTAGAGCGTGGGCATATCTTTTGTATAAAGAATTAAACTCTCTTGCTTCACTTATATCTATTTAGAGAGATGACAGGAATTGGTCATTCACATGGTTAGTCATAAAATCCTACATAAAACTTGTAGATCACTGAATATGATATGTTCGATTCCTTGCAATAGTTTTGCGATATAAAGATGGTGATATTAGAGTCATGCTAGTGGGTAGTTGTGGATTAGTAGAAATACTTGTGTTGAGGTTTGTGATTCCCGTAGCATGCACGTATGGTGAACCGTTATGTAACGAAGTCGGAGCATGATTTATTTATTGATTGTCTTCCTTATGAGTGGCGGTCGGGGACGAGCGATGGTCTTTTCCTACCAATCTATCCCCCTGGGAGCATGCGCGTAGTACTTTGTTTCGATGACTAATAGATTTTTGCAATAAGTATGCGAGTTCTTTATGACTAATATTGAGTCCATGGATTATACGCACTCTCACCCTTCCACCATTGCTAGCCTCTCTAGTACCGCGCAACTTTCGTCGGTACCATAAACCCACCATATACCTTCCTCAAAACAGCCACCATACCTACCTATTATGGCATTTCCATAGCCATTCCGAGATATATTGCCATGCAACTTCCATCATCATCATATACATGACTTGAGCATTCATTATCACATTGCTTTGCATGATCGTAAGATATCTAGCATGATGTTTTCATGGCTTATTCGTTTTTTGATGTCATTGCTATGCTAGATCATGGCACATCCCGGTACACCGCCGGAGGCATCCATATAGAGTTATACTTTGTTCTAGACATTGAGTTGTAATATTGAGTTGTAAGTAAATAAAAGTGTGATGATCATCATTATTAGAACATTGTCCCATGTTTGGTTATCAAAATAAAAGAGGCCAAAGAAGCCCAAAAAAAAGAGGCCAAAAGAAGCCCAAAAAAAGGCCAAAGAAGCCCACCAAAAAAATAAAAGAAAATAGAAGGGGCAATGTTACTATCCTTTTACCACACTTGTGCTTTAAAGTAGCACCATGCTCTTCATATAGAGAGTCTCTTGAGTTATCACTTTCATATACTAGTGGGAATTTTCATTATAGAACTTGGCTTGTATATTCCGATGATGGGCTTCCTCAAATGCCCGAGGTCTTCATGAGCAAGCAAGTTGGATGCACACCCACTTAGTTTCAGTTTGTGCTTTCATACACTTATAGCTCTAGTGCATCCGTTGCATGGCAATCCCTACTCACTCACATTGATATCTATTGATGGGCATCTCCATAGCCCGTTGATACGCCTAGTTGATGTGAGACTATCTTCTCCTTTTTGTATTCTCCACAACCACCATTCTATTCCACCTATAGTGCTATGTCCATGGCTCACGCTCATGTATTGCATGAAAGTTGAAAAGGTTTGAGAACATCAAAAGTATGAAACAATTGCTTGGCTTGTCATCGGGGTTGTGCATGATGTGATTATTTTGTGTGCTGAAGATGGAGCATAGCCAGACTATATGATTTTGTAGGGATAAATTTTTTTGGCCTTGTTATTTTGAAAAGACATGATTGCTTTATTAGTGGGCTTGAAGTATTATTGTTTTTATGTCAAATGATAGACTATTGATTTGAATCACTCGTATCTTAATATTCATGCCATGATTATACATATGATCAAGATTATGCTAGGTAGCATTCCACATCAAAAATTATCTTTTTTATCATTTACCTACTCGAAGACGAGCAGGAATTAAGCTTGGGGATGCTGATACGTCTCTATCGTATCTATAATTTTTGATTGTTCCATGCCAATATTATTCAACTTTCATATACTTTTGGCAACTTTTTATACTATTTTTGGGACTAACATATTGATCCAGTGCCCAGTGCCAGTTCCTGTTTGTTGCATGTTTTTTGTTTTGCAGAATATCCATATCAAACGGAGTCCAAAAGGAATAAAAACTAACGGAGATTTTTTTGGAATATATATGATTTTTTTGAAGAAGAATCCACGCGAGATGATGCTCGAGGGGCCCACGAGGTAGGCGGCGCACCCCAGGGTGTCAGGCGCGCCCCTGACCCTCGTGGCTACCCCATAAGGCGGTTGGTGCCCTTCTTTCGCCGCAAGAAAGCTAATTTCCGGATAGAGACCGTGTCAAAATTTTAGCCCAATCGGAGTTACGGATCTCCGGGAATATAAGAAACGGTGAAAGGGAAGAATCTAAGAACGCAGAAAGAGAGAGAGACAGAGAGACAGATCCAATCTCGGAGGGGCTCTCGCCCCTCCCGTGCCATGGAGGCCATGGACCAGAGGGGAAACCCTTCTCCCATCTAGGGAGGAGGTCAAGGAAGAAGAAGAAGGAGGGGGGCTCTCTCCCCCTCGCTTCCGGTGGCGCCGGAACACCGCCGGGGGCCATCATCATCACCGCGATCTTCACCAACACCTCCGCCATCTTCACCAACATCTCCATCACCTTCCCCCCTCTATCTACAGCTGTCCACTCTCCCACAACCCGCTGTACCCTCTACTTGAACATGGTGCTTTATGCTTCATATTATTATCCAATGATGTGTTGCCATCCTATGATGTCTGAGTAGATTTTCGTTGTCCTATCGGTGGTTGATGAATTGCTATGATTGATCTAATTTGCTTGTGGTTATGTTGCTGTCCTTTGGTGCCCATCATATGATTGCGCGCGTGGATCACACCCTAGGGTTAGTTTGTATGTTGATAGGACTATGTATTGGAGGGAAAGAGTGAGAGAAGCTTCAACCTAGCATAGAAATTGATGCATACGGGATTGAAGGGGGACCAATATATCTTAATGCTATGGTTGGGTTTTACCTTAATGAACATTAGTAGTTGCGGATGCTTGCTAATAGTTCCAATCATAAGTGCATAGAATTCCATGTAAGGGATGACGTGCTAGCAGTGGCCTCTCCCACATAATACTTGCTATCGGTCTAGTAAAGTAGTCAATTGCTTAGGGACAATTTCGCAACTCCTACCACCACTTTTCCACACTCGCTATATTTACTTTATTGTTTCTTTATCTAAACAGCCCCTACTTTTTATTTACGTACTCTTTATTATCTTGCAAACCTATCCAACAACACCTACAAAGTACTTCTAGTTTCATACTTGTTCTAGGTAAAGCGAACGTCAAGCGTGCGTAGAGTTGTATCGGTGGTCGATAGAACTTGAGGAAATATTTATTCTACCTTTAGCTCCTCGTTGGGTTCGACACTCTTACTTATCGAAAACTGTTGCGATCCCCTATACTTGTGGGTTATCAAGAGGCACCGATATGTAGAATCCTAAGCGGTTACTACAACTCGGTGTGACCGAACTGTTCAAATCGGTTGCACCGAGATTGAAAACCTAGATCAACTCAATGAACTCAGTATGACCGAAGAGGATGAATCGGTCAGTCCGACTACACAGAGAGGTTTTGGAAGTTTAAGTCTATGATGAATCGGTGGCTCCAAGTGCTCCTCTCCCAAAGGGTTCGAATTTGACTTGATCAAACTTTGTGATATAGCATGAATAGAGTTTGAGACGGGAAAAGCATAGATAGCTAGAGGGAGTTCTTAGGCATTCTTGTCCATCCATTTGGAAAAATAAAAAAACCAATCAAATAAACAAATGGATGTCCTCGAATGAGAAAAATATGCACTTAAGATGCTCACACAATAAGATGGCAAATGAAATATGTGGCAAAGCATGCACAAACATTCTAGCATCTATCAAGCAATTGGCGATGACTAGGTCATCTATATATGAGTATATGGACTAAGGAGTCAAATGAGAATATTTGATCATAGGTCATACTCATCGTTTAAGCACAAGTGGGGCTACCACTTTTACATAAAGCATTGTTGTGTTCACACCTAAGTCATGCTATGGTTAGAATTTATTCTTAATACTTTTCTCGTAGTTGCGGATGCTTGCGGGAGGGTTAATCATAAGTAAGAGGTTTGTTCAAGTAAGAACAACACCTAAGCACCGGTCCACCCACATATCAAATTATCAAAGTACCGAACACAAATTAAGTCAACATGATGAAGGTGACTAGATGAAAATACCATGTACCCTCAAGAACGCTTTGCTTATCATAAGAGACCGTTTTGGCCTGTCCTTTGCCTCAAAAGGATTGGGCTACCTTGCTTCACTTTTGCTACTATTATAGTTACTTGCTCTTAAAAATTACCTTGCTATCAAACTACTCTGCTACTTACAATTTCCGTACTTGCAGACATTACCTTGCTGAAAACCACTTGTCATTTCCTTCTGCTCCTCGTTGGGTTCGACACTCTTGCTTATTGAAAAGAGCTACAATTGATCCCCTATACTTGTGGGTTATCAAGGCTATTTTCTAGCGCTGTTGCCGAGGAGTGAAATGCCTTTGGTAAGTGGAATTTGGTAAGGAAACATTTATATAGTGTGTTGAAATTTATTGTCACTTGTTACTATGGAAAACAATCCTTCGAGGGGTTTGTTCGGGGTATCTTCACCTTGTCCGGAACCACAAGTAGCTACCCCTCGACCTACTGCACCTAATTAAAATATTGAATATGAATTTCCTTTGGGTATGATAGAACAATTGCTAGCTAATCCTTATGCAGGAGATGGAACCGAACATCCTGATATGCACTTGATATATGTAGAACAAATTTGTGGATTGTTCAGGCTTGCAGGTTTACCCGAAGATGAAGTTATGAAGAAGGTTTTCCCTTTATCTTTGAAGGTAGAGGCATTGGCATGGTATAGTCTATGCGATGATATTGGATCTTGGATTTGGAATCGATTGAAATTGGAGTTCCACCAAAAAAATTATCCTATGCATCTAGTTCATTGTGATCGGTATATATATAATTTTTCACCTCGTGAAGGAGGAAGTATCGCTCTATATTGGGGGAGGCTTAAGTCAATGTTATATTCATGCCCCAATCATGAGCTCTCAAGAGAAATTATTATCCAGAATTTTTATGCTCGGCTTTCTCGTAATGATCAAACCATGCTTGATACTACTTGTGTTGGTTCTTTAATGAAGAAGACTATTGAACTCCGGTGGGATCTTTTGGAAAGAATTAAATGCAACTCTGAAGATTGGGAACTCGACAAAGGTAAAGAGTCAGGTATTAGACTTAAGTATGATTGTGTTAAATCTTTTATGGATACCGATGCTTTTCAAAAGTTTAGCACTAAATATGGACTTGACTCTGAGATAGTAGCCTCCTTTTGTGAATCATTTGCTACTCATGTTGACCTCCCTAAGGAGAAGTGGTTTAAATATCACCCACCTATTAAGTAAGAAATTAAAGAACCAGTACTAGTTAAAGAAGAAACTATACTTTACAATGTTGATCCAGTTATTCCTACTACTTATATTAAGAAACCACCTTTCCCTGTTAGGATAAAGGAACATGCTAAAGTTTCGGTTGTGGTCAACAAAAGCTATATTAGAACACCTAAACCTAATGAACAATTTAAAGTAGAACCGAGTATTTCTATGGTTAAGGATATCTTGGAAGAAGATATGGATGGGCATGTTATTTACTTTCGTGAAGAAGCTGCTAGAATTGCCAAACCTGATGAAAAGGATAAACATAGACCTATTGCATGCCTGTCATCTCAGTTAAAATAGGAGATCACTGTTATCATGGTTTATGTGACATAGGTGCTAGTGTGAGTCTATTCCTTACACCTTATATCAAGAAATTATGAATGACATAGCACCCGTAGAGATAGAAGACATAGATATTACTATTAAACATGCTAATAGAGACACTATCTCACCAATTGGGATTGTTAGAGATGTTGAACTGTTGTGTGGGAAAATAAAATACCCTACTGATTTTCTTGTTCTTGGTTCCCCACAAGATGATTTTTGTCCCATTATGTTTGGTAGACCCTTCTTGAACACCGCTAGTGCTAAGATAAATTGTGAGAAACAAACTGTCGGTGTTAGTTTTGGTGATGAGTCTCATGAGTTTAATTTTTCCAAGTTTAGTAGAAAGCTTCATGAAAAAGAATTGCCTAGTAAGGATGAATTAATTGGTCTTGCTTCTATTGTTGTACCACCTATTGATCCTTTAGAACAATATTTGCTAGACCATGAAAATGATTTTCATATGCATGTAAGAAATGAAATAGATAAGATTTTCTTTGAACAACGTCCTCTACTTAAACACAATTTGCCTATTGGAACTCTAGGAGGTCCTCCTCCACCTAAAGGTGATCCTGTGTTTGAATTAAAACAATTGCCATACACTTTAAAATATGCTTATCTTGATGAAAAGAAGATATATCCTGTTATTATCTGTGCTAACCTTTCAGAACATAAATAAGAAAGATTATTGACAGTTCTAAGGAAGCACCGAGCTACTATTGGATATACTCTTGATGATTTAAAGGGCATTAGTCGCACTCTATGTGAGCACAAAATTAATATGGAACCTAATGCTAAACCCGTTGTTGATCATCAACGCCGGTTAAACCCGAAGATGAAAGAAGTGGTAATAATGGAAATATTAAAACTTCTAGAAGCAGGTATAATCTATCCTATAGCTAATAGTAGATGGGTGAGTCATGTTCATCGTGTCCCTAAGAAAGGAGGTATAACTGTTGTTCCTAATGATAAGAATGAACTTATTCGATAAAGAATTGTTACAGGTTATAGAATGGTAATTGATTTTAGAAAATTAAACAAAGCAATTAGAAAAGATCATTACCCTTTGCCTTTTATGGATCAAATGCTTGAAAGATTATCTAAGCCACACACACTTTTGCTTCCTTGATGGATATTCTGGTTTTTCACAAATACCTGTTTCTCAACCTGATCAAGGAAAGACCACTTTTACTTGTCCCTTTGGAACCTATGCTTATGGACGTATGCCTTTCGATTTATGTAATGCACGTGCTACCTTTCAAAGATGTATGACTGCTATATTCTCTGACTTTTGTGAAAAGATTGTTGAGGTTTTCATGGATGACTTCCCTGTTTATGGGAAGTCTTTTGATGATTTTTTAAGAAATCTTGATCGAGTTTTGCAGAGATGTGAACAAACAAATCTTGTCTTGAATTGGGAGAAGTGCCACTTTATGGTTAATGAAGGCATTGTCTTGGGTCATAAAATTTCTGAAAGAGGTGTTGAAGTGCACAAAGCTAAGGTTGATGCAATTGAGAAAATGCCATGTACTAAAGATATAAAAGGTATTCATAGTTTCTTAGGTCATGCTGGTTTCTATAGGAGATTTATTAAAGACTTCTCTAAAATTTATAGGCCTCTTACGAATATTTTGCAAACGGATACCCCTTTTGTTTTTTATGATAATTGTTTAGAAGCCTTTGAAACACTCAAGAAAGCCTTAATTTTTGCACCTATTGTTCAACCACCTGATTGGAACTTGCCTTTTGAAATTATGTGTGATGCTAGTGATTATCCTGTTGGTGCTGTTCTAGGACAAAAAGTTGATAAGAAATTGAATGTTATTCATTATGCTAGTAAAACTCTAGACAATGCTCAAAGAAATTATTCTACTACTGAAAAAACATCTTAGCAGTGGTGTTTGCTTGTGATAAATTTAGACCTTATATTGTTGATTCCAAAGTAACTGTTCACACAGACCATGCTGCTATTAACTATCTTATGGAAAATAAAGATGCTAAACCTAGACTTATTTGATGGGTTCTCTTGTTACAAGAATTTGATTTACATATCATTGATAGGAAAGGAGCTGAGAACTCAATAGCTGATAATTTATCTAGGCTTGAAAATGTGCCTGATGACCCACTACCTATTAATGATATTTTCCTGACGAGCAGTTAGCTGCAATAAATGTTGCTCCTAATACTCCTTGGTATGCTGACTATGCTAATTACATTGTTGCTAAATATTTATCACCTAGCTTTACATACCAACAAAATAAAAAAAATCTTCTATGATTTAAGACATTACTTTTGGGATGACCCACATCTTTATAATGAAGGAGTAGATGGTACTATTAGGCATTGTGTACCTGAGCATGAACAGGGACAAATCCTACGGAAATGTCACTCTGAAGCTTATGGAGGGCATCATGCTGGAGATAGAACTCCTCACAAGGTATTGCAATCTGGATTCTATTGGCCTACTCTCTTCAAGGATGCCCGTAAGTTTGTCTTATCTTGTGATGAATGTCAAATAATAGGTAATATTGGTAAGCATCAAGAAATGCCTATTTATTTTTCACTTGCTATTAAACCATTTGATGTTTGGGGATTTGATTACATGGGACATTTTCCTTCCTCTAATGGGTATACACGTATTTTGGTTGCTGTTGGTTATGTTACTAAATGGGTAGAAGTTATTCCAACCAGTAGTGCTGATCACAACACCTCTATAAAATGCTTAAGGAAGTTAATTTTCCAAGGTTTGGAGTCCCTAGATATTTAATGACCGATGGTGGTTCACACTTTGTTCATGGTGCTTTCCGTAAAATGCGTGCCAAGTATGATGTTAACCATAGAATTGCATCACCTTATCATCCTCAGTCTAGTGGTCAAGCTGAACTTAGCAATAGACAAATAAAATTAATTTTGCAAAAGACTGTCAATAGGTCCAGGAAGAATTGGTCTAAGAAATTATATGACGCACTTTGGGCTTATAGAACGGCATATAAAAATCCTATGGGTATGTATCCATATAAAATGGTTTATGGAAGAGCTTGTCATTTGCCTCTTGAGTTAGAACATAAAGAATATTGGGCCATCAAAGTGCTCAATTATGATTTCAAACTTGCTGGTGAAAAGAGGTTATTTGATATTAGCTCTTTAGATGAATGGAGAACCCAAGCTTATGAAAATGAAAAATTATTCAAAGAAAAACAATTAAAATATGGCATGACAAAAGAATCCAAAAGCGTGAGTTTAAAGTCGGAGAATATGTTCTTTTGTACAACTCTCGCTTCAGATTCTTTGCAGGAGAACTCCTTTCAAAATGGGAAGGCCCTTATGTTATCGAGGAGGTTTATCAGTCTGGAGCCATCAAAATAAATAATTTCGAAGGTACTAACCCGAGGGTTGTCAATGGACAACGAGTAAAACATTATATCTCAGGTACGCCCATTAATGTTGAAAGTAATATTATCCAAACTTTGACACTGGAAGAACACACAAAAGAGTCCTTCCAGAACACTCCAGAATCATGAAAATAAGGAGATACATGATACGGTAAGTAAACAAACTCTGAAAAATCCGCAAAAATATTTTTATTAGTTTTGGAATATTTAGAAAATTTGGAAATAAAGAAACTTCCAGGAAGCGTACCCTGGTGGGCACAAGACACCCGGGCATGCCAGGCTTTCCTGGCGCGCCCAGGTGGGTTGTGCCCACCTGTGACACCTTTCGTACTCCGTTTTTCTTCCGTATGCTTGTCCTCCAAGATAAAAAACCTATATATACCTCCTGAACCCGTTGATCACCGTACCATGGAGAAATCTTATGTTCTCTTTTCTTGCTGTTTTTCTACCAGATCCCATCTACCATGGCCACCTCAAGCTCCTCCAAGGACAAGTTCTTCAAGAATGTCATCAACCCATATCTGCGGGAGGTGGTGAAGCACCCTCAGACCATCTAGATTCATGAGGGTGTGCTTCACCTTCACGATGTGCCATGTCCCAAGGGGACAGGAACCGTGGAACCAGACTTGAAGCTATGGAGCAAGATGTCTTCCAGTGCAAGGGGATGGTGGAGCGTGGGCTCAATGCCAATCACCTCATGATCACGGGCCTCTCCCGTGATCTCAAGGTGGATGGCAAGCCCATGAAGGACATCGTCTTCACCCTCAATGAGCAAATCAACTTCCTCCAAAGCCAGATCTATGATCTCCAAAACTAAGTCTTTGAATATGAGGTGATGTTTAAAGGTATGAGTTTGGCTGCTAGTTGCAGGACCCGTGAGACGCACTCCTCCTCCTATGATGGTGGACCATGATACGTCCAATTTGCATAATGCTTTTATATCAATATTTATTGCATTATGGGCTGTTATTACACATTATGTCACAACACTTATGCCCTTTCTCTCTCTTATTTTACAAGGTTTACATTAAGAGGGAGAATGCCGGCAGCCGGAATTCTGGGTTGGAAAAGGAGAAAATATTAGAGACCTATTCTGCACAACTCGAAAAGTTCTGAAACTCCATGAAAGTCAGTTTTGGAATATATAAATAATATTGAGCGAAGGAAGCACCAGAGGGGGGCCACCCACCGTCCACGAGGGTGGAGGGCGCGCCCTACCCCCTGGGCGCGCCCCCTGCCTCATGGGCCACTTGGAAGCCCCTCGATACCCATCTTCTGGTATAAGGTGTCTTTTGCCCTGGAAAAAATCATAAGAAAGTTTTCGGGACGAAGCGCCGCCGTCTCGAGGCAGAACCAATCTAGGGCTCCGTCGGAGCTGTTTTGCCGGGGAAACATCCCTCCGAGAGGGGGAAATCGTCAGCATTGTCGTCACCATCTATCCTCTCATCCGAAGGGGGTCAAGCTCCATCAACATCTTCACCAGCACCATCTCCTCTCAAACCCTAGTTCATCTCTTGGATCCGATCTTTGTCTCAAAACCTCAGATTGGTACCTGTGGGTTGCTAGTAGTGTTGATTACTCCTTGTAGTTGATGCTAGTTGGTTTATTCGGTGGAATATTATATGTTCAGATCCTTTATGCATATTAATACCCCTCTGATTATGAACATGAATATGATTTGTGAGTAGTTACATTTGTTCCTGAGGATACGGGAGAGGTCTTGCTATAAGTAGTCACGTGAATTTGGTATGCGTTCGATATTTTGATGAGATGTATGTTGTCTTTCCTCTAGTGGTGTTATGTGAATGTCGACTACATGACACTTCACCATTGTTTGGGCCTAGGGGAAGGTATTGGGAAGTAATAAGTAGATGATGAGTTGCTAGAGTGACAGAAGCTTAAACCTTAGTTTATGCGTCGCTTCGTAAGGGGCTCATTTGGATCCATATGTTTCATGCTATGGTTAGGTTTACCTTAATTCTTCTTTCATAGTTGCGGATGCTTGCGAGGGGGGTTAATCATAAGTGGGATGCTTGTCCAAGGAAGGGCAGTACCCAAGCACAGGTCCACCCACATATCAAATTATCAAAGTAACGAACGTGAATCATATGAGATGATGAAAACTAGCTTGACGATAATTCCCATGTGTCCTCGGGAGGCCTGTCCTTTATATAAGAGTTTGTCCAGGCTTGTCCTTTGCTCCAAAAAGGATTGGGACACCTTGATGCACCTTGTTTACTTTTGTTACTTGTTACCCGTTACGAATTACCTTATCACAAAACTATCTGTTACCGATAATTTTAGTGCTTGCAGAGAATACCTTACTGAAAACTGCTTGTCATTTCCTTCTGCTCCTCGTTGGGTTCGACACTCTTACTTATCGAAAGGACTATGATAGATCCCCTATACTTGTGGGTCATCAAGACTCTTTTCTGGCGCTGTTGCCAGGGAGTGAAGCGCCTTTGGTAGGTGGAATTTGGTAAGGAAAATTTTATATAGTGTGCTAAAATTTACCGTCACTTGTTACTATGGAAAATAATCCTTTGAGGGGATTGTTCGGGATATCTTCACCCCGACAAGTAGAGCAAAGAGTTGCTCCTCAACCTACTGAACCTACTGAAAATGTTTACTTTGAAATTCCTTCGGGTATGATAGAGAAACTGCTAGCTAATCCTTTTACAGGAGATGGAACATTACATCCCGATATGCACCTAATCTATGTGGATGAAGTTTGTGGATTATTTAAGCTTGCAGGTATGCCCGAGGATGTTATCAAGAAGAAGGTATTCCCTTTATCTTTGAAGGGAAAGGCATTGACATGGTTTAGGCTATGTGATGATATTGGATTATGGAACTACAACCGATTGAAATTGAAATTTCATTAGAAGTTTTATCCTATGCATCTGGTTCATCGTGATCGTAATTATATATATAATTTTTGGCCTTGTGAAGGAGAAATTATCGCTCAAGCTTGGGGGAGGCTGAAGTCAATGTTATATTCATGCCCCAATCATGAGCTCTAGAGATAAATTATTATTCAAAAAATTTATGCTCGGCTTTCTCTCAATAATCGCTCCATGCTCGATACTTCTTGTACTGGTTCTTTTATGATGAAGACTATTGAATTCAGATGGGATTTATTGGAAAGAATTAAA
Source organism: Triticum dicoccoides (assembly GCF_002162155.2). Lineage (NCBI taxonomy): Eukaryota > Viridiplantae > Streptophyta > Magnoliopsida > Poales > Poaceae > Triticum > Triticum dicoccoides. The sequence continues at coordinate 492,661,111 of NC_041380.1, forward strand.
CGCAACTCTGAATATTAGGAACTCGAGGAAGGTAAGGAGTCGGGTATAACACCTAATTTTGATTGTGTTAAATCTTTTATGGATACCGATGATTTTCGTGAATTTAGCACTAAATATGGACTTGACTCTGAGATAGTAGCTTCTTTCTGTGAATCATTTGCTACTCATGTTGATCTCCCTAAGGAGAAGTGGTTTAAATATCACCCTCCCATTGAAGTAAAAGTAGTTGAACCTATTAAAGTTGAAGAAAAGACTATCACTTATAATGTTCATCTTATTGTTCCTACCGCTTATATTGAGAAACCACCTTTCCCTATTAATATAAAGGATCATGCTAAAGCTTCAACTGTGGTTTTTAAGAGTAATGCTAGAACACCTACACCCCCTGAGCAAATTAAAGTTGAACCTAGTATTGCTATGGTTAAATATCTCTTGGTCGATAATATTGATGGGCATGTTATTTACTTCTGTGATGAAGCTGCTAGAATTGCTAGACCCGATACTAAAAATAAACATAGACCTGTTGTAGGCATGCCTGTTGTTTCTGTTAAAATAGGAGATCATTGCTATCATGGCTTATGTGACATGGGTGCTAGTGCGAGTGCAATACCTCATTCTTTATACGAAGAAATTATGCATGATATTGCACCTGCTGAGATAGAAGGTATTGATGTTACAATTAAGCTTGCCAATAGAGAAACTATTTCACTAGTTGGGATTGTTAGAGATGTTGAAGTCTTGTGTGGGAAGTTAAATATCCTATTGATTTTCTTGTTCTTGTTTCCCCACAAGATGACTTTTGTCCCATTATATTTGGTAGACCTTTCTTGAATACTGTTAATGCTAAGATAGACTGCAAAAAGGATATTGTTACTATTGGTTTAGGGGATATGTCTCATGTTTTAATTTTGCTAAATTTCGTAGACAACCCCATGATAAAGAATTGCCTAGTAAAAATGAAATTATTGGTCTTGCTTCTATTGCCGTGACTCCTAATGATCCTTTAGAACAATATTTGCTAGACCATGAAAATGATATGTTTATGAATGAAAGAAGGGAAATAGATGAAGTATTCTTTAAACAAGGACCTATTTTGAAACACAACTTGCCTGTTGAAATTCTAGGGGATCCTCCTCCACCCAAGGGTGATCCTATGTTTGAGCTTAAACCATTACCTGATACTCTTAAATATGCTTATCTTGATGAAAAGAAGATATATCATGTTATTATTAGTGCTAACCTTTCAGAGCAGGAAGAAGAGAGATTATTGAAAACTCTAAAGAAGCACCGTGCTGCTATTGGACATACTCTTGATGATCTTAAGGGCATTAGTCCCACTCTATGCCAGCACAAAATAAAATTGGAGAAAGATGCTAAACCGGTTGTTGATCACCAACGACGGTTAAATCCTAAGATGAATGTTGGAGAGAACGGCACCTATGGGATCACTGGGATCCCTTCTACGGTCGGCGGGCGCGGGGTCGTGAGAAGAGCAGGTTTAGGAGCAAGCACATGGATCGTTTACCCAGGTTCAGGCCGCGAGGATGCGTAAAACCCTAGTCCTGCTTTGGTGGATGTATTGAGTGTTCTTGAGCTTTCTGAACTAGCTACGGTGGCTGTCCCGTTCCAAAAAGCCGAATCCCTCTCCTGGTCGCCTCTGGCCTCCTTTTATAGGAAAAAGGGGCTGCCACAGTGGCACACAGGAGGTGGAAAGGCCTACAGTGCGTGAGCTTATCGCACGACATTACGGGACAAAGCGCATTAAATGCGCTACGTAGGTGCCCATTAGCTTTATCGGGGACGAGAACGAGGCCCGTCCCGTCCGTCGCTGCTCTGCCTCGCTTCGACACGCGCCCGGGCTGGCGATGCATGCAGCGCCATGTAGGCAGGCAGGCAGCTGAGGTGGCGCAGCGGTAGAGCCTTCACGAAGATCTGCATGCCGCCATGCAGGTGCTTGCTGATTTGGCCTGGAAGCTGCATGTTGCCACGCAAGTGCCTGCCCAACTGGTTCGACTGGCAGCTGCATGCGAACGGCGGCGGAGTCTTGGCTGGTGCGGGCTTGGCAGTGGCCCTGCTGACGCCCTCGGCAAGGGTCTTTTCGTGGCGTTGTTGTCATCCCCGACAAGGATCTTGCCGTGGGTCTTGTAATTTCCTCGCCTAGGATCCTACCGAGGGTCGCCGTGTTCTAGTCCTCATCCGAACTCACATATTTATGAGCTTTACGAAGATTTGCATGCCACCACATAGGCGCCTCCCGAGCCTTGGTTCCAACGCAGTTGGTTGGGTTGGAGCCGGTGGGCTCAAGGGTGGTTCACTCCGCTGGCATCGGGCATGTTGCCCCGGCAAGGGTCTTGCCGGGGCTGCAGGGGCCGCCTTGCCGAGGGAGTCCACCTCGCCCTCTTGCCCTCCTGTGCTTCCGGTCTTGGCGTCGCCTTGGTCGTCTCGTGCTTCGGCTTCTCTCCGGCTTCCCTCCTCTGCCCTGCTAAATGTGGCCGCGGCGCGTGGCTCTGACTGCCCGCGCACAAGTAAAGGGGTCAAAAGGAGAGCCCCTAGTTTTGTACACCGACAGGAGCCCCCGGGCCTGAGCCATACATAAGCACGACGCGTTGTTGGGCTAGGCCCAGAATGGTGTGCGGGCAGGTGGGGCGGTTTTTACCGTAGTAACTTCCCGTCCGTTGTGCTTCCCCACGACCCGCGTTGAACGTGCGACGTGGAGGGTCGTGCGTGACGTGGGGGTCATGCGTGGGGAAGTTCCCGCACGCATGCATCACATCATGGTAAAGAGGTGGCCCGTGCCTTCCCCGTAAAAAAGGAAACGGCCGCGGGCACGCTGGTCATTTACCCTCTGTGTCTTCTCCAATCTTAGAGCCACCGTTCCTTCCTTCTTCCACAAGCCCCTGCTCGCCACCGCTGCACTTTCGCTGCCTTTCCCTTCCACCGCTCGCAGCCGCCATTGTCGGCGTTCTGGGAACGGGGGTCCCCAGACTTGCCTACCTGCGGCCCGCGGCATGGCTGAGCCAGCAGGCCGTACGGCCCATCTTCACCAACAAAGCACCCAAGACCCTCGCGAGGCGGACGATGCAGAACCTCCTTCAGAGTGGCCTAGCCAGGCAGGCTCACGAGGAGCGGAGATATCAAGGCGAGGCGAACCTCACAAGGTTCTCGTGATGTGAGCCGTGACGATCGACACCAGGCGGGCGCCAGCGCGCACAACATCCTTGTTACCTCTTTGGTGCAAAGGGGGCAAGCGCAGCCGCAGAGTACCGAGGCCTCAGGCAAAGGTTGCCATTTCGGTGAAACAAGCCCAAGACCATGGACTGCAAGACGGAGGTCACCATGGAGCCCAGAGTAGCGCCACCACCAGAACTTTGTGCAGGCGAAGACTACTTTTGTCAGGATAGCTTGTACTAGCTGCCCCCTTCAAATGAGCCCGCCATTGTTGGTTCCCTTCCCGCTCGATATTTGGGAAGAGGACTAGGGCATCTATAAATAGGAGTAGCCACCACAGTGGAGGGGACGATCGGATCTTAGCTTGAGAGAGACCACCCCCACGCACACAAGCTCACCGAGCTCAAGAACGCCTCAACCTCAGGAGGCCGTTCTTCCTTTGTATTATTCATCATCAGCCCAAGAGGCAATCCACCACCACCACACTGGAGTAGGGTATTACACCACAACGGTGTCCCGAACCAGTATAAACCCCGTGTCCTTCTGTGTTGTGAGTTCGTCGAGTTCGTCCGCAAGATCCTAGCGAGCTAGAGTGTAGATCGGTTGGAGGGTCAGACTTCGCGTGCACCCTAGTGTCCGGACCTTGCGGGTTTGCCGGGACCCCATACCCTGACATTTTGGTGCGCCAAGTAGGGGTGCGCCATAGCTTCCCTTCCATCAGTTCATTGCTCTGTCGCTCCGTCGTCTCCATGCCGGACGCTCGCCGCGCTCGAGCTGAGCGTCCGACTGCCCTCGCCGCCCGCGTCGCTCAGACGGCTCCCGTCGGCGGGCCGCCTCGTCGTTCTCCGTCCCCCGCCACCAATGCTGCCACCGGCCCAGTGGGAAACGAGCAGCAGGCGTCCTCGCAACATCCTTCGGTGCGGCAGGATGGCCGCACCGCTACTCCGTCACTCACTCCTGCTGGCTCTTCATCTCACGCGCATCGCGCTCCCATGGAGGCACGGGCCGCGCTCATCGCGGCGAACGAGCTCTTGCGTTACCGCCCCATCGACGACGTCTATGAGGAGTGGCTCGACCGCGTCGCCAAGCTCGTTCATGCCGCGGGGGGCTCTCTGGCGCTGTCCCACTCTCTGCCTCCCCCTCAGCAGGCCGCGGGCGACGGGGCTCGCGGTGTGCCTCGACCGCCTCGACCCCAAGACGGTGCCTTGGAGCCAAGGCGCGCGCCTCCGCGGCGTGATCCGCCACGCCCGGCGCCCGCGTGTGAAGAAAGGAGCTGCCAAGAAATCCCGCGGCCGTGAGAAGCTGCACCAGCGCTCCCCGCGCCACCTTGTCAAGACCGCGCGCCGCCTACGATAGCACAACGTGGACCTCGCCAAGATCAAGCTCCGCCCCCGAAGCGGGCCCCGGCAACCACGGCAAGCTGCCGCGCCTTCACCCCTGAGCTGCGTAGCGTTGCCTGGCCAGGCAAGTTCAAGCCAGATCTGGCTCCTCAGTACGACGGCACCACCGACCCCGCGCAGTTCCTGCAACTCTATGAGTTGAGCATCGAAGCGGCCGACGACGACGAAAAAGTCATGGCGAACTGGTTTCCCATGGCTCTCAAGGATGGGGCCCGCTCCTGGCTCTTGAACCTACAACATGGCTCGATCTCCTCCTGGGACGAGATGCGCGACCGCTTCGTCGCCAACTTCCAGGGCACTCATGACCACCCACCGGTCGCGGGCGACCTACGCCGCATCAAGCAACAGCCAGGAGAGACCCTTCAAAAGTATATCTAGCGCTTCAACAGCACCCGCCTCAAGATCCCCAAGGTCACGGACGAGGCCATCATCTCCGTGTTTTCTGACGGCGTCCGCGAAGTCAAGATGAAGGAAGAGCTAGCTATCCATGAGGAGCTTTGCACATCTCAGGAGCAGTTCAACCTCGCGACCAGGTGCGCAAGAGCTGAGGAGGGGAGCCTCTCTCTCCTCGACCTGCCAACTGTAGGAGTGGAGGAAAAGAAGGCCAAGGCCAAGGACGTGAAGCGTAAAGAGGAAGTAGTGCTCGTAGCAAAGCCCGACACCAAGCGAGGCAGAGATCAGCCCGAGTCATCCAAGAACGGCCGCCCATTCTGCGCCTTCCACAACCTGAACACCCACAACACCAGCGACTATCAAGAGCTCAGAGCGATTCGGGAAGGACGCTTCGGTCGACGCCCCGAGCACAATGACCGGGGCTATGGCCGCAGAGGAGGACGCGGAGGCGGACGCTGGGACGACCGTGACCCGCGCCAGGAGTGGCGTGACCGGCCTCGTGAGGACCATTGGCAGGACCAACCGCGCGAGGGCGCCTGGAGGGATCCGCCTCGTGAAGATCGCCCCCAGGGAAACGCTGGTCTTCCCCCGTTGCCGCCGCCAAGGAGGAACGACGACCACCACCAGGACGAGGGGGCTGGGGGCTTCCAGGAGCCGCGCGCGGTCGCTTGCATCCTGGGCGGCGCTCAGGCCCTAGCCTCTTAGCGCATCTTCAAATAGTTCGCTCACAAGGTAAACGCGGCGCTCCCCAAGCTTGAGGCCACGCGCCCGCTCCGGTGGTCCCAATGCGCCATCACCTTCAGCTCGGCCGACCAGCTCAAGTGCGCAGCCACCGCTGGCACACTCCCTATGCCGTGCTCCCCAGTCATCAGCAATGTGCAAGTCACCAAGACTCTCATCGACGGCGGCGCAGGGCTCAACGTCCTATCCGCCGACACATTCGACAACCTCCAAGTGCCCTATGAGCAGCTCCAACCAACCAAGACTTTCTTAGGAGTGACTGACGGTTCCACCACACCAATAGGGCAAGTCCGCCTGCCTGTCACCTTCAGGGAGCGCAAGAATTACCGCACCGAGCTCATGGACTTCGACGTCGTGCACATCCACCTGCCGTATAATGCCATCCTCGGGTATCCATCCCTGGCCAAGTTCATGGTAGTCACTCACCATGGCTACAATGTTCTCAAGATGCCAGGAAGCAGGGGGATCATCACGGTCCCATGTGAAGAAAGGGATGCGGTGTGCTCCCTTGAGTGCGCCTTCCAAGCCGCGGCAATCAACAACCCTGACAGCAGAAGTGAAGGCCCTCCGGAGGTCATCCCCAAGAAGAAGCTACCGTGCCGTGCAGTACCCCAAGAAGATGGCATCGCATCAGGAGCCTCATTAGGATCGGCGCCCACTCTAGGGGTGCCTCCCTCCACCGCACAGGAAAGCGCGCCCGGTGCCCTCCTCAGGCAAGGCTCAGGGGCTCTCTTCTAGAGGGCCTCAGACCTTGCCAATCTCATGAGGGAGGCACTTGGGCACCACTTGGAAGCATACTTCACGACACGTGTTCCTCAGGAGAGCATGGAGCGAGGAATGCCCACCACCCGGGAGTTCATCACCAAGACCACCCAACCGCTACAAGACGCAAAGGCATGCGTGGCGACAGCCGTTCACAAAGTGTGGCTCACCACCTAGGCGAGGGTGCTGAGCTGCGCGCCTGTGTCGACATCCTAGGGGTCAACAGGGCCGCATCTCAGGAGCGCTTCTGGCTGTCACGCGCGGGCCACTGTGAGGGTCCACCACACAGCTTCATCCGCATGCCCTTCGGCTTGCCGAGCGTGGCGTCGGCCCATCAACGCAATATCCGGCAAGTCCAGGAGGCCAGGTTCCACGCCGTTCTGGAGGAGATGGCGACGGCCTTCAGGGAACCTCTTGAGCCCCCAGAGCCTCCTGAGGCTCAGGGTCCCGGTGGCTCATGAGGAGTCATTCCTTCAACGCGTGGCTTCAGCTGCACCAGCTCTACTTCATCTACAGACCCAGGTGACATCTTCCAAGTTCATTTAAGCTAGAAGCGTCCCTCGGGCTGCACTATTCCCAGGCCACGTGGGTCCGTCCCTGTGGCATGTGTCCTTTCTGCTTATGTCTCTAAGCTTACCTTGCTGGGGGCGCCCCTCGGGCTGCATTATCCCCATGCCGCTCAGGCCAGACCCAGTGGCATGTACATTCCTGCATTTATTCCAGACAATCTGCTTAACCTGCCAACTGCTATCTCCTGCTCGATCATCACCTCCCTCGGGGCCCCTACATAGGCACAGCGCTGGTGCATGGGTCCGTCCCTGCCACGACCGACAAATCTGAGTGGTCGAGCTCTGGCTCACGGCACGCGCCATGCACGTCACCTCATCAGGCCCTTAGTGCCTCCACTTCATCCGGACCAACCAGCGGCAGGCAGGCGGCACTAACAGCAAACCATGTTTCTTCATATGCCTGTTCCCGGGAAGCCTGCGGGAAGGATAGCAGGTGGCACCGTGAGTCTCCTCTCCTCTCGCACGACTTGCTTGCGCGTTAAAAGGGGGGCTCCTGAGCATCGCGACTCAGGAGCTCTTACTGGCTCTCCAGCCCTCACCCCCTGGCCTTAACCATGGCATCGTGACCTGGCATACCAGTGGCAGCTGAGCTCGCTTGAGGGCCGGGACCTGAGGACGTAGAGCATTAAGAGGAGCTCAGGAGAAGGAAAACTCGCACAGGCCGGCCTAGCTATGTCGAGTGAGTTGACGCGCAACCCTAGCGCAACATCAGGAATTACTGTGAAGTCATCAAGATAAGTTTCGCCCCCGGATCAGCAAAACATTTGGGCCTAATAGTCGCTCACCCCATGCCGCAACCCCGTCGTGGCCAAGTCATCTTCCTTTCTTTCCTTGCCATGGCCGCTTGGGCGCTAAGGGGGACCTCCTGAGCATCGCGCCTCAGGGGCTCTTACCGGACCTCGGGCCGCGCACCTCCTGGCCTTGACCACGGCATCGCGACCTGGCATATCAGCGACGGCTGTAGCCGCCTTGGGACCAGGACCCGTCAGCGTAGAGCAACAAGCTATCGCGAGGAAAGAAAGGGGAGGCCGAGCCTTAACGAGACGCGCGTTCGTCAAATCTTCATAACAAGGAAAATAGGTACAAAGGCATTGCGGAACCTTACATGCCCCCATAGGGTGGTTCATGATTCTTCACAGGAAACAAAAGCTGATGCTAAGGGGGGTCCTATCTACATCCTCCCGTGGCAGACGCCATCATCAACAGTGGGCCATGGGAGGCCGGCGCCAACCCCATCCAAATCAGCGGCGGCGGCGGCCGGACGCCGCAGCCTTGCCCCGAGCACGGCGAGAGCTCGGGGGGACGTAGCTGTCGTTGCTCGTCTCCGGAGTCTCGTAGAACTCAGGAGGTCTACTGGACTCCCAAGGGCTGCTGCTGCTGCTGGAGTAGTCGTGGGCGGAGCACCCATCAGCCTCGCGCTCTTCGCCGGAGCAGCACTCCAGGCGGCGGCCCTCGGTGTCAAAGACCTTGAAGAGAAGCGTGGACGCGCCATCGTACTCGAAGTGGATTGTGAGGGCACCCCTCGCGCGACAGATCCATGCAATGTCGCCCCAGCTGCGAGTCATGAAGATTTTGCCAATGGGGACCACTTTGACCTTCGCTCTGATCGCCAGAGCGCCACAATCGGCATGCTGCAGCCAGAACTCGAGAGGCCCCCTCGGCGACATCACGTCGGAGAAGAGCCATGGGAAGAAGATCCAGGAGTTCGGAGGCGTCGGCACCCACAGCACCAGCTCGCGCGAGGAGTCTGCGGCGTGGACGACCCACGTCATCGTGGTGCGGCGACTCCGGGGGCGGCGTGCATGACGCTGCTCGCCACTTCGTCTTCCCGAGCCCTCGGCTTGGGCGTACAGGGCTAGTGGGTACCCCGGTGGAGGCCACTCGCACAAAGGCCTCGCCACCACCTGCATCGCTGCCTCATCATGATGATGGATCGACCTCTTCTTCGGCGGGAGCGGCTCCGGGGCATCCCGGAGGGCTTTCCCCTTCTCCTCGGCGGAGAACCTTCTGATGGGCGCCATTGGAGCAAGCAGTGGAGCGAGAAGAAGGAAGCAAGCAAGGAAGATATGGGCAACGGGGGCTCCGCCCCCTCCCCATTTATAGCAAGAGAAGGCCAACCGGCGTCTCCCACGATCACAAGTAATGATGGTTTCCCTTGCATGTCATATGGACTTGTCAAGTCGTGCAGCCGCCGGAGCAGCATGGGGAAGCGGAGACGCCCATGTCCAATCAACTGCCACACGTCAACCGAGGCCGCAGGCTTTGGGGGCCCGCGGCGCTTCGAGCTTGACCCTTGGCTTCGCCGTGAAGCCAAGCCCGAGCGCACCTTGGGCCCGGGGGCTACTGTCGGCGTTCTGAGAACGGGGGTCCCCAGACTTGCCTTCCTGCGGCCTGCGGCGTGGCTGAGCCAGTAGGCCGTACGGCCCATCTTCACCAACAACGCACCCAAGACCGTTGCGAGGGGCCAAGCCTCGCGAGACGGACAACGCAGGACCTCCTCTGGAGTGGCCTAGCTAGGCAGGCTCACAAGGAGTGGAGATATCAAGGCGAGGCGAACCTCACGAGGTTCTCGTGACGTGAGCCGTGACGATCGACAGCAGGCGGGCGCCAGCGCGCACAGCGTCCTTGTTTCCTCTTTGGTGCAAAGGGGGCAAGCGCAGCCGCGGAGTACCGAGGCCTCAGGCATAGGTTGCCATTTCGGTGCAACAAGACCAAGACCATGGACTGCAAGACGGAGGTCGCCATAGAGCCCAGAGCAGCGCCACCACCAGAACTTTGTGCAGGCGAAGACTACTTTTGTCAGGATAGCTTGTACTAGCTACCCCCCTTCAAATTAGCCCGTCATTGTTGGCTCCCTTCCCGCTCGACATTTGGGAAGAGGACAAGGGCCTCTATAAATAGGACGAGCCACCACAGTGGAGGGGACGATTGGATCTTAGCTTGAGAGAGACCCCCCCCCCCCGCCCACACACAAGCTCACCGAGCTCAAGAACGCCTCAACCTCGGGAGGCCGTTCTTCCTTTGCATTGTTCATCATCAGCCCAAG